>NC_072820.1:27755000-28113125 GCF_027744805.1 Dunckerocampus dactyliophorus
TCAAGCAAATCATCTCACAAAATAATAAAATAATAGCCTTGTCCTGTTTCCTGATTCACGTTAATCACGTGCACCTGCTTCGAGTTTCAGTCACGCACCTATTTAGTTCAGGTGCACGCTGCAAGCTTTATTACCCGCAACTGGGTCTCATCTCTCGCATCCTGAGGTCACCGCCGCAAAGCCAGAACGTGACAAATATTAAGTAATATCACAAGTAAATGACGATGATTTATTTTTTTGAAAATTTTTTTCTTACATTCTTTCACGTCAGTATACCTCTCATATCACAATTCCAGATGTCCAAAAGGAGCAGAAAGAAGCAGAGCTTATTCAATCCTACCCCCTCTTTGTTTCACATCCAATCGCTAATACATGTTACAATTATTAATACATTTCACATCAAGTGCTGATACATTGTTCATTTCCCATTTAACATGGTCCCTTTCCTAGTTCTGAATAACATAAGAACGTGGTAAAGCAATATAACAATGTGTTACAATGAAGGTGAGGTTTGTACATCTCACCAAGTGCAGGTGTCATATGGCTTAGCATTCTTCTTCCTTACATTTTCTAAACACCAACTGCTTGTAGTGTCCTTTGAATTGGGTCATGTATATAGAAATGTTTCTTGCCACTTTGTTTTATGCTCTGTATCCATATTGGCTATCCGTCAACAATCCATTCTTATTTCTAAGTCTATCTAATTTGTTGCTGAATAGCTTTTCTATGATTTTAGAAAATTGTGGCAGTAGAGAAACTGGTTGGTAGTTTGCGAATAGATGTTTGTCCCCGTTTTGAAAATTGGAAACATAACAGTCTGAAATGATAAGTTACTAGTGGTTCCGCTATCTCTGTAATGACCTTTTTTTTATCATTCCCATGTTTTTATCATTCCCATATCGATACCGTAACAGTCGATTGATGTTTTTGCCTTACCTTTACTGGCAATATAAATTATTTCTTTTTTGTCACATTGGTGAGGAACACGGGATTTCTGTCTGTACTTACATTCCCTTCCTCTGCTGACAAGTTATTTTGGAACCTTTCTTCTAAATTAGGTCCAATGTTTACGAAGTAATTATTAAACATCTCTACTACCTCGTTCATCCCTATTTTTGACATTTCTATCTTTAAAATATTGACGTTAATCATTCTTGGATCCATTCCTGACAATATTGTTTAAGATGCCCCATGTTGCTTTAATGTTATTTTGATTCTTGTCTAATAGTTTACTATAATATTCTCTCTTACATATTCTTCAAATAGGCTGCACGGTGGCCAATACAGGAACAGCCTGGAGATCGGGAAGACCTGGGTTCGATTCTCCCCTGGGCATTTCTGTGTGGAGTTTGCATGTTGTCCCCGTGTGCGCGTGGGTTTTCTCAGGGCACTCCGGCTTCCTCCCACATTCCAAAAACATGCATGTTAGGTTAATTGGCGACTCTAAATTGTCCATAGGTATGAATATGAGTGTGAATGGTTGTTTGTCTATATGTGCCCTGCGATTGGCCGGCGACCAGTCCAGGGTGTACCCCGCCTGTCGCCCGAAGTCAGCTGGGATAGGCTCCAGCATGCCCCCGCGACCCTAATGAGGATGAAGAGGCATAGAAAATGGATGGATGGATATTCTTCAAATATTTCTTATACTTCTTTTCTGCTTATTTAGTTCTTTTGTCTAATAAATCTCTTGTATCATGTGTTATTCTTTTTACAAGCATTTTGCAACCCCTTTGTCATCCATGGTTGCCTTCTCCTCATTTTCTTGTTAAACAATTCCGTCAATGGACAGTGCTTATTGTAAAGCTTCATATAAATATTCAGAAAGTGTTTCTATGCTTTATCCACATCATTTTCACAATAGACGCACTCCCAGCTTTGTTCTTCCAGATCTTTCTTTAAAGCATTAATCCTTTCTTCTGTTCGTTCTTTGAAATGTCATTTTGTTTTCCACCTTTCTCTTGCCGTAGTTTTCATTGTAAATGATAAACACTGGAAGATGGTCACTGATGTCATTAATTAGCAGACCACCAGTCGTGTTATCAAAATCATGAGGAAATATTTTATCGATTAGCGTGGCACAGTGTTCTGTAATTCTGCTTGGTCTAGTGATTTTAGGATATAGACTCAAACTGTGCATTGTACCCATGAAGTCATCTATTATCTAGTGTTTAGTTGGATTTAGAAGATCAACATTGAAGTCACCACATACAAAGATCATTTTTTGGCTGATGCCTATGAAGGTTGTGTTGATCCAGTCCTTGAACATTTCAATGCTTGACTTAGGTGTTCTATATAAACATTTTTGCTCTTTTTTTTACTAATTTCAATAGTTACACACTGCAAGATGCTGTCAATTGCGAATGAAATGCTTTTCACTACTTTATAGTTCAGATGTTTATCTACAAAGGCAAAGGTTTGAAAAAACACCCGCCGAATAAGTTCAATGAAAACAGGGTTAAAAACAGGGTTGGTTAAAAAAAATAAATATTGCCCACTCACAAAAAATCAAGCGCTGAAGAACAGTTTACAGAACTAGAAACACTCATTACTCGCCTTCTGCTAGGGCTGAACGTACTCTTTAGAAAACCCTTTTCTTTGTCCATTTCTGATGAATATTTGTTCCCGCCTGCGACTCATTAACTGCAACAGCACTGCGTTTTCTCCAACTACGGTGTGGGCAAAGCGTCAAACGGACATTCTCATGTAAAAAATAGTGGCGTTTGATGGAATTTCCGTTAACTTGTTCTAAACTTTGACAGCCCTAGTTTAAACACATGAGATAACATCGCACATTTCTTATGACACCAACCATAAAGCTCAGCTTCACTCGTCCACTCAGAAAGACTTCTTGAAAATCTCCACTGTGGCTGGAGATTGGTCAATTATGCAAATTAAGTGATGACCTTGTGTTGATTATTGTATAAAATAAACCTTTTCTGGGGTGCGAGGCATTAAAAAGGTTGAGAATGACTGGTCAGGCTTCAACCTGTGGGTAGTGTACTCTGCAGTTGGTAGCCCAGGTAGAGTTGTTCTTATACCGTTGTGGCAACTCTTAGTAGCTCCATTAGGTTCATTTTGTCTCCTTATTGAATGAATGTTTAATATTTGATATTCAGACAACTTTGTAAAAATATGTTGAGTGGAAATTTGACCCTGACATGTTTTGGCTGTCATCTGCAGTCTTCTTCAGAAAGGTTAGCTGCCCACTGTGATGTGGCGCTTACCAGCTCTACTTGATCCGATTGAGATAAGGAAGCTGGCCGAAAACACCATAAATGAAGATGCGGGCGTACACATGCTCTCGCACACCTGGGACTCTCTCGTCCAGACACAAGCAAGCAGCAGGGGGTGCAGCCAACGGCCAAGCCTAGGAAGTAGAGCTGATAAGTGCCATGTGATAGTGGGCAGCTGACCTTTCTGAAGAAGACTGCAGATGACAGTCGAAACATGTCAAGGTCAAATTTCCACTCAGCATACCTTAAAAAAGTTAAGAAATTGAGACATTGGTGCAACTCTTGTATACTCTTATAGCAAAGTAAAAACACCTGCACTGCTTGGTGGAAGTTCCACAACCTACTCATACGTGTCTTTCAGCAGAAGTGATGCACAAAGACGACAACAGGCTAACTCACATGGGACTTCTGGATAAGTTCCTCCTTGGTGATCTCCCCCACACAGTCCAGGTGGGGGCAGTCGCAGCTGGGGGCCAGTGGCATCGCTCAGCCAAAGATGGCTAAGAAAAAGAGGAACCATTGAGATTGCGTCAGCTGATGATGGCTTTCTCCACGTGAAGCAGCGCACATGGTAACATATGAATTGTCCTCCAGGGTTGAATGAAGTATAAAGCTGAGTCACATGCCTGCGCCACTCAACAATCCCTCCTGTTACCAGCCCGCATGTCACGCCACGGCTGGCAACATGCAGAGTCATGCAGCAGCGTCTCAATGGAATGCTGTCTCCCATTGCTGGACTTCTGTCACGCAAGCTAACATAACAGCTCAGGATATTGCCAAAAAACTCTTTTTCAACAAACAAACACTGTATCCATGGGCTAAGAAGGACAATTGTTATTGTTATTGATACAAGAATGCATTTGTAAGTTATGGAACTGAAGTGATATTTCAAGAGGAAATGCTTCATTTGTTAGTTTGCCAAACTTACACTAAAATGCAACAAAACACTTAAGACTTCTATTATATATATTGTACATATACAGTACATGTATGCACATATGTATATATCGTGTACTGCACATATACATTTATGATTGTTATGTAATGACTTTATTCTTGTCAAAGAACCGTCATGACAACCTCCTCCCGGTAAAACTACAATTATTGTACTATTACAAATTTTATCTGGTAAAATTATGACATTTTCCTCATAAAATGAAAACTTGTTTTCCTCAATATGGAAACGACTTCACTGTCATAACACTATGACTTTAATTCTCATGAATTACATTTATATTTTTGTAACAACCTCGTTCTTGTAAAATTGTGACTTTTTCCTCCTCCAAATTTGATGTCTTTATTATTGTAATATTTATTATTCTCGTAAGAATTTTGAATTTTTCTCTTGCCATAATGATAATAGTTTAGTGCACCGGACGTTACACAAAGATTTTTTAAACAAAAAAATCTTACTATGCTAATGTTATCATGATAACAACTAGCATGATAGTGCAGTGTTTATACATGTGTCTACCCATGAAAATAGCTAAAAATTCCAGTATGCTAACATTATTTTATTTTTAACACTTTATTTATTTATTTGTATTATTTATTTGTATTAATGTCTCTTCTGTTGTTGTTGCTTAATTTATTGGTATATATGTTTATGTGTTTATGTTTCTTATGTTCTTATTCTTTCATTTGTTTTCTTTCTTTTCTTGGGAGAATGAACAGAATAAGATTTTCATTGCATAGTATAACTGCTGTTTTACTATGCACATGACAATAAAACTCTCTTGAATCTTGAATCTTGAATTAGCATGCTAGAAATGCTAACATGGTAAAGTCAGCATGTAGCAATATTAACATGCTAACACCTAGCATAATAGCGCTGTGCTTATATATTGTAAGTGTCTGCCTATGAAAAAAGCTAAAAATACTACTATGCTAATGTTAGCATACTAGCAATGGCAACACCTAACAAAATAGTGCTAAGTGTTCATATATGTGTCTAACTATGTAAATGGATAAAAATGCCACTATGCTAATGTTAGCGCGCTAACACCTAGCATGATAGTGCAATGTACCGGGAAAGTTACATGTCCGGAATGAGTTTCGAATTTTCACTTTGGAACGGTCTGAATCGGTTGGGAAATGTGGAAGTATTTAGAACTCTTTAGATCAAAAGCATTTTGCATTTGAAAAATGGGAATGTCGAGAAAAGTGGAATTCTTGGTATGTGGAAATGGCATGAATGTCCTGAATTACCCAGTTGAATGCTTTCATGTTGAAATGGTTAGACTTATTTAGATCAAAGCAAAGAAAAATGTGGGAGTTTTTGTACTGTGACTAATAGCACAAATGTCCTTACTTTGTTGAATGAGTTGACGTCGTAACATTGTAACAACATTGATAGGTCCGAGAGGAAAGAGGAAAAGCATAATAGGTCCCCTTTAACTCAAGGGCTCTTTCTGGTCGTAGTGCGCTTCCCTGTGTTAGTCCCGATTCCCATCAAGACTCGATACCCAACCCTATTCATATATATTATTTGAAGCAATAACTTATTGGTGATGATCAATGAATCAAATGTCTTATTTAATATTGTTAAATTTGGCATAATATGTGATTATCGTAGAGTTGTTATTGACTTGTGGATTGTTAAGGACTTCAAGCGGCATCAAGTGTTCAAGTCAACTTGTGTCCTTTTTTTCTTGTAGTGGAGATGGAGTCCTCTTCAGTACGTGCACTTCCTTGATGTCTTTGACAACTAGGTCTAGTAAAGTGCTTTTCTCCGGCCCTCCTTTGAACTTGATGTAGATTTTGCGGTCGACGCTCCAAGTGCCTTGAATTTTCTCCTGCTTTCTTAAACCGCGTGCTTTCTTAGCAATGTCGCTGTTGCATTTTTCAACTGCTCACTGATGTCAAAATTTGAAGGGCCCTACAATTTCTGCGTTAACGAAATCACGGAATTGAGCAGTGCAAATGGAATGTAATTCTAAAGGCAGAATCTTGAGGAAATTGACATAATGTCAATGAAATGCTGTCTTCGTGAGGAGAAGGAACATTTGTATTATTACAAACAAATACAAGTATGTAATATTTCCCCAGCGGCATGTCCTCACAAACACTACTACGAACCAGCCCCCTCCCCAACTAAACCTCAACTAGACAGTGGCTGGTTTCTTGTCAGTGAGCATGAGTGGAAGCTGGCTGGGTTAGCTTAGTTTAGCAGAGCATGCTAGTGCGGCTGTGTGCATGTGTGTGCAACTCATGCTGTATGTGTGTTTACACCGTGTTGGGTTTTACTGCTTGTTAATGTCAGCAAGCATTTGAGGATGCCCGCTGATGTTGTGCAAGTAGTCGGCCTTCAAAACTAGAGCCATATACTGTCTAATTGTGCTACCAAAATAAGGGTGTCATAAAAAATATCGTACATTAATAAAGTGATTGGAATTGCAAAAGAAAAGTTTTGTATTTAATTAAAAGATATTTTATTAACTGACACAAAAAGCACACTCCATGCTGGTAAAATAAGTGGACAGAGTAAAAAATATATATATATATTAGTTTTAAAAATTAAAGAAAAAAACGGCATTGAGGACAAATAAAACCTCTCCTTCCTCATGTTGTTCATGTCCTAACAAAGTTTTGACTTTTTCTTCCTTATGTCATTCAACATCACCATTATCTCCCGTAGCGTTCCTGTCTCTCTTCCACGTCCTGCTCCTCTGCATTAGCAGCGGCAGAAGGAGCCTTTCCGCTGCCAACCGTTGCTCGTAAATACCTTTGAAGTTAGGACGCTAGCAAGGGTTAGCTTGTCTGGCTTGCAATGATCAACAATTAAAAGCGGTATAGAAAATGGATGGATGGATAGATTTTTTTTGGGTGGGGGGGTTACTTCCTTATGCTAGACCGTATTCAAGGTTCAGTTAATATATTCTAATTTTTAACCAGGTATTGGTGGCCTATAGATGCTACATTGACCTATTACTGTAATATTATATTTTTCAATCAGGCATTGGTGACCTGTAGACACTATCTTAGCTTATTACTGTTTTGTTATTTTTTAACCAGACATTAGTGGCCTGTAGACACTAGATTAGCTTATTACTGTATTATTTTCATTTTAAAGCAAGCATTGGTGCCCTGAGTTTGAAGAGAGATGCTCAACTAGGGCGGGGCACACATGAACAATGCACGTCTCCTATGATTTTAGAGTCAATTCATTCGGTCAGACGCCGATGGTCTATTTAAAACAATAAGCACAATTAGCCTCTGTAGCAGAAATTGGTAACAGAAGAGATCACAAACAAAAGAGGGCATTAGCCGCGGGCTTGAAAATGTGTTACCAGTAACAATCCCATACCATGCTACAATTGGTTAAATGTAATATAAATGTGCGTGATGTGTTCCTGTAGGTGCTTACCGGGCGAAGCTGTCAAAAGCAGGCGATGCTTTGACAGCGACACAGTATGTGTGCGGGTTAGCAGCCTCCCTCTGTTAGCATTAGCATCGATCTATTATCACCAATCCACATTGTTTTGTTTTGGGAGCAAGCAATGCCATACACCGGTGGGAAAAAATGAAAAAGAAGGTTGAATTCACCTACAAGCAATTCTAAGTTATTGAGATAGTCGTGACAGTAGATATATTTTAGCATTCTTGCTAACATTAGCCTGATATCATTGCTGTATGAAACGAGCAGCCTGGATGGCTAACCCCGCCCGGCGGATACTCGTCAGCGCTTACCTTCACGACAATGGTTGGTTATCCCGAAAAACCAGATACAGTCCCACTTGAATGTTTACAGATTCGTGTTGTTGGATCTACAGGCAGCCTTCGTGTGAAGTTAGATGAACTGCTCTTGAGCGTTCTGTGTGGTTGCTAATGTTTACAGCTGGCCCCGCCCCTTCCAGGTTAAAACCTCATCGGCCGTCCAACCAAAGAACAACGTCTCGTACAAGATAGGAATCCTCCCTCTTGGCCAGGAGTCGTTAGCTTTACCAAGGAGTAACAAGCAAGTGGAATCCGTACAAAGTTCAGAGATAGAACTCCTCCCTCTTAGCCAGGCGTCGTTAGCTTTTCCAAGGAGTAACAAGCAAGTGGAATCCGTACAAAGTTCAGGGCTCCAGACTAACTTTTTTTTACTAGGAGCACAGTGGCCCCTAACATAACATTTTAGGAGAGCAAGCAGAAAAATTAGGGGCGCACGCCGAAATCGACTTGCAAAGTAAATATTCACATTGGCTCTCATTTTCACCGTATTACTGACAAATACTATTAACTCCAATACCGCCCTCTTTTCACACATCGTCCCACCTTCGGTCCTCTTTGGTGTTTGTTTCCTTTCTTCCGCTTAAACCTTAAGGAGTTAATATCAGTTGGCAAACCTGCTCATTTGCGCGTTATTGTCAACTCCTATGCTGAAGTGAGAAGCACAATCAGCAACAAAAAAATATTCAATAATAATAAAATAAAACCTGCAAATTAACTGGTAGGGTTGCCTCTTGATGCCTCTTATGTATAGAGCAATACTAATACATGGGAAATTCATTGTTCAATGATAGATTTTTTTGTTGAACATACAGAATAAAATACTGATTAAAATATCTTTCTCACAGAAATCTGTCCTGCCTAAAGGAAAACTGCACTTTTTATTATCATCCACAATGACATGAACACACGTCTTTCTCTTTTCTGTGCGTTCAAAAGATATAAAAACAGATAAAAGAGATAGTGTCACAAAACGGCGTAACACCGGTATTTGGATCCCAAGATACAGAGAATACACTTGTCGTGAGCAAAAACTGTTTCCTCTACAGTAGGAAAAAGGCACAGTGATACAAGAAATGCAAAGACAGAAATGCCTTGCAGAATGCCTTCCATACCCGGGAAGCAAACTGGGGACCCCTATTGGAGACCAAGTCCAACGGAACACCACATAAACAAAAAATGTGTCTCACCAGGAGTCTGGCGGTTTCCATAGCAGAAGGTAACTTGGTGATCAATAATGTTCAGGATGACAGTGTGGCCACGAGAGGGCGGAAGGCCAGTGATAAAATCCAAGGCAACATGTGACCATGGGCGGGATGGGCAGGACGGGTAATGGTTGCAGCAACCTCGCTGGCGGCTGATGGGGGGACATATTCCTGGCGCAGGCTGCCACAAACTCTTTAATGTCTGATGTCATCGAGGGCCACCAAAACCTTTGATCCACCACAAACTTGGTGCGTCTGCCTCCCGGGTGGCATGCCAGCTTGGACGAATGTCCCCATTGCAGCAACTCCGACCTAAGTCCCAGTGGCACAAACAACTTGTCATCGGACACCCCTTGGGTGACTCCACGCCGGCCGCTGCCTCGGACATGTTCTTTTCCACCTCCCACTGAAGGGCCTCCAACATTCTGCCTACAGGCACAATTGTCTCCGGGGTCTTGTCCGCCGGACAGGGCATTTGGTTTCACGTTGCGTGAGCCCGGTCTGTAGGATATAGAAATGTTAAAGCGTGTTAGGAACATGGACCAACGGGCCTGGCGGGAATTAAGTCTCTGGGCGGTCCTGATGTAGCAAGGTTTTTATGAACCGTTACAACCACAAATGGCATGGCCGTGCCTTCCCGCCAATGCATCCACTCCCGCAGAAGGTCATCTAGATATACAAAAAAAACTGATTTAATATATCTCTGAGAACGTCGTCAATGAGGCTCTGGAACACTGCTGGCGCGTTAGTCATCCCGAAAGGCATGATGAGATTTTCGAAGCGCCCGAGGGGCGTATTGAATGATGTTTTTCACTCGTCCCCATCCCTTATCCGCACCAAATGGCATTTCGTAAGTCCAGCTTCAAGAAGACCCTCGCAGAATGTAAGGTGGAACAGGCTGAGTCCATCAGGAGCAACGAGTAACTGTTTCTAACCGTGATTTATTGAGTCCCCTGTCGTTGATACACGGACGCAGTGACTTATTCTTCTTTTCGACGAAGAAGAACCCCGCCCCTAAGGGTGACAAGGAAGGGCGAATGAGCTTCACCGCCGGAGACGTGGAGATATTGACCGGAGACGTTATATAGCCTAGCGTTTGGTAAAGGCGCATTAGGCAAGACCTTAATTGCGCAGTCATTGATCCCCAGTACCGGGGCGATCCAGTGGCGATATTGGGAAGGTCTTGATATCATCATTCGGCGGTGATCAGGATGGCGAGACGGGCGAGCCGGACATCTGCTGATCTGGTGGTTCTGTCCGCCGTGCGCCGTCCCCCCAGCTGCATGGGCACTTCTGTGATTCCGGCTGGGGGCTCGAAGGTGATTGCCCTCATTTAGCCGCCGTGCCCGTTTCGTGGCGTCAACGCCGCTCTATGCCGGATGCTGGTCGTCGTGATGACAGGTCTCTCCTCCTCGGCATGTTCACTGTCGCGTTCCCGCAGCCAGTTGTCCAGCCGGATAGCGAGGTTGATGAGTCTGTCCAGAGACATGGTATCATCTCTTACCGTCAGCTCATCCTCAATGCGAATGTTGAGGGCTTTATGAAAAATGCCCCACAGCGCGACCTCGTCATAACCACTCTCATCCGTCAGAACTCAATGGAGAAAAGAGTCAATGGAGAAGGCCGCTACAGAGCGTCCCTTTTGTCTGATATCAAGAAGTCGACTTCCTGCTTCTCGTCCCCTAATGGGATGATCAAAAACCTTTTTCTTCTCTGACAGGAATACAGCCAGGAAGTACGGGTGGCGGGCTTTACTTTACTAACTGTGACAGCCCATGCAGTAGCTTTGTCCATTTGGAGGCTCATGATAAACACTACCTTGGATGAGTCCGAACCATAAGCACCTGGCTGCTGGTCAAACACAAGTGAGCATCGATGTCAAAATTGCTCACAAGACACCGACTTACCAGAAAAACCCGGGGGTGAGGAATGTTGGGTTTGTGGCCAGGCGTGACCGCGTGGTTGGCGATTTGCAGCGTGCTCGAGGTTACAACACTGCGGGTGGGATTGGCCCCCTCCGGAAGTCCGGCAGTGAGCGCCTGCTCCAAACGCCGGTGTAGCACCCCCACGTTGGTAGACAAGGCGGCAATGGCATCCATGATCTCCCGAAGGGACTTCTCATGGTTGCCGAGCAGTATACAAAATACTTACAGTATTTTGCTGTTTTTTGGTCCTTTTAAGCATGACCGGAAATTCCTTCCTGGGCGCACTGATTTCACAAAGCGACATAGAAACGAACGCCTACACCTACCGTGACAGCAGTGGTGGCAGCTCCAATATGTAGCCTTACCTTTTTGGCAGTGGTCTGAGGCATCGAGAACGCAGCGCTGCGGGCGAGTGTGTGGTGGACATAGTCGCTAGCCGGCTATCAATACGTCAGTAACGTGTAGTTCAATCACCATAACAATGTTAATTATAAAAATAACAATGTTGCTATAGCTTGGTTGAAATGCACGTCACATTTAATGTATATGAGGTGTTGTTGGTGCTTTTTGGAGTGTTGTTGGCGCTTTTTGGAGTGTTTCTCATTGTGTGCAGAATAGAATAGAAAACAATAGAATTCTGTATTGTATTCTCAAAGTTTGACTTCTCAAAACAATATCAAAATAACATGCGTTCAAAAGAGCACTTCATTTGCACAACAAAAATCCCTGTGTCATGTCCCGTGTTTTAGAGTCCCTGAATGTCTCTATGAAGGGACTCTACTGTGTTTGTCGCTATGTTGCCGCCTGTCTGCTGTCTGTTTTAGTTCACGCTGTCCTGCAGAAGGCAGAGCTGATTACACACACCTGTGAACAATTACCTGGACCTTTATTAGGCTGGTGCCAGTCCTTGCATTCTCCTGCTCACCTACAGACGAACCCGCTCTCCTGGTGAGCCCTAACTGGTCTAGTCTTGGCTTTGAGCCACTTTTTTGTATTAAAACATTTTTTTGTTACTATGCTGTGTGTTCCACTATCTGCATCTTGGGATCCAAAACCCGGCCTTTGCCGAATCATGACACCCTGCGCACTGTCGCCTGTCCATTCTTGTGTATGTGACGAAGACGCTTGCGCCTTCTTCCTCTGTGGAACAAGATGGCCGTGGTGCTCCATCATGGGAGAAGATGTGTCTTTGTCACAGACACAAGAATGGAGGGGTAACAGTGCGCAGGGATACAACGGGAGACAAATATAACGCAGAGCAATTTCTGAGGTCAGATTTTTTTTGAGGAGGCATTTTTGTGATGCAAGTTTATTACACTTTTGAACGCATTGTTTTGAGAAGCCAAACATTCTACTTGTGTAAACCCAGCGCCTACCTGCAACTACGTTCAATTGGGGGGGTAAGTCAATGGTGATGGACTACACTGCTGATGGGAATGTCATACAACTTCATGTCAAAAAATGTGACACTTTAAAAAAGTAAGTTTAATTAAAAAAAAGTTTTAAAAATGTACATAAGTTAGGTTGTTTGTTTTAAAGACAAAATACCACTGTGGTAAAAAACAAAAGTCACATTTGAAGTCTGTGGATCAGAAGCTAGGCAGATAATTGTAGCTAGCTAGCTGCTTCCAGAGAGACAGAAGAAAGTGTGAGCCAGGCAAAATGTGTAAACAAAGATGGTAGAAAAGTTGATCAAATGCGATTTGAAATGTGAGAGATCACACGCAAGTGTGACAAGCTGTCGTCAACTGTCTCCACATTTTACAAACTATTTTTCATTCTCACGGTAATAAGAGACAAAGTGCGTCACTTCAGGTATGCTGGTGCTATCTCCCTGACCAGCCAATTGCTGGGTACATATAGACAAACTACCTTTCACAATTAATAATACATTTAAATTACTGGCCATGATTTCTTGGTAATTTTTTGCCATTCAGCATGTTTTCAAACTGTGTTTTGTGTGGGGGTTCACAACTATTGACAATTTTCATGATGTCTATGATGTTGTAGATCTACTGCAGTGACTTCAAAAGGGCTCATTTGCATCTATTATTGGCATTTGTGTGAGGGAATACAGAATAGCAAACAAAAATATCACTGCAGCGTTAAATATTTGATAATTTCACCGAATTTGCCTGCATATTAACTCTTATGCAAGAGCAGTTGCGAAAGCATGACCTTCATTTTGAGTTGCGATACCTCATTTCGCCCATTGGGGATGCGTTAACTCCATATAAATTAGAGGTGATGTGCTTTTATTTTGAAAGCACAGTTCGCTGGCTAATCAGCGGGTCCTTCACTTGACTCCTGCAGAGGTCAGTTGGTGGATCGGGCTGACTGCCGGCTGTCTGTGTTGCGGAGGCGTCCTGAAGGGTACAGGTAATCTTACTGAAGGCGCGATTCTTCGTATTTACACCGGTGATTGTGTGTCTTTTTGACGGTGGCTGCATTGATTAATCACATAAGTCAGTGGTTTTAGCTACTGTTAGCACTGCTAACCGTTAGCCGCTCAGGCTCACGACATGTCATTTCTGAGCTAATTATCTTTTTCATTTTTATAACTACTACTTCTCCAAAACACAATGCTCGATAGAATACACCGTGACCACAAGTAATCGCATGGGTTGATAATGCAATTATTCATGTTTCTTTTGCTATATATGATAAGGACAGTCAGATATGTCAGGTTTGTGTTCTAGATATTATTGGTAAGCAAAAAAGAAGTGCCACGTGTAAATCAGGATTAAACGTGGTTAAAAAAAACCCTCAATGAGTCTGTGGCGCAAACCTAATTGGATATTGCCTGGTGGATAATTACGGCTTACTTATTGCTTAAATTTAGGCACCCTTATTTTGACATTTTGTTTACCGGAAGTTGTCATTTCTGGTTTTGTGAGGACATGAAATGTTGTGGTTTGTATTATTTCAGACATGCTTTACAATAGGGGTATCCAAGGTGCGGTCAGGGGGCCATTTTCAGCCCAGAGCTCATTTTTTATTGGCAAAATGTAAAAAATTAAAATTAATTTAGTATTAATGAGCTAATTTATTAGATTATTAACCTCATTTGTTTTGTCATCTATAAAACAAAGCTAAAATGTCCGTGTATTGTTCAGATAGCTTAGCATATACAGTCATCCCTTGCCACATCGTGATTTGAATTTCAGGGCCTGACTTTATCATGTTTAACGTTAAAAAAATATATTAATAAATCATGTTGTAGTTCAATACTTCCTATTAGTAAAAAAAAAAAAAGTGGATATTTAAGCAGATTTTACCTATTTTTGTCTAAATGAAGCATTTTCAAGCTTAAAAATGACTAAAATTCATAAAATGCATTCAAAGATGCGATATGTTGTATTCTACACTGGTCACGATAGACAACTCAATCGTCAGATAGACAATAGGATTTTAGTATTATAAACATAATTATTTTTGTTTTTCAATTAAATTCATGGATGGCATTGTGTCTTGGGGCTCTTTGATTTACGCATATCAATCTCGGACAACGGTCATAATTTGTTTGCCAGGTGAGCCCAATTAAAAGAAAACTACTACTAAAATGGTGTTTCACATTATTGAGCATGCCACAGATCTCAAGCAGTATGGGAAAGAAAAAGGATCTCTTGGCTGACAAAAAGGCATCAAATATTGCAATGCCTTGTCCAAATGTATGAAAACATTCAGTAATTCACTAAAACCTTCGCATGGTGAAGAAATTTGTGGCTGATTCAGATGATAGCCAGGATTGTGCTGAAAAAGGCATAGAGAGAAAGGTTTCTAAATTGATCGAATCAAGAGAGCACCTGCTCGTGCCTCTGAAGTCCAATGAACCTCAAGGTGTAGGATCCTTCAGAGGCTTGCAGTTATGCATAAACCTAGTATTTGGCCACCCTTGACCAATACTCACAAGCAAAAACAGTTGTAGTGGGACAACAAATACATGAAGATTCATTTTCAAACAATCCTGTTTACTGATGAGGGGCCCTGCAACCTTGGGTGGTCTGGATGGATGAAGTAGAGTATGGCCAGCTTATGTCAGCAAGGAGGTGGTTGAGTCAGGTTTTGGATCGGAATCATTGAGAGCTGGTAGGCCCTTTATGGTAAAAAAAAACTCTATGAGGGTGGGAGGCAGATTGCAACAAAACAGCAGCTGTGGTTGGTTATTCTAACATCTTGCAAAGAAATTCATGCAGAAACGCTCCAAAAACCCACAAGTTCAATGTAAGAATTGTGAATGTTATATCAAAGAAGGGATCTCATGTTAACATGCACTTGGCCTGTTAAAATGTTAGTGATTGAAATAGATTTTGCTTTCAGTAAATATGACCTCCTTATGCTGGTAATTCAACAAATGACCATTTTTGTTTCCTAACAACCTGTGAAATGCTTTGAAACTCTGTTGTGCATAATAATGTGGAACAGTGCATTTTAAGTTTTTATTTTTGGCAAAAAATACTGTTATCATTGGGAAGGTTGATCAATAACATAACATTCAGTTGTACTCTAAAGGTTGATGACTTGAAAATGATGACTGTAATTTATATTGACTATAAGCAAAATCAGAGAAAAATATGATTTGCATAATAATTTGGAACACTGTGTGTGTGCGCAGATAAAAACAACAGGGTGCCTGTTGTTCAAGGTGAAAGGAGTGTAGATAAGCGCAGGCATGTTGCTGTACTTGTCTAAAACAGAGTGGAAAATGTTCCATTGCTAACAGCCTGAATAGAATGACCAAGGAGGACAGCACTTCTTTTTATACTCACAGAGCAATTACATGCTTACCTGTGCATGAGAAAATCCAGCAGCTAGTGGCTGGCTAGCAGCCGGCGAGCTAGTGCACCTGCTACTATTTATACCCATTCTTGTCTCCAGCCATGGCAAGTTATGGGGGAAGCGTGACAATCCTTTCGCTGGCAGCCTAGGCTCTCGTGTTGTTTATGAGACACTGTCAACCGATTGCTTCTCTCACGACGCCCGGTGCATGTCTCCACAATCGATTAATGTAAAGATTTATGGCTGATACCTTACGGTCCTTCGTCAAACTGGATATCCGGTCACATTTGCTTATCGTTAACAACCCTAATCCATACGTACCAACTTGATATATTGGCAGCTTCTGTACTCCATTGATGAGCATATACTGTAACTATTTCCATATGCTGTATGTATTCATGCAAGTGACTTGTCCTGTGCAGCTCTGGCCCAGCGATGGACCAGGAGGACGAGCGGCGTCATGGATAGAGCTCTGCAATGACGCACGAGACCCTCACTTATTCCCAGCTGTCGGCCAAAGCCGCCGCCCTGCGCATGATTCACCTGCCACTGTCCGTGTGCGGTTCTGTGGCACGGCTGCAGGTGCGTACAACCGCTGTCCAGATTCTCTACTCTATGTAGGTCAGCTTTGTTACCTCAGCCAAGGAGGTTATGTTTTTGCCAGCGTTTGTCTGTTTGTTTATTTGTTTGTTTGTGTGTGTGTGTGTGTGTTCAAAATAACTTGAAAAATTCTGAATGGATATGGATGACATTTTCAGGAATTGTCGGAAATGGGATATGGAAAAACTGATTAAATTTTGGGGGTAATCCGTATCACCGTCGGGTCCCAGGAATATTTTGTTTATTTTGTTTGCTTGTGCATTCATGTGTATGTGATGAAGACGCGCGCGGTAATACCACTCTTCTTCCGTGACGGAGCGCCACGGCCATCTTGTTTATGTATGTGTTCCCCAGCGGAAGCGAGCATCTAGTAACGTGATGCATGTTTTGATTATTTCTTATTTTGTTTGTAGTCAACTTTTTTTTTTTAACTTAAGCATTTCTTTTTAAGCTGTGAGCTGCTTCTTTCTGTTCAATTGTATTTAGGGTTTTATAAGAAATTATGTTCATGTACAGTATATATCCTGTTTATATCAATGCTCTTATTTCATGTATCGTTTTTTTTCCAGCCCCCAATATCAATTTCAGCGCCAACATATCGGACTTGATGAGTTGGTCCACGTAGACTTAATTGTTGATTTAAGTGGGTTCCACTATATTCCATTACATTTCTGACTGCTTCATAAAACTCCTTATAATGGGCATATACCGTACAACATGTGGAATGTATGCTGACTCAAAAGGTGTAAACGCAAGCCAAATTTAATCCAGATTAAAGGTGGAAAAATACCAGTAAGCATGTCCAGGTGCTTCCATATACACTCCTGATCAAAATCTTAAGACCAGTTGAAAAATTGCTAGAATTATCATTTTGCACATTTGGATCTTAATGAGGTTTTAAGTAGAGCTACAATATGCAAAAGCAAGAAGGGGGAGTGAGACAAAAAGCATTTTGAAAAAGTAATTTATTGAAAACAACAATTAAACTGAAATAGGCTGTTTATCAGCTGATCAAAAGTTTAAGACGATCGCTCAAAAAATAACAAAAACTCTCCAAACCAGAACAAAAAATGTTCTCAGTAGGACTCAGTAATGAGTAGCTCCACCGTTCTTGTTAATCACTTCAAAAATGGGTTTGGGCATGCTTGATGCGAGTGTTTCCAGGAGGCTAGTGGGAACATTGCTCCAAGTGGTGAAGATGGCTTCACCAAGGGCATCAACTGTCTGGAACTGATGGCCATTTTTATAAACTTCCCTTGCCATCCATCCCCAAATGTTCTCTATGGGATTTAAATGAGGGGAACATGCAGGATGGTCCAAAAGAGTGATGTTATTCTCCCTGAAGAAGTCCTTGGTCAAGCGAGCATTGTGAACTGCAGCGTTGTCCTGTTGAAAAACCCAGCTGTTACCACACAGACGAGGGCCCTCAGTCATGACGGATGCCCGCTGCCACGTCTGCACATAAGCGGCCGCCATTAGACGACTCCGCACCACCTGAAGCTCCAGTGTTCCACTGAATGAAAAAGCACCCCAGATCATGATGGACCCCCCTCCACTGTGCCGGGTAGAAAACATCTCAGGTGGGATCTCCTTGTCATGCCAGTAACGTTGGAAGCCATCTGGACCGCCAAGGTTACATTTTTTCTCATCAGAGAATAAAACTTTTTTTCACCTTTCAATGTCCCATGTTTGATGCTACCTGGCGAAGTCTAAACGGCCAGTTTTGTGGCGTTGAAGGAGACGAGGTCTTTGAATTAGTTTTTTGTTTTTAAACCCTTTTCCTGCAGATGCCGTCTGATGGTTATTGCGCTGCAGTCGGCACCAGTAAGGGCCTTAATGTGGGTGGAAGACCGCCCTGTGTCTTGATGGGCAACCAGTCGGATCCTCCGGCTCAGCGCAGGTGTGATTTATTTTTTTTTTTTTGGGTCTACCACTTGAATTTTTGCTCAGGATCTTTCAAAAAATGTAGAATGACTGATTTACTGCTCCCAACCTCAGCAGCAATGACATGCTACGATAGGCCTTGCTTATGCAGCTCCACAATCCCACCACGTTGAAAAAGAGAAAGCTTCTTAGCTTTACCATCAGGAGGGCATGACAGTGTGAATGCCTGACAGAAAATGAACATTTTGAGCATATTTTGGCTTTTATAGCCTGTGGTCTTTAAACTTTTGATCAGCTGATAAACAACCTATTTCAGTTTTGTTTGTTTTTTTGTTTAAATTACAAGTTCCAAATGTTTTTTGTCTCACTCCCCCTTCTTGCTTTTGCATATTCTAGCTGTACTTAAAACCTCACTAAGATCCAAATGTGCAAAATGCTACTTCTAGCAATTTGTCAACTGGTCTTAAGATTTTGATCAGGAGTGTATCTCAAATATCAGCTCCAGTCAGGTTGAAATTAGATTTTTGTGCAGGAGTGTGTAATTTGCAACTTTCTTGAATGCAGCACAAGCAGCCCAGATAAATAAAAGTTGTGAGGAGTTGTTTTGACCATGTGCACAGGTGGCAGAACTATGGCGTGCCTGACACACACCGTCAACACCGCGTGCCCCCAGCGTTGATATCATCTTCACTTGTTTGTCGGATAATCTCCCTCACAGTTCTGACGATCTGACCCAAGACAGGCTAATTACAATTGTGTCAATTCCGTCCACCAGGTGAGCCCGGGCACCACGAAACTGGTCGCCGCCACCGCCTTCGGTGCCATCTCACTGCTCTTTCTGGCTCGCCACTTCCAGAGGAGGCGGGGCCGAAAGAAGGCCGTGGCACCACCATGGGAGCAAGCTGCCCTCCAGCTCTTCTCGGCCGCCGCTGCCACAATGGAGGACGGTGAGGCCAGAACCCTCGGCCAGGCAGGCGCCCCCTGTCGTTACATGTGATGTAATCAGATTACGTGTAAGGTCGCAACAGACGAATGTACCAAAATAAAGCAGTAGGATCCAAATACATTTGGTATATTTCATACACGAAGGTAATTCAGTACTTTATGAAGAAAATAAGCAGAAATATTTAAAAATATTTAAAAACTTTACATTAAAATTTTTTTTTGAGTGCCATAAAAATGCTGTTATATGCTGGACTTAATGTCTACATTTAGGGTAAATCTAAACTTCTAGTTTTCCGTCATAGCATCTATAGACTGCTTCAACGCATTGATTATGTAATTATATTACCTTCATGTGAGGATATTTCTTTTGTTTGCATTGCATATATACAGTATACGTGTACACTAACTATCAAACGTGTGCTCCTGTTATTGAGTGTGAATGTCTGTCAAAACTTTAGTACACTCACAAAGGTGCTGTGTCTTCACACTCTTTCGCCAGATAACACCAGTCAGCAGATCACGCTTTCCCTCAAGTCCAAGTCCGGCTTCTCCACTGGGGCCCCTAGAGAACGTTCTGGGTCTGTGCAGAGCCTGGCCTCGGTACAACACAGTCACACAGACTCGTGAGCAGATATGAGCAAAAAGACACAACGTGCAACTGCTTTTGTTTTTTTTTCTCTATAAGGTGCAAAGCATGGACTCGTCCAGCAGCGGAACCTGTGCCATGGAACCCAGCTGCTGGGACCGACTTGGCGATGATCCCCTCTGCAGCATGGTCACTACTCCCGAAAACCTGTACCTCATGGGTAAAGACTCATAGATGTTCTGTCCCGCTTATTTGGTGTCTCCGATGACTTACTGTGTGTGTGTGTGTTGTTGCAGGTATGGACTTATTCGAAGAGGCTCTGCGGCGCTGGGAGGAGGCCTTGACGTTCCGTAGCAAGCAGGGTGAAGACGACCTAAGCTGTGTGTCCATCAAGACGGGAGGAGAGGACGCCATCACCGAGCAGAACATGGACGTATGTGCTTCAGCATCTCCATTTGTCAGTAAATGATCATAGAAGTGGATAGTAGGACCTCCACCACATATAGTTTATTGGAGCTAACGTGACAGTAAAACTACTTTGAGTCAAATACAGTTTGTTCCAGGGCGCTGCTCCAATTAGTTTGGATTTTGGATACAATTTTTTCCCCATAAGAATGAATAGAAATACAAATTCCAGGGTCAAAAGCTTAATTTCGTGTGCAGCTGCAGTCACATTTTAACATTCACTCAAATGTAAAAAGAAGTGAACTCTGCTCACCTAATACAACTTCTTCCTGTTGGTGTTCAGGACGTCATCAGTGCAGAGTTTGTCCACAGGCTGAAGTCTCTGCTGCAGAGGGCTTACCGCCTCCAGGGGGAGTTTGAGGGCGTGTTGGGCATGTCAAAGCCTTCATCCAAAGCCAGCAGCCAAGGTCAGTTACTCCCACATCCCATAATCCTCGCTTTTGTGCTGTGGTTTGGTTAGTTTGGCACATGAATGGACATTGCAAGCTATTCTTTCTATTCCACCTTGATTGAATATTCCATATGATGCCAGTTAGTCAAGTAATTACGTGTCGTGTGTCCCTGTCAGACTTTTTGGCCGAGGACGAGCAGGATGACGTGTGTCTGAGGGACAGTATCAGCATCGCCTCCACAGACTCCTTTGTGTCTGCCGCCGAGGTGAGCCATAGTCTTTGTCAACCACAAGAAACAAGACGAAGCCCATCAAAAGAAACGCACCATGACAAAACAAACTGACAGTTTTGTCAGCCATTAAAACCAAGACGAAAATGTTGACAGAAATGACATCCAGTCATATGTAGGGGCAAGTTAGGAATTCATCCAATTACAAATATTACAGCCGTGTGTGGTAGAGGAGGCGGGGCTGAGTTACAGAGATCATCAACTATGTCTCTGTGAGGTAGGGCTGGTGGGAGTTCCCACCGCAAACACCATGCAGTATTACTGCAATATTGGAACAATTTAAACGCTGCAGTATGGATAACAAGACAACAGCTGTCAACCCTGTGGCACCATTGTGCCCGCTAAAAACATATGCTGCAATATGTCTACACCTGGGAGAAAGAGAAGAGCGAGTAAGGATTATGGAGCGATTATCATTGGAAAAAAGCACAACTAACTTGAAGCAACAAATGCAGACGAGTCATCCTGACAATATATACAATAAACTGTTGTTTTTCAGTTCTTTACTGCTGTTTTAATTGCTGAGAAAGTGCAGACTTGCATTTTAGATGCCTGCTGCCTTATGCAGAGTTGATTTATTATGTCACACATTAGTACCGTTGTCGTATTTGTATGATTCTGTATTTGAAAAAAAGTGAACGTTTTTTAATCTCAGATAAAATAACACTAAGGTTAGTGTGAGATGACTGACTTGTTGATATCTTTATTGAGAGCAGGTCTACTTTATATTACTGGGATGCTTTGCAGGTAGCCTAAATAAAGGACACTTTAAAGATGGCTTGTCCTTTATCCTTGATATTTTACTGTAGTTGACTAAATTGTGAAATTTAATTGTCTGAATTAATTTAGATGACTAAAGTATTACTAAAACAAAAAAAATGCAGTCAAAATGAACACTACTAATATCACTATTATAAATCTTATTTATAAATCTTATAACGTGTCATAATTTCCCGTGTATAAGCTGCTACTTTTTTTTTCAAACTTTGAACCCTGCAGTTTATACATTGGTGTGGCTAATATGTGGCTACATTTTAATCTCGTGACATCTCCTTTACTTAAGAACTACTGCTAATCATTGAAATATGTATTTCAGGAAACGCTATTACTAAGATAATCCATCATAAAGGCAAAAAAAGTTCACGAAACAACCAAAAAAAATGCAGAGAAGCCACCATTGTCTGCGTTTGCTAATAACCCTGTTGCACTAGTTCAGTGGCGTGTATGCACACACTCCAGTTTACAGTGAGCATCAACAATACTAAAATATTATACTAAAATCAAATGTAAAACATTGTTGGATTTGGATTATTCAATAAACACCATAAATATACTGCCAAGATTGCAAAGCCTGTTATGTTGAATGAAAACTAAAAAAAGAGGGGATGTATTGGATTTTGTGCAGCAATTGTGTTGACACATTTGTGCATCTGCCGGGGGGGAACCACACACTATGATGGCTCAAAGGCGGTCACAAAGGGGCCACTGTGGTACTGTGGTTCTTATGAACTGCAAAGGATAACTCCAGCAGAAATCGGGCCTTTTTGGCCCGTAGGACTCTGGAGGCAGCTGACAGGTGCTGGCAGGCCAAGCGGTCTGCAGCTCTGGCGGTGGTCAAAAAACTCCTCTGTGGCAGGACCCCGGGGATGAGGTTCACCCGGAGTTCCTTTGGCCCTGGATGCTGTGGGCGTTCCCTGTATGACCGGTGTCAGAGTTTGGTGCGCCTTGCCGGCAATTAGTCGAACCCATTTCCAGTGAGGGTTGGACTCCGCCTGGGCTGCCCTTTGTCACTGATTCTGTGCATTACTTTTATGGACAGAATTTCTAGGAGGTGCCGGGGAGTTCAGGGGTTCCGGTTTGGTGGCCTCAGGATTGGGTCTCTGCTTTTTGTAATGATGTGGTCCTCTTGGCTTCATCGAGCCGCCTCAACTCTCACTGGATTGGTTTGCAGCCGATTGCTAAGCGGCTGGGATGAGAATCAGCACCTCCAAGTCAGAGTCCATGGTGGCGTGCAATCTCTGGGGATGAGATCCTGCCCCAAGTGGAGGAGTTGAAGTACCTCTGGGTTTTCTTCGAGTGAAGGAAGGATGGAACACGAGATCGACAGACGGATTGTGGCGCCCTCTGCAGTGATGTGGACTGCATCAGTCCGTTGTGGTGAAGAGGGAGCTGAGCCGAAAGGCAAAGCTCTCAATTTGCCGGTCGATATACGTTCCTACCCTCACCTATGGTCATGAGCTTTGGGTAGTGACTGTAAGGACAAGATCCCAAAATGAGTTTTCTCCGTAGTGTGGCTGGGCTCTCCCTTAGCAATAGGGTGAGAAGCATGTCACCTGGGAGAAACTGCTGCTCCAGATGAGGTGGCTCGGGCATCTGGTCAGAATGCCTCCCGGACGCCTCCCGAGGGAGGTATTCAGGGCACGTCCGACCAGTAGGAGGCCTTGGGGAAGACCCAGGACACGTTGGAGAGACCATATCTCTCAACTGGCCTGGGAACACCTCAGGATCTGCCGGGAGGAGCTGGATGAAGTAGCTGGGGAGAGGGAAGTCTGGGCTTCCCTGCTTCGGCTGCTGCTCTCGCGACCTGACTTGGGATAAGCAGAAGAAGATGGATGGATGGATGGATGGATAGTTCCCAAGAGAACGCAGATCAGTGGCTTTTCTGGTAGGCTACTACTGTTAGCTGTACTGTTCGGCACTGTTTGGCAAGCACAGTTTGGGAAAAAACATTTATTTTATTAAAAGTTTAAAAAATCTTTGTATACTAAATATCACTTTTTATGATGCGGCTTATATATGAACAAATGTTTTTTCCTCTAAATTTAGTGGGTGCAGCTTATACACCAGAAGTTACGGTACAGTATCTGTAAATATGACTAATTTACTCTTATAAAGTATCTATTGTGTGTACTAGCTGTCGGAGCACAAAGAGCTGCGTAGCATCTACTCACTGACTCATCACCCTTTCTACGAAGAGGCCTTGCAGATGGCGGAGGAGGGCAAGGTCTCCTGCAGGGTGCTACGGTAAACACACGCACACACTGCATCTCGATCCCAGTCAAGATGCCTGATGTAGACACCCAAACCACTTTGACGCCACATTTGTCAGGACGGAGATGCTGGAGTGCCTTGGAGACGTGGACTTCCTGGCCAAGCTGCACTGCGTGCGGCAGGCATGTCAGGTAAGAAGGTCACATGCTAGTCATTTATATGCTTGTTTGTTCACCTCCACAATCATAGATGGCACTGTGTTCCCCTTCAGCATTAATCCATGACTTCACCACAAAAGGTAGCCATTAGGTGTTGGCTGGTTGATGATTAGCTACATGTTACTTGTATTCCAAATGACTGATTATTATTAGCGGGAACCCACCTCAAAAAGGTTGGAAGAATTCAAGTGCTGTGTTGTCTCCAGCTCATTCTGTGTGAAAGGACCACCAGATTGTTCCTGGCTGACACTAGCAAGAAGATCTTGTCCTCCATCATGGTCCAAGCACAGAAGGTAAGATGAGAAAGTGGTGTTGAATGTGGATGGGATTGTTACATTTCTATAGTAGCAGCCGTATTGACCAACTAGCTGACATGCTAGTACTCAGCAAAAAGTTGAACTTCCGTAAGGGCATTCAACAAGGCAACACTTTTTTTTTTTTTCCCAGATTGTGTTCTTTACACTTATTTTACCACCATAGAGTGGATACTTTTGCAACCGTAAATAAAATGTTAGTTAAAGGCAAAACTCCTTACATTTATTGATGTGGTACATCATTGAACAATTTTGCCCAGGATTTCAGAAAGCTTGGCTAACTTGTCTAATGGGATATCAGCCTCTGCATACATTAGACGTGCGGTCAGAGGAGGCAAATAAGGCAGAGCCTCACTTGACTCTCATGAAAATAAATTCAAATTTGTCAGTTGAGCTGTATTATAAATGTATTTTCTGTAAGATTCCAGTCATTCGTGTTTCTGCAACATTATATTATCAGCCACATGCTGACAAGCAATCTTGCAGGCACCATGATCCAACTTAGTATGCACATGTTGCACATGGGCGGTGCTTGCGCACTCAGCGGAGAAGCCACGCTCACAGCGGCCTCATTTTAGTATCTGTTCTGTATTTGATCAGGAAATCTGCAAATGTGTTGATTTAACATGTTAAAAAAAAAAAAAAAAGAGCACTTAAAAAAAAAATTGCCCATCACCCACAATCTTTATGTGAAACATGAGCACACGTCGTTCCCTTTCCCTTTCCTGTGTGTTCCAAAGAGAGAAAAACAGTTAACATGAGGGAGCTAACAATGCACATCATGGGACACACCTATTTCGACCACAAAGCCCTCTAAAAAACCTCCAGTGTTTTATAATTTTATATACATGCTGTGACCATGCAGTCACAGGCATATTCATGGTAATGTGTAATACTGACAGTATTTTTGCCATATTTTGATCATTTGAAACATTAACGGAACTTCTTACCCGTGCACCGATTTCACTTGATGGGCATAAAGAGTGGCATAAAAAGCAATTACTAATCATGGCAGACTTCGTGAGAGCCGCCACCGATGACTACTTTTGGACAAATGAGCATCTATTCGTAGGTGTTCATATGCTTGTTCTTGTTTCCTAGTCAATACAGATTGGTGGCCTGTTGCATTGTTTTGGAGCAGGGCCGTTACGTCTCAGTAGTGGCACGAGGCGTGCATCACTACGCCAGAAAAATAGTTCGTGTTAGCTGCTATAATAACCTTGTCGCTGTAGCTTTGTTTATACACAGGTCAATTATGTAAACATAACACTGTTGGTGTTTTTTGAAGGGTTTTATAATCGAAATAGTGTGTCCTGTTAAGTGCATTGGTAGCTCCCTCATGCCAACTGTTTTTGTCTCTTTAGAATACACAGGAAAGGGAAAGACGTGTGCTCATGTTTCACATAAGGACTGTGGATGATGGGCAAAATAAATAAAAAAATTCAGTGTTTTTTCTTTAAGTAAATATGGCAGAATTTGCAGATCCTGATCAAATACAGGGCAGAAACCTAAAACGAGGCCACCAAGGGTGTGGCTTCATGGCTTAGTGCGCGAGGCCCACCTACCTTTGTTCACACTAAGTTGGATTATGGCGCCCACAAGTTTGTCAGCATGTCGGCAATAGCATAATGTTGCAGAAACATTTATTATACGCCACGACTTTCTACAGCTTGTGTAATGTCTTTAATGCAAGTGTGACAATTATTCTTGCTAATCAGACAATAAAATACACGTATGTTGTACGGCAGTAGTTCCCAGATTTTTTACAGTGGCATATCGCTTCAGACATTTGACCTGAAGCCATGTACCCCCTACAGCTGCACACTTAAAAACATAAACCATTTTTACATTTCATTGAATTGAAATATTAAACATGATTAATTTTATAGTCATTCTGGTTTAAAAATTGGTATTGTGCAAGGTCAAATTTTGATAGAAGTTTTACATGAGCACTGATAAATAGATATGTGAATTTCTCTTGGAGATGAATAAAGTATCTAACTATTGGTCCTACATATTTTATTTCAGCCAGCTGTTGGGATCCTTCCCTTTGAATGGGTTGAACTCGAGGTTCACTTTTGTCCACTTGTAATCACTACGATTTAAATCTTCATATTATTTTGATACTAGACTGAAAGGGAAAATAAAATATACAAAAATACATACAAGCAGCAATAAAACCACATTTTCAGGGGATTCTCCACTCTCATCCTGACATGCACATACATTGACAGGTTTTCACAGTGCGGGGATTGGAACACCAATATAAATGAAACCTTCAAGATGAAACACTCTTAATGCACAACATAATCATCAAACTTACTTATTCATATAACTCACGCAGAGCAATGAACAACTTCATGCCGTGTCTCCTTCCTTCTTTCTGCTATGACGGTGCGCCCCGTGTTATGTGGCGTGCTCGTAATTGTGACTGTTAGGCGCTAATTGTTTTCATTTTTTTTAACTTTATTGAAATACAGCAGTGTTGGCTAGAGCTAGATTTGCAAACAAGTCAAATTTAAGATATTTTTATGCTCTGATGAATGAATGAATAAATGAATTTGCCAAGATGGAGGATTGTATACCCAAACTCACCAGGAGGTGATCAGACCTTTACAACAAAGTATCAGAACTTTTCATGGAGAACATTAGAGTGCATGTACAAGCAAATATTGTTCAGTTAATTAAAAAAATTTATGAGATGAGAAGTATATGAAAACTTTCACCAGAGGTTTTTAACAAAAGTGAATTCTTCTCTTTTTTTTTGGTATCCTCTCAGTGAGCAACCTGTATTAACATTAAAAAAAAAAAAAAAAAAAAAAACTCAGTCAGTGCCTCACCTGCCATGAACCTCACCGCAGATCACTGGAACACATTGCTACAAAATGCTTTACAAACTTTAATGTTGGTGCTTGTGGTTAAGGAAGACAAAGTCACGGATGCAATTCCAATTGCATTATTCATGTAAGGTATTTTTGACACCCTTATTTTGGTAGCATAATTAGGATGTGGTGAACAGCGCTCTTATTTTGAAGGCCGGAAGATCATCCTGTGTGTTGAATGTCTGTTCAATGAAAACTGCACTTTTTTTTAATTTTGCCCATCATCCACAATCCTTATGTAAAACATGAACACATTTCTTTCCCTTTTCTGTGTGTTTTAAACGAGTTGGCATGAAGGAGTTAATGCACATCATGGGACCCACCTATTTCGACGATAAAGCTCTACATTAAAACTCTACAAACTATTTATATACAAGTTGTGATCATGCATTAACAGGTACATTCATGATAACATGTAATAGTTACAGTATTTTGCCTTATTTTTATCATTTTAAACATTACGGGGCCCTGTGATTGCCTGGCGACCACCTCTCCCCCAAAGTCAGCTGGGATACCACCATAACCCCACAATCCTAGTGAGGATAAGCAGCATAGAAAATGGATGGATGGAAACATTACCGTGACTTCTTTCCTAGGCACATTGATTTCACATAGCAGATAGGAACTAACGCTACTTCCGTCAACCAACAGCAGCATAGAAACAAGTGTCCGTTTGCTATTACTAATCATGGCAGACTTTGTGAGAGCCACCACCGACGGCTACTTTTGGCAAATTAGGACCAGAACCTTATCGTTGGAGCCTGAATATACAGGGAATGGGCTACAGGTTATCAGGTAAGACACCCCCTTACCCACCTTAGTGCTAGTGCTAAATGTTTCATGGATAACCGTATAATGAAAACAGTCACAATGTCCGCTCTCATTGGGATGGCTGTATCTTTGAGCACAAGACTTGTGCTCCCCGTTGAGCTGGTAAATTCAACATCATTGTCAGGTGCAATGGAGAACAAAGAATCTTGCTGAATCTTCGTAGCGATGTCATCGGGTCTACTGTAAGTTGAGAGCCAGTAGCCACTGCTTCAGTCTGTCCCGTTTTTTTGTTGGTAGTATGCGATATCTCAAGTTGACCTACTTTTCGGTTTATTGCCACAACCTTCTACAAGACATGTGTGAGGCATGAGTTATAACCTAGGGAGGAGTGAGTGATGCTAAGACTAGCGAGGTGTTGTTACTCGGCCAGAAAAATATAGTTCTTCATGTTAGCTGCTACAATAACAATATCACTGTAGTTTTGTTAATATACACGTCAGTTAGGTAAATGGAACCATTTTTTTAGGGCTTTATCGTCAAAGTAGGTGAGTCCCATCCATCCATCTTCTATGCCACTTATCCTCACTAGGGTCACGGGTATGCTAGAGCCTATCCTAGCTGACTTCAGGCGAGAGGCGGGGTACACTTTAGACTGGTCGCCAGCCAATGGCAGGGCACACATAGACAATCATTCACACTCACATTCATACCTATGGACAATTTAGAGTCTCCTTAACCTATTAACTGGAGAAAACCCACGCACAGGGAGAACATGCAAACACCAAACAGAGATGCCCAATAGCGAATCAAACCCAGATCTTCTCGATATCCTGACTATGTGGCCAATATGCTAACCACTAGGCCACTGTGCAGCCTACAGTAGGTGAGTCCCATGACATGCATTGGTAGTCCCCTCATGCCAACTCATTTTCTGTCTTTAGAACACGCAGAACAGGGAAATAAATGTGTTCATGTTTCACATAAGGATTGTGGATAATGGGCAAAATTCCAAAAGTGCAGTTTTCCTTTAAGAGTAGCTGGGTGTAAACACACTCATACAGCCAGAGTCTCTCACACTCATTAGCATGCTCTGCTAAACAAAGCAATTATGCGCAATTATACAACAGGAGAAAAAGTAACACCGAGCGATTGTGAGGTCTGATTTTTTTCGAGGAGTCATTTTTGTGACGCAAATGTATTACTCTTTTGAACGCATATTGTTTTGAGAAGCCAAACTCTTAAGTGGCCCCACCAACTAACCGGAACTACGTTCCTCATCACCAAAATCTGACCACAACTGGGCTCACGGAATAAAGTGTGGGTTAAGTCACTGTTGATGCACTACACTGCTGATGGGGATGTCATACAACTTCATGTCAAAAAATTCAAACTATTCCTTTAAGACTTGAGGCACCCTGTTGGCCCTTGCAGTAGATGGCATCATAACTCTGCTTCTTAACACACCGTATATACAGACCCTTTCCAAAAAATTACAATGTCATGGAAAAGTTGTTTAATTTCCATAATTCCATTCAAAAAGTTAAACTTTCATAGATCATAGATTCAGGGCCCACAATATAAACGATTTCAAGTGTTTATTTGTTTATTTTTACGTAATTTGGGCTTCCAGCTCATAAAACCCACGAAAACAGGAATTCAAAAAATTAGAATACTGTGAAGAAATCACCATTTACTTCTCAATTTTTGCAGGAAAAAAAAGAAAGAAATTAGGATCACATCAAATCAATCAAAATAGGGTACTTTCAAAACGATATGTCAATCTTCAATACTTGGTTGGGAATCCCTTTGCCTTAATCACTGCCTCGATGCCACGTGGCATTGAAGCAATCAGCCTGTGGCATTGCCTGGGAGTTATGGAAGCCCAGATTTCCTTGATGCTTGCTGTCAGCTCTTCTTTGTTGTTGGGTCTGGTGCCCCTCATTTTCCTCTTGAGAATACCCCATAGATTCTCAATGGGGTTTAGGTCCGGTGAGTTGGCTGGCCAGTCCAGCACTGTGATGGCATGGGCATCAAACCAGGTTTTGGTGCTTCTGGCGGTATGGGCAGGGGCCAGGTCCTGCTGGAAGATGAAATCTGCATCTCCATACAGATCCTCAGCAGAAGGAATCATGAAGTCCTCTAAAACATTCTGGTAGACTGTTGCGGTGACCTTGGATTTAAGAAAGCAGAGTTTACCAACACCTGCACCGGACATTGCACCCCAAATCATGACGGACTGTGGATATTTCACACTGGACCTCAGGCAGCTTGGGTTCTGTTCCTCACCCGTCTTCCTCCAAACCCTTGGACCTTGATTCCCAAATGAAAGGCACACTTTACTTTCATCGGAAAAGAGGACCTTGGACCACTGGCCAACAGTCCAGTCCTTCTTCTCCTTGGCCTAGTGGAGACGCTTCCTACGTTGGCTCAGGTTCAGAAGTGGCTTGACCCGGGGAACCCGACAGTTGTAGCCCATCTCCGGATGCGTCTGAATGTGGTGGTTTTTGAAGCTGTGACTCCCGCCTCATTCCACTCTTTCTGGATCTCTGCCAGATTCTTGAATCTTCCCTGTTTGATAATCCGCTGAAGCCCACGGTCATCTCTTTTGCTGGTGCATCTTCTCCTGCCACATTTTGCTCTTCCTCTAGACTTTCCATTGATATGCTTGGACACAGCACTCTGAACAACCAGCCTCCTTAGCTATGAACTTTTGTGGCTTACCCGTCCTATGGAGGGTATCAATGATGGTCTTCTGGCCAGTTGTCATGTCTGCAGTCTTCCCCATATTGAACCCAACTGAGACAATTGAACCAAACTGAAGCAATTTAATGACACCTGGGGAAGCCTGTGCAGGTGATTTGAGTTTAGTAGATGATTAGTGTGTGACACTCAGTTTAAAACATTCATGCCCTGCAAAATTTGGGCTGATTTCTTCACAGTGTTCTAATTTTTCTGAATTCCTGTTTTTGTGGGTTTAATGAGCTGGAAGGCCAAATTATGTAAAAATAAACAAATAAATACTTGAAATCATTTAAATTGTGGGCCCTGAATCTATAATCTATGAAAGTTTAACTTTTTGAATGGAATTATGGAAATTAAACAACTTTTCCATGACATTCTAATTTTTTGGAAAGGGTCTGTACATACACCACAGCTGATGTGTATTACAATGCTTCTGTTGATCAATACAGTATAGTGCAGATATCTCATTTCCTCATCGTTCAAAACTGTGCACCTGATAGCTTTAACCTTTTTTTTTTCTTCATTTTTTGCTGACACAAGTTAACGGCAAGTTATCTCCCACCGTCAACAAACTAGCAGTCAAGTCTAAACCAACTCATAGCGACTCACAATTCCCTCCATTTTGTTTAACATTTTTCTAGTGAAATAGCATGTTTGAGACTCTTGTTCTCCAATATAGTTTACCAATTAAATGTTTTGTTTTAGCTTACTGTTATTTACATGTTTTATCTTGTAATTAACCTGAGCGATGAGGCCCAGTAGCACCCGCCCCCTCGCTATTCTTAGTTTGATCCATCACATGGTGGACGTTTGCTCAAGCCTGTGGAAGGCGCCCATCTGCCACGTATATGCGCTGACTTGAGGATATGAGCAGCGCTGACCATTAGTAAATAGGATTTTTTTCTGAATGCCGCCCTGGGCAAATTGCCCATGTGGCCCATAGCTAGAACCGCAACTTTGTACAGTGATGTGTATATTATCTTTAAAATGAGCACACGCTTGACATGAATCAATTGGGATTGCATGTTATAAAAAGGTGCTCCCAACAAAACAAACACCTGTAAGTCATATAATTTTTGTCAAATATGTATTACTTACATATATATATATATGTATAGTAGTAGTAAAAAAAAAAAAAAAAACTGCAGATGGGTTTATAACCCTCTTGCTCAAGTAATACCTGTTAGCTGTAGATGGATTTTACATACCTCAAGCCAGCATAGTGTCCGACTTACACGCTTTTGTGTTATTTCAGAGCCCAAAGAGATTTGAGGAAGTGTTTGAAGAGATGATGTTGTTCTTGGAGCAGACTGAGCACTGGGAGAACACTGAGGTGGAGCTGGCCACAAGCGGGGTATGTATGCCACACCTTTTTTGTTGTTGAAGACTGCCATTGTCAAGCATTGTCATCGTAAGGTGAAACACTTGAACTTCTACGACATTGTGCTGGACTTTATCCTCATGGATTCCTTTGAGGACCTAGAGAACCCACCTATCTCTATCCAGAATGTCGTCAACAACCGCTGGCTCAATAGCTCCTTCAAGGAGACGGTGAGGCGTTGCGAGAAACTTCCCATCTGCCGTCGAGACCCATGTGTAAATTGTCCTGGTGGATATGTGTTACAGGCTGTGGCGTCCAGCTGCTGGTCTGTGCTCAAACAGAAGAGACAGCACATGAAGGTGATGCATGTTTGATTCATCAACTGGTGGAAAGGTCGAAACAGCTTTTGCATTTAATGAGCGCAGGTTGCAGATGGCTTCATTGCCCGCTTCTACACGCTTTGTGAGCAGATCAGTCCCGTCCTGGCGTGGGGCTTCCTGGGGCCAAAGAGCCCCCTGCATGATTTCTGCTGCTTCTTCAAGGTCAGGTTCTTTCAAAGATGCCACACTCCACGACCCCGTATTGTGGGAAGGATGCTAAATGATGTCGATTTCCTTCCTCAGGACCAGGTACTGCACTTCCTCAAGGATATATTCGACCTGGACAAGGTGCGCTACTCGTCAGTGGACAGTTTGGCTGAGGATATGTTGCACCTGCTGCATAGGCGCTCTGAATTGCTGCTGGCCTACCTGGGCACAGACTCCCTGCCACCCACCAGCAGTTGCAACGCCGCCACACTGCAGCTGATGCCTGGCACTCTCATGGAGGCTCGTGTTCAGTGATGTAGCGCTTACGGTTTGAAGATGTACGCCTTGTCCATCATGACAACGAGGCTCCATGTGTGATCTGTGCAGCTTTCTCAGGTTTGTTAAAACCATGACTGCACATTTGGTCTAAGATATCACAGCAATAATGTTTTTCCTGCAAGTATTCAAATTAAAAGTATATCATTGCTTGCAGCCAAAACACAGCACACCAAATATGCTATTGACTATAGGAGGTCATTTGTATCCCCCTTTAAAATTATTCAGATGGGAGTACAGACTGAAGGAAATCCTAATTTAGCCAATAGAAGAGCATGTGTTGAATATTTCACTACACTTCAACTACATAAGATGTTTTTAGACATTTGTGCACGTGGGCATAATTTCACTTTAACTTAAGATGGATGTGCTTCTGGCGGTATGGGCAGGGGCCCCACAACTATTTCATGTACGTTTGTGCTAGTACTAACTGATATGCAAGTTGCTTCAAAAAAGTTTGGGTGTCCTCATCCGAGAGAAAATGGGGGTGGGGGGAGTGGGCTAAATGTTGTACTGTGTGCTCACCTTCACTGTCACAGATTTGGTGTTTAAATGTTTTTCATCCACATGCAAAGTTGTCTGTGCGTTCATGTCCACATGAAATAAAAGCTGAGAAGAGTCTGTCAGAGGCACATTTCTTACACCTTTATTAATGAACAAGATTCAAACAGCACATGAACTGTCTTTACCTCAAAAGGCAAGCTTCCTCCTGCTTAATAACCCCCCCCCAACCTCCCTCATTTCCTCCCCCACATCATGACAGTTGTAAAAAGGCAGAGCCTGAGTGGGACATTTTAAATGACACATCAGCCAATAAAAGACATGTTCAAAGTTCAGTTCCTGTCCTCATCCAACTTTCTAAAGCGTTGCAACCAGGAAGACAACCAATCAAGGTAGCTCAATTCACCATCACGGCATCATTCACAACAACCCTAGCACAAAACATGACTGACTTGCACTTTAGTGTCACAACAGCAATTCAAGTTCATGTTTTTACCTTAGCACTGGAGCTCTTGCCCGGCCTACGCTCGGCAGAGGGTTTGACTCCTTTTGTGTGTGAGGGGGGACAAACTACGAGATTCTAGCACCTAAAGCTTGCAGCGTCCTCCAACACTGTGAGCGAGAAGTGAATGCGTTTCAATAACACATCAGTACCACACGTGACAGATTGACAACCACCAGAATAAAATCAATTGAAAAAAAAAGTATCAACCCTGACCATCTGCAGCAGCTTTACATGACATGCACTTTGTTTGCACCCAGAATGAGAGAAGGGGGAAAAAATTGGAACATTTCCTCATAGCCAATAGGTGTGTGCTCGAGTCAAGTCCACAAAGTCATGGAACAAGTCGTACAGGTCTTCTAGCTAAGCACTTCTTTGCATAGATCAATTGAAACACTATTGACGCCTTAGGCTTTGCTTACCTGGGTTACTGCAGCAGAACCTAAGGTGCAAGGTCTGAGGAAGGGGAACACTGCAAAGATCAGATATATATATATATATATATTGCACTGTTTGCAGTCAAAAGGATTTCTACTTTCTGATCTGGTCATCATTCATTCAATCATAAATCAATGTTCATTTGTCAGTACCGGACAAGTCCATCACATGCTCAAATAGAACATTAGCAAAGAGAAGGCTAAGCATGCTACACTGTAACGTCTCTTCTTCGCTTTCTGATTAACATATGATGCAGAAGAAAGAAGGGGTAGGGGCAGGGGCATTTAAAAAGGACAGTCAAGTCAACAACCGACTACCTCTAGCAAAACGTCCGACACAAAAGTTAACAATTCAACGTCTCGAACATGTGACAGTCAAACGTCTTACGCCGCGTTTCAGAACATTGGATACTTACCCGAGGCAAAAAGGGAACATGGCAGGATTTGACAAAAGAATGTAAATATTGATATACTTTGCAAGCATCAAAAGGCTCAGTTTTGTACTTACAGGATGGCAGGGCTCAACTTGGATGAAGACTGCGAGCCTACAATTCTCATAGCTCATATTGGATAGACACCAAGTGGCACAGCAAAAATCATTTGTTTTTTGCATTTTTTTTTTATCATAAAACATGTTTAAAAAAAAACGTACATTAGTTTACAGTCAGAAAGTTTCAATGCATCAATGTCATACAGCGGCAAATTTACCTGACTGTCCTAGAGGAAAAAAAACACAAAAATAGGGACACTAAAACAGGCAGCACGTTTATCCTCTGAGCAACAAAGTACAAAAATACTTGCTTACCGCTCGTCTACACTTGCCTGTGGAGGAGGAAGTGTCTATATCAAGGCAAAACAAACATACTAGCGCCACCATGTCAACAAAGAGTACCACCGCACCGCAGTTTGTGTAATATGGATCACTTCCTGTTCTGACGTCTGGCTACAGATTCAAGTCAAAGCATGGAAGGTTCAACAAAAAAACACATGGAGTGTCTTATAGACAGTTGGAGAGAAACAGGACAGGATCACTTTGTGTCAACCACATTGAAAACCCACACACGGCCCTGCTAACATTTCTAAGCCGCCCCCCCCACCTTCAAAAAAAGACAAACATACCCCCATTTCTCTAAGGTGATGCCCACTTACCCACACAGGAGGTTTCAGTTTGTTTTATTGCAAAAACACAACAGGCAATAGCATTTTTAAAACTGAGATGATTTACATGGTAATGTCTACAGTTTAAGAATGAACATGACTTCTAACCACATTGAATGTAGATACATGGCTGGAATGACCACATGAAGAGTTACCGCACTAAAAACAAAGCATTTACAAGAGAGAAAAAGAAAATAAATGTGGAGGTCGTGCTCGCCGGGTAATCTGCCATCTATGTCAAACACTTTCAAACCAAGGAAATTTAAGATCTTCATCAAGGCGTCAGCATCCAAACATTTAACAAAAGGATTTGTTTCGACAATGAAGCATTTACTTTATGTCCACTTCACATTACTGGCCCTGTGCAGGAGAAATACATAGAAGATACATTGCATGTTAACAGCGGAAACAGTGGACTCCCAAAATAAACAGCTCATGTCCTGTTTAGGAAGGAAAGTTTGGGTTAAAAAGTGCCACGTTGCAGCTGCACTCACTGGAACCCTGTAACAGCCTGCGGGGGCAAGGAGGTTAGGAAGCAATCATGGACCATTCCATGCACATTCTAATCTCGAAGGAGGGGGCGTACCTGAGGGGCTTGTGGTGCTGCACCCATGGTCTGAGGATTGCCTGTGCCATAGTAAGCCGCCTGCTGCCGGTAGTACTCGGCCCAGGCGGCGCTATAGTCTGGTTGGCCACCGGCCTGGGTGGCTGGGGCCGCAGCTGCTGGTGCCGCCGGCTGAGGAGCAGCTTGACCTGGAAGTAAAAGGGGAAGACTTGAGGCAAAACTAAAACATAGCAATCCCAGGTATAAACACTAAAGACTTCCACCATAGCCAATAGAATAGCGTCAAGTAGCTAATTCATGAATGATAGGATGAACATTTACCTCAGATCTACCTTACTATTTACAGTGGTGTGAAAAAGTGTTTGGCCGCTTGCTCCCCCCCACCCACCCACCTACATGGACCTGTGCGAAAAAGTGATTGCCCCCTAAACCTAATAAGTGGTTGGGCCACCCTTAGCAGCAACAAGTGCAGTCAAGCGTTTGTGATAACTTGCAATGAGTCTCTTTCAGCGCTGTGGAAGAATTTTGGCCTACTCATCTTTGCAGAATTGTTGTAATTCAGCCACATTGAAGGGTTTTTCAGCATGAACCGCCTTTTTAAGGTCATGCCACAGCATCTCAATATGATTCAGGTCAGGACTTTGACTAGGCCACTCCAAAGTCTTCATTTTGTTTTTCTTCAGCCATTCACAGGTGGACTTGCTGGGGTGCTTTGGATCATTGACCTGCTGCAGAACCCGAGTTTGTTTCGGCAGGAGGTCACGAACAGATGGCAGGACATTCTCCTTCAAGATTTTTTGGTAGACAAAATTCATGGTTCCATTTATCACAGCAAGTTTTCCACATCCTGAAGCAGCAAAACTGCCCCAGACCATCACACTACCACATTATACTGTTGGTATGATGTTCTTTTTCTGAAATACGGCTTTACTTTTTACACCACATGTAATGGAACACATAACTTCCAAAAAGTTAGTGTCTAGTCAGACCAGAGTATTTTCCCAAAACGTCTTGGGGATCCTCCCAGATGTTTTCTGGCAAAATTGAAACAAGCCTTAATGTTGTTTTTGTTCAGCAGTGGCTTTAGTCTTGAAACTCTGCCATGCAGGCCGTTTTTGCCCAGAATCTGTCTTTTGGTGGAGTCATGAACATTGACCTTAACTGAAGCAAGTGAGGACTGCAGTTCTTTAGGGTCTTTTGAGACCTTTTGGATGAGTCGTTGCTGCGGTCTTGGGATAATTTTGGTTGGCTGGCCACCCCTGGGAAGGTTCACTGTTCCATGATTTTGCCATTTGTGGCTCTCACTTTGGTTCACTGGAGTCCCAAAGCTTTGGCAATTTTATAACCTTTTCCCAGACTAATAGATCTGAATTACTTTTTCTCATTTGTTCCGGTATTTCTTTAGATCTAGGTATGATGTCTTCTAGCTTTTGAGGATCTTTTGGTCTACTTCACTTTGTCAGGCAGGTCCTACTTAAGTGATTTATTGAGAACAGCAGGTGTGGCAATAATCAGGCCTGGGTGTGGCTGAAGAAATTGACCTCAGGTGTGATAAACCACAGTTATGTTTGTTTGGGGTTTCTCCCCCCCCCCCACAGAGACATGTAGGTTTGGATTTTTTTCCCCCCCCTTAAAAAGTTTCAAAACAGTATTTTGTGTTCAGGTGTGTTTTCACTGACAAATATTTATTTGCTCATTCATTTATTTGACTAATACATATTTGTTTGATGATCTGAAACTTGTGTGACAAACATGCCAAAAAAAAATGAAAATCAGGAAGGGGGCAAGCACTTTCAAACCACTGTGTAAGAAGGGGAACGAACCCACCACCAATCTCTCAGAATGGGGGTCAGAAACCTTCTGCTTTTATATTGGGAGGCTGTCAGAGCAACATCTCTATTATAAAAGAGCTGCATGACGAGCACAGCCACCCATCCCAGGCACAAGGACACCTACCTTGTTTCTTGTAGTACTCCTCCCAAGCTTTAGTGTAGTCCTGAGGTTGTTGACTCTGTTGACCTGCAGAGAGAACAATTTGTCCTTCAGTATACCGCGCCATCATCCGAGATCCACAACAGCATTCACAGTATGCACAGCCCACATACACAACAGGACACTGTCCAATCAATGGAACGCTGAAGCACACTTTGCAGCAGTGAGCCAATAATAGCACATCCAACAAATTATGTTGGAAATAAGACTATTCCTAAACTCAGGAAATTTTTTGTTCACATCTCAGTCCAGGAGACAAGAGTATGGTGCAGTCTAAACAGCACAGGCCGTTCAAGGTGAACCCATGTGGAGATGCACTGAAAAAAAAAAAAAAAAATCAAAACAGCTCCACGGCAAGCTTCAAGTACTGATAACTACTACCCAGACCTGCAAAAGGCCGAGAGCCTGGTTGCTGTTTAGACTGTTGCATGTTGAATAGGTGTACACTGAGACTACAGTCATATACCCATTTTCTTGTAATAATCCTCCCAGGCCTTGGTGTAATCTGCCTGTCCACTCTGACCTGCAGCCTGTGGGTCACCTGTTAAAAAAAATGGTACTTGTAATTAATAAATCCTTCTGAGTAGGTTTTCCTCCACCTGCCTGGGGAGGCTGTCAACCAAAAGATGGTGGACAAACTACCATGTCCCTGGCCTATTATAAAAAAAAAAAAAAATGCTTTAAAAAGGGAGCTGGGGAGAGAAGTTAGTCTCCTGTCAACCAAAAGAAAGTTTAAGACTAGTGAGGTGAGGCTAGTCCACTACACTATACGTCTTCCACGCTAACTGGAGTGGAGGGGGCGCTCATCCAGGATTATTACCTTGACCATTGGACTGAGTCGTGCCTGGTGCTCCACTGGTGGGGGTCATTGGAGCCTGAGGTTGTTGACCATACTGGGCGTAGTAGGCTGCCCACGCTGCAGCATTTGCATCAGCTGCTGCTTTGTCTGAACCCATGGTAGGAAAAACATTTTCAGGCAAGCCTGTCATGCAGGACATGACTAGTTAACCCATTTCCTGTGGTGTCAGGCACTCACTTGGGTCAGGCTGTCCCTGTTGCCAGTGCGGGTAGCCATTGCCCCACCCCTGAGGCTGGTATGGAGCTGGGGGACCACTGAAAGAAATAAACAGTTACAAGTTTTGCTCTTATGATCAACTTAGATCGCAGTAGTCCTCCATAGTCCAGCGTGGTTAATTGGTTGCCGACCTGACCTGACCTAAGTGAATTTTCGCAGAGTAGGATTCAATATTAATAAATAGAATATTTTCAGAGTCACGGCATTAAAAAAAAAAAACTGTTTACAATCTTCTAAATATGGTTTAAAATTAGAGCCCTCTAGACAAGAAATTACACCTATGTAGTCACATTTACACTCCTATTTACACTGTTATTAGCTAATATAGTAGATATAATCAGAAAATAAGACAAGATAACAGACTCAGATGTTAGCAGTTTCTTGGTTTTTTTATCAGCATACTTCTGGTGGTGGCTATTGTTTCATCAATGTATGCGGCTTTAAATGGCTTGACACTCTTATTACCCAAAATAGTAGACAAAATAAGAGTAAATAAGCCACTTAAGACGTAAATAAAACCCCTGCTTGCGCAGCGTCACAGTAAATGTGTTCCCTTGGGGACCTTAGTTGTGGGCGGAGGGATATGTGTAGTGGTGGGCGGAGAGATATGTGGAGGACAGGAAGTGACGTCAAAGGTTCAGAGTTGACTTTTAGCTTTTCAAGGGTTATGGACCCCACAGTGTGTGGACCTGTGTGGTCATTATGATGATTACGTTATTATTGTGCCTGTTGTGAGAATTTAAACCTGTAGTAAATACACCTAGTGGTCAAGGGGTGTCACAATACACCCAACTCATGAGACGAGGCACGACATTGAGTCTACGAGACGAGATTTTAACATTAAAGGAGTACAATGAAAAAAAAATATGACTACACAATAGGCCTGTTACAATACATTTTGCTGGATAATTGTCCTGCAAATTGTCTCATTGATATTGACAACCTTTTTTGAGACAATTTATCATTAATTATACGGTATAATTAGAGTACATTGTATCAAAAGCAATGCATTTTAATTTCTCATGGGCTTTTCCCCTTTGTAATTGGCATGTTAAGGGCTTTTAAATAAAATAAATGAAACAAAAAAAGAAAAAAAAACTAAACAATGAAAATAGAATGGACTCACTATCACAACCAAAAACAAAAAAATAGACCCTGTCTGTTACCAAAACAAAAACAAAACACTCCAATAAAAAGCACACACAACAATAAATAAAACAGTATCAATTCTCACAAAATTGCATTTGAATAAATGGACTTAGGATATTATTCCTCAACAGGAAGGCTTAACACACAGCGAACGACACTGAGCATGCACCATTTTTCACCATTTTGTCTTGATTTACTTTGCCAACCAAACGTCTCAGTAAGCGTTGAGTGTTTTCCCCAGTTGGAAACGCTCGACAGGATGGTTGTTTGTGTCGTATTCCCCTTCTTCATAGTCACTACCTTCTAGAAAATGCCACATACTGGTTCATGCGTGTTCATGTGCTCACCTTGTTAATTCTGTTTAAAACCAAAATATTCCCAGAGGGAGGTTGATGTCATTGCATCTTCAGGATCGAAGATTGGCTGCTGATCTGCTGTATTTTAAAGATTGGATTAATACCGGCTTCTGCCACAAGATCAGGCCGATCCAGTTGCCGTAGAACGTTCGTAACTGGTTGCCACTCTCGCCTCCCGTAAGAAGAAGAAAACGCAACACCACCATGCAGAAATATGCTTGGTGCACCGTGGTGAAGTTAGTTTCAAGTTGGACATTGGATATTCGGCTATGGAGCTATAGAAGTAGTTCCCTCTCACTGTGTCACGGTGCAGGGAGCTCTCACGGGAATTCAAACACTACTAAACATGGCCAAGCGGCAAAAAACCTTGGAAACACCTCTGTTACGGAGCGTGAATGGAGGCTAGCAGGGTTAGGTTAGTTTCGCAGAGCATGCTAATGCGGCTGTGTGCGCGCCCCGCGCGACTCAGGCTGGATGAGTATATTTTCAACTTGTCGTTTTACCACTTTAATGTAAGGACCATTTTACAATGCCCACTGATAACGTGGAGGTTCTCAGTCAAAATAGACAAGAGGCACCTTTATTCTTGCACCCAGCACATACCAACCGTCAATTGCCGTTCTCAACACACACACACAACACATTTCCCGCCTTCAAAAGAAGAGCACTCTGTCACGTTTGTCTAATTGTGTACACAAAATAAGGGAGTCAAATATCTTACATTAACGCAATAGGTAATACATCTGTGACTACATCTTCCTTAATCACAATTTTTACAGTTTGTTGAAGATTTTGTAGCATATGTGCTGAGGCTGACATCCCATGTCATGGCTGACATGTCAAGCAATCCCAACTATCCCTTTAATGCGCGCTTTCCATAATGCCTTGCACATTGTCACTTCCATATTACATTTATCCTTCATAGTAGCAATGCCATAGTTCAGTCTGATTTGCTTCTGACTGCCCTGTTCTCACGAGACAGCTTCTCGTCACAAGACACGCCTATTACACTCACAATTACAATGCTTCTTCTGCCTTGTAAGTTTGCAATTCAGTTGATTTAGTTAGTTCATTTAGCCATTTTTACGCATGAAAATACTTCATAGGCCAAAAGTACAATTTGCTTAAATATGCTTTTTTTTTTTTAACTTTTTAATTGTGTGTGTTGTTTTTTTTTTTTTTTTTTTTTTTTTTTTTACGATATCGTGAGGGAGTGATGTTCGAACCATGATGTAGCAAAGGACGACTGTATTTTACTTACTGTGGTCCTGGGGGTCCTTGGTTGTAAGGTCCAGGGTTGTATGGACCCATCGGAGCTCCAGGAGGTCCTGGTGGTCCAGGAGGACCATGTGGGCCTGGACCTCCATGTGGACCAGGAGGACCATGTGGGCCACCCATTGGAGTAACAGGTCCCTGGTTTGAAAAAAAAAAAAAGAATAAAAAATACTGCAGATCTACTGCCCATTATACGCCTATACAGACACGCTGACTCACCCCAATTTTCTCCTCCACCAGCTGTCTGGCGTAGTCTATCTGCTGGGGGGAGCCCCTGACTGTGAACATTTTAACATTGGGGTCTGAGTTTGGTGGAGGGTTCCTCTGCAGCTCAATCCTGGCTCCTGACTGTTGGCTGATGCATTTAATGGTCTCACCACCTGAAGAAGTAGTCATCACAATCCTACTTAATTCTTCATACCCAGCCTTTGCTATGTCAAAAGGATTGCCACAAAGTTATCTTGCCTTTTCCAATGATGAGGCCAGTCTTCATGGTTGGAACAGTGAAGGTAAACTCCTGCAGGCCACCAGGCGGACCCATGTTCCAATTGCCCTGCCCACGTCCTCGGCCTCTTCCGCCACCGTGACCAGGAGGACCTCCAGCCTGGACACTCCTCAGCAGGTCCGTAATGATTTCTGCTGCATGCTGAGCCTGGTCAGGAGGACCCATGATCTGTGCTATCCTGTCTGGTGCACTGCCATCATCTGGAAGGCAATAATACGTATGTTATATGCCATCATTGACAGAAAACTGGTTTGTCTTAATGTGTCTTTAGTCTCAGATCATTTAAGGTTAGGTGTATCCATCAGCCTGTCAGAGTGGTGCATGAGTTCTCATCATAGACCAATAATTCATCAAAAAAACATCCAAGATGGGTCTGATAACTCACCTGGTTTAAACTGGATCCTGACGCCCGTGTCACTCTGTATTTTCTTGATCATCTCTCCATTTCTGCCAATGACAATTCCAACCGCAAACCGAGGAACAGGAACCTTGGGAGGCAGAGGAAGAACACAATGAAAGTTGCTGGATAATACTTGTCCCCTCAGAAAGAAAGGGGGGAAAAAACAAAAAAAAACTTACGTCTAAGCTGTCCCCTCCGATCCTGGAGCCGTATTCGCCCCTCTGCTCTCTAAAGCCCTGTTCTCTGATTAGCTCCATCACCATCTCTTTAGCTTGCTGCAAAAGACAGTTTCATTCAGGTCAATGTATTCTCATTAGGAAAAGAATAGCAGCTGAATATCAGGAAGCACGATGCCCCACCTGAACTTTAAATGGCTCTCCTGAAATACGGAGAGGTTTGTCTGCGCCTGTGTTTTGGGGGCCATCTTGGATCATGACCATCTTCACTCCCGCCCTTTCCTACAATAATAGTAAACACATAAGTGTGTTCTGACCCAGCCCTGGCAACCATGAACATTGGCCTGTTCCATTCCCAACACTAACCTGAAGGCTCTTGATGGTCTCGCCTCCCTTCCCAATGACCAAGCCAGCTTTTGAGGCAGGAACCATAATCTCCTGAACGGTCATGCCTGGGCCATCGCTGTGATGGAACGCTGGGGCTGGTCGCCCCTTCTCAACAATCTCCTGGAGCAACCTCTTTGCTGTCCTGTTCATACAAGAATGGCAATGTCACACACAAAGTAGCACAGCACAATACTGTGGTACCTCAGTTTTCATTCAATACTAGAGCTTCAACAATTAAATTTTTGATCAATTTTAATCAATTACCCAATTAATCGACAACTATTTTGGTAATCGATTAATCATTTTTTGATTTAAATATGTAAATATCCTCTGATTTCAGTCTCTCAAATGTGAATATTGTTTAATTTCCTTCGTCATCCATGAAAGCAGACCTATTTATCTGTGTTTTACCCAAAACAAGATATTCACGCACACAAACAGTGGACATTTTTGCCTCTTTTCTGATATGTTGCGGACCAAACCACAAACTGTAGGTGCTTTTTTATTATTAGTTCGGTCCATCTATGGCTTAACCAATTACGCCATTAATTGAAACAAACATCCGATTAATCGATTAAGAAAATGATCATGATGCTATTTTTGTGTACATTTGTTTTACTGAAGCTATTTGACAAACATTACATTTTTTTTATTTTTTATATTTTAACAGAATATTCAAGCAACAACCGGGTGTTTGTGCACGTATTTGCTCTGTCAGTTCAAATCTTCTATTTCTAAATAAAGAGGCGGAAATTTAAAATTTGTTTTATCCGAATCATCAAAAAAATAAATCGACCGATTAATCGGTTATTAAAATAATCGTTAGTTGCAGCCCTATTAAATACCAAAGAAGTAGTTATGTTTTTTTTTTTTAACCCTAACACCAACAACGTATTTTGCGGGGGTTTTTGCATGTTAGGCTAAAAAAATTACGCAACTCCCCACTAATGCATTTGGCTTCAGAGCAAATTTAAGCCCTAAGAACGGCTAATAGGAAGCAGAGGTGCATTTGATAAGAGCTCATGTGGATGGAAGAAACACACGACAGGAAGAAGTGAAAGAGCGTGCAGAAGGTTATGCATTGTAGAGAAATTTTAATGTGTGGACACGTGCACATACATGCACGCCCATGCCCACACAGTTCAGTTCCAAATGTGAAAACTGTAAATAGTTCATGGTGTTATATTTGTAAACAAATTGATACATTGATGTAAAAAAAAAAAAAGTTTTGTTGTGGTATAGTTGTTTCAATATTTCAGCTATCACAAACATTCGTTGGCCCCAATTTAGTAGCCACACTCCAAAAAAAGTACGGACGGTGAGTCAGCAATACGTAGGGTGCTTTGTTTGGGAACTCACTTTTGTGGAATTAGTTTGTTACATGCAAAGTACGAAAACAAAGGCAACATTTTGGCAAAAACTGAATCATACAGTAGCTGTGTGACTGTAGCTTAAAAATGAAGTAAGGAGGCACAATACTTACATGATGGATTCTGGTGGTCCTGTCAATGTCACTGATCTATCAGGCATGCCTCCACTGTCTACAAGACAATATTTACAACTCTTGTAAAAACAAGTTAGTTCTTCTTGTTTACAGTGCCCAAATCTAAGCTAAACTTACCAGGAGCAATCTGTATTTTGCACCCGGACTCCTGCTGCAGACGTGATATTTGTTCACCGCCTCTTCCAATAACTAGAAAAGAATAACGTGTTAACTCCTCATATTCTATAGCTAACACTGACCAGATACGAGTTAATTCCTCATATTCCATAGCTAACCCTGACCAGATAGAAGCTAATAAGTGCTGAATGAACTCACTAAATCCAACCATTCCATCAGGAACCTTGTATTCTTCTGATGCTGACCTGAGAAAGTGGGTGAGAAAATTATAAAAATCGTTTTGTACATTGAATTGTGAGGTAACCTGAGTGGCACACTGCTGAATTAGCTCACCTCGAGGGGCCACCAATTCCTCCCATGGCAGAAAAAGCTGGGGGGGGGGGGGGGGGGGGGGATTAATTGTAATGAGATACCACCTTACTATAAATACACTTTACAAATTTACCACCAACTGTTGCTATCATCAGTTAACCCACCATCATTGGTTGCCACTTTCTTCGTCTCTGGTTGGTCTACAACATAACAAAAGCAGCGTCAGTATGTGTTACAGTGCGAGCCAAAGAAGTCTGGTCAACCTTGTGGGCTCGCCACCGTACTGGCATGCGTCTCAAGCTAGTATGCGTCCTAACACCAACCTTACCCCATACACTGGAAATGTCAGCATTGTTTTGCAGTATATGGCAAAGAGGAGACCGCACCTATAGCCCAGTACCCATTCACTGAGCTTATAATTTTATTTCTTTAACAGTTAAAGTAGGGCTGGGCAATATGGACCAAAACTCATCACACGTCATAATACACTGACGGGTAAGTGCCCAAGTCCGAATAAGGTTCAAGTGTAAAGTGTAAGAGTGTCATTTAATGAAGAATAACAAACATTTTCGGTTGAGATCCCGCTCTGTAAAACAGGACGATATTCACCCCGGTGACATCGCACCTCCAGGATGCGTGAGTCTCCACTGCAATGTGCAGCGGGGACTTTACTTTCACTTTTATGTTACCAAATAGCAGAAACTCTCCAACGACGCCAGAAAAAAAGCTAGATTTGTCGCTAGTTGCTTTTGAGAAAATATGTTGCCAAGAGGGTTTGGAATGTCACCAGATCTAGCACGAAGAGGGGCGGGGCAGTAGCCTCGCTAAGGAGCCCTGACCCACACAGCAGTGATGAGTGAGGCAGACCTCCATGTCAAGATACAACAGAACAGCCCAAATGCAGTCTAGATCGATATGAACGATATGTTTGTTTTTTATATCGTGTTTCAAAGAAATATTGATATATCGCCCAGCCCTAAGTTAAAGTATCACAAATTGAGAATGCCGTTGGCTAATAATGGCTGCAGAGCTGCTGCAATTCTTTGTGCCTAACTTTACAAATAAAATTGCAATGATTAAAACCTGCACACATCCCTTGAATGAGATTACAGCATCATTACAGTGTATCAGAAAAGAAACCGAATGGGCATACGCTATCAATTTATTGGGTACACCTGGACAATCAACTCAAACACCACAGCCCTGCAACAAATCATCCTATAATGCGTAAATACATATACAAATATTATTGGGTCTATTACCAAGTTGACCCAAATGTAAGACGACCTCTTTTCCGGAAAAATACATACAAATGTTCAAGAGAAATTGTGTTGGTGATGCTGCCTCGCAGCGCTGTGTGTTTTAGGCATGCAGCACGGGTTGGTTTGCATGTATAAACCTCCAGACCGCAAACATAAGACAACCGCGTCTTCCGCAAAAGAGGAGAAAAAAAATAATTAGATTTGGGTCACTGTGGTAATTAATAATCCTGGGAGGTGGTACTTTCTGGGGAAAAAAGGTATGGGGAACCTCTGATTTGAAAGGCATGATGATTTGTTTCTGGGGCTGTTGTATAAATACAGGGCTCCAGACAGCAACGAAATGGTCGCATTTTGACAATAAAATAGGATTCAAGATTCAAGAGTTTTTATTGTTATGACACACTGCGAGTGAATTTTTTATCTACTCGCACAGGAGCGACCAGATAAAATTTTGCATCCCGTATTTACTTGACAAGGGGCATCCCTTTTACCGTGAGAATGGAAAATAATCTGTGCCATGTGTAGTCAACTGACAACAGCTTGTCACAGTCTAAGCACATTGATGCCAACGTATGAGATCGTTCACATTTGAAATTGCATTCAAGTTCGGCTTTTCTACCATCTTAGTTTACACATTTTGCCTAACTCCACTGTCAGCGGAAGCTAACTAACTAGAGTTATCTGCCTAGCATCTGGTCCACAGACTCTAAATGTGACTTTTTTTTGTTAAACCACAATAACATTTTGTTTTTTAAACAAACATGCAATGTGGTTTGTTGGGAGCTAGTTTTTGTCAAACAGGGAAGCTACGATGGCTATCACAATCATGTGGTATGTGCTAACTTTTTCCAAACGGTCACTTAACCTTGCTCTCATTACCATTAGAATAACTGTCATCTTCAAAACACTAGTGTGTCCTAGTTGTTTAACATAAACACGTAGTGTGTCCAGCCTTAAATTAGTGACGCTATCATGGGACCTAGCAGTAGCTAGCTACAGTAGCTCGTGAACTACCTGTAGCTCGCCATCAGATCAGTTGAGTAGCTAACCAAAGAATATTTGCTTAAACTCTTAATATTTATTATGACTGTTCAATTCAGACATAATGCCTGTATCTAATGGCAAATGACCACTAAATAGCATAAAGAAAATGAGCACACTGAGTGAAGATGTGCTTTGCAAATAAAGTGCAATTTAAATGTTGTCAGTCACATAAAAGAGAAATAGCTCACTTTTCCTTTTTTGGTCAAGGTAGTTTTAATTGTACTGGAAGTTGGATACGCCTGTGCTATCATAAACCTGGACACAATGTACAGTATACCGTTTTATATAAAGCAGGACAGATTTATACAAGAAAGATATTTAAATTATTTTATTCCGTTAAGCGTCGGCCCCAACCCAAATACATCCCTAAATGTTCTGCTTGCGCTTCTAAAATTTTAAGTTAGGGGCCACTGTGCTGCTTGTAAAAATAGTCTGGAGCCCTGAAATATAATTCATATTATCACGAAGCGGGTGGTGTTAGTAACAAACACATGTGATCTTTTAGGACAAAAATGAACGTGCATATGAATTCATGGGAATAAGTTAAAATAGCAGATCTACTGTTAATTATCATTTAGTCGTCAATACAACATACACAAGGCAAGCATCATCATTAACAAGACTAGCATGGAATCGATTTGAGCCACTGACCGATATTCAGGTTAGGCATGGGAAAATACCCACCAGCGTCCTCCAGGGGCCTTTTCTGGCCTCCGTAGCCGAAATCGCCCGTTGATGGTGCTGCAACGCCATCGCCGCCTATTTTCGCTGCGATCTGAAACATAATAATGATGACAATAACAACAACAACAACAACAACAAAAGCTGCACCACCACAAAATCAAAGATCAAAAACTTTGAAGCAGCAGCCCGAGACGACATGAGTCCTGCGGCCTTGTGCTACACTCGTTTCCGGAAGGGGGAAGCAACAAAGGAATGGCCATAAGCTCGTGGTGGCTCACTTTAGCGCGCATAATAAAACGTGTAGCTATTGTTCGGATGTGCGTGTGGTAAAATATACAGTGTTTACAGTTGTGCTTCTTCTGTTTAGCTTTTGCGGCAACCGTTGGTGTGGTGTTATGGGAACATCTGCGGCTAACTAGCTTAGCTTAAGGCGAGGCCGCCAGTAGGTAAAAGAACGCACCGAAATCTGACATTCACACGTCAAAGGTGTAATTCTGAACTGACAAAAGCACGAAAGGAGCGCTCTTACCTGTCGCGCTCTCTGAAGGGCGTCTTTAAAAGCATCATTCATTCCGCCGCCGGAGGACGGGGGAGCCACGCTGCTGTAGTCCGCCATATCTGCTGCTCTTCTCCTCCACAGCGTTACAAGATGGCGGCTGACATGCTGGCGGAAGACGCTTCAATTCCCGGGGATACTTGTTGTCGCGCGATACTTGACTGGTGTGACGTTATTCCTTCTTTGTTTCCTCCTTATAAATTCGTTATACTGTAGTTTTTGTAGTGGACTTTGTTTTAGCCTGTATGAGCTGAGTGTGTTACTATGATGGATACTGTCTGTATGTTACATGTCAGCATTTACGACCAGCACAGGAATCTACTTTTATGAGGAATGACATTAAAAAGAATGGCCCCACCGGTGGAGAGCTGTTGTCTTATTTTTATGAGATGTCGGAAGCTACTGTATTCCCATTCAGTGACACTCTACATACATATTTTACACACATAAACAACACTGGACAAGAGAATACCTAAACTATTACACAATCACCAACGCAAATCTAGCAGTTCAATCTCCCACAGCATTTCTGTTTGAAATAAGCAACAACAATAATGTGCTTCTAATTCAGTTGCACGTGTATTAAGTGTTACGTCAGCTAATCCAATGTGGCTGATAGGAGCACACCCCTTAATTTTCTTCTTGAGAAGGCAATAGAGAACACAACACCTCTGCTAAATCTCAGGTTTCTGTCGAGGAAAAGAGATTTTCAAATGTTCTTGTTAAGATTAAGTTCATGAGGGCACAAGGAACAGCCCTGACGAAACTGGCTCCCATTCCATTGTAGTATCCCCTCAGTCCATGTTTCTGGTAAATCCCAAGAAGGCCTTGCAGTACACCTGATGTAGCTTGTGAATGCGATGAGAAGGCTGGAAAACAAGACAACTGGTGATGAAATTGTCGGAAAATATCTAAAATATAAAAGTAGATGCTTGTACCTTGTGCTTGCTGCTGCGTTCTTATGACTGCCAAAGGGTAGCTGGTCATTTGTCCACAAGCAAAGGCCACAAAACTGAAGAAGAACAGCATGGAGTCACTGCTGTAGGTTGGATCACTCTGGGCCCAGTTCACGATAGACTGGCAGTGACACAAATGAATATAAGCACAGTGGTACCTCGGTTTGTTGTATAAAAACCAAATAAATTCTTCTCATGAGAAATAATGTACATACAATTAATACAGTCCAGACACCCCAAAATATTAACACAAAACACATTTTATAGAGAATAATTCGTTTTACATGCAGAAAACCATGCACAATACATATAAATGACAAATTAAATAGATAAATACACATTTTATGTTCAGTTTTTATTTTTACGTTCATCTTATAGGATACCTACCGTAGTACTGTGTCAACTAAGTATGGCCAGATTTGGTGTTGGGTGTGTGATCCAAGATGGCTGAAAAAACAATCAATGCTATCAACATACCAAAGGGTAAGATACAACAGTTTGTTACGCGCAATATTGTATTATAACCCAAACAGTCTACAGGAACCAAAGCCAAATTTGCCAAAAATTTTAGTTGAAATCCAAATCCTACAAAAACAGGGGTGCTGGAAAACCAAGGTTTGACTGTATGTTTGTGTGTTGGATGTCATGTTGGTTTCACCTGATGAACTGCACACTCCACACCTGCGTAAGGGATCATGCACAGGATGCTGGGTTTGAAGCCCCTGTAGAACGAGGACAAGGACTCATGCCTATAGATGGAGCGTGCGCACGCCACCACACCGTGATTGGTACCCACTCGCTGCAAGTTGAGTCTCACTTTCAACACCTGTTGGCCAAAGGTTTATGAAAGTCAGCTATGAAGAGGACAAAATAGAAATTGCAATATCAATGGGAGTGAATGCTCAGATGTATGTACTGTATGTATGGAGGATTTCTTGCTGCAGGTAAATGCCCCCTACTGGCTATTAACAGCATAGGACATGACATCATAATGCCATGGCATTGGTGGCCCATTCTAGCATAATCGTCTCTGATCTTTTTACAGAAAATGTCCAAATTGCCATTTTGAACATTACGTAAACGGGGATACCTCCAAAGGGTAGAAGACGGCATGAGCAACAGCACCAGACACACAACCCAAGCCAAAGCGCTGCCGGACACTTAGATTCTTCTGACTTCTGTCCTGAATGGACACCTTCATCTGGGCCCATGAGTAAAAGTTCATTAGTATCAGGAGATGTTTAATTAACGGATGATGGAACTAAGCTGGTGGGGACATTATGGCACCTGAGCGTAGACAAGACACTGAAGTGTGGACTGCGGCGTCCCCTTTAGCACATTGACAGCATTGCCTTGCCACATGGAACGCAGGCCGCCGGACCTAATCTCCTGAAAGCCTTGAGAGAAGGCTTTGGATCCATAAAACTACAAAGTGGGCAATGTCAATACAACATAGAACAAGATTTTTTTATGAAGTTTTATTTTCCAGGCCCTGACCTGCAGTTGGGTTTTGAGACGGTCGATGGGAGCTGTAGCCGTTCGGGATACAGCATCAGCCAATCCTGCACCAAGAACAAATGTCCTCCACGCACCAACACCAGAATTGTCTTCGGGAAACTCAATGGCCAGCGCTCGGCTCTCGCCTACATTGAAAACCTGCAAGACGACAGGACAAGCACATTTTGTGAATTCTGACCATCGAGTGTAATTAGCAAAGCCATTGCTCAACAGACTCCAACACAATCAAGGAATAAAATGTGCGTCTTGTTCCTGACACATGTGCGCTGTTAATTTTCTGGGCTGAAAAGGCATTGGAGGATTTCTGCAGAAGATCAAAGCGCTTGTATAAAAAGTAGGCTGTCAAAAATAGCGCGTTAAAGACTGTAACTAATTAATTTCATTTATGACATTACATTTTTTAGCGTAATTAACGCATACACATCACAGCAAGCCAGGCGACAGACGGAGGCACAATGTAGCGTCACACAGAGTCTGGCGCTCTTTTATAACTTTATTCTGATCTGAACACATCAACAGCGGTGCAATTCCAACACTATATACAGTGGTGTAAAAAAATGTTTGCCCGCTTCCTGATTTCTTATTTTTTTGCATGTTTGTCACAAATAAATGTTTCAGATCATCAAACAACTTTAAATATTACTCAATGACAACACAACCGAAAACAACATGCAGTTTTAAAATGAAACTTTTTACTATGAAGAGAGGAAAAAAAAACAAACCTACATGGCCCTGTGTGAAAAAGTGAAACCTAAACCTAATAACTGGTTGGGCTATCCTTGGCAGCAACAAGTGCAGTCAAGCGTTTGCGATAACTTGCAATGAGTCTCTTACAGCGCTGTTCTTACCAGACTGTGTTTCCATGATGACACCAACTCCCCGATGGTGTCCACGGGCTTGAGGATGACGTGCTGCAGGAATTCGTCCCAGTCCACTGTCATCGAATTGTCTGTGTCCATCCTGTTTTTTAAAAAACACAAATGTTATGTGCAAATGCCACCGCCTGGTTTTATCGACAAATTTTGTCAGCTAATAGGGGCTAATAGCACTTAATGGTCATAATAAAAGCTATTTGCAAGCTAGTGTAACTGTAGTTAGTAGTATTTTGTTTCAAAGTTGCAGAAGTTGTCCATGCATTGCATATTGTTTAGTAAAAAATGGACATGAGGTAGAATAATGAATGGATAATCCCATTGTTCTTTATATATCAGATGTTCAGTGGCCCTTTACACATTCAGTGAATGTAAAATGAACAGAAGCCATCATGAGGTGCAAAGAAATCTTACATTTGTATTACTTTTTTGGCATTGGCCTTTGAAATGAGCACTCCTAACTCCTTAAACAAACATATGATGTCCTCCTGGTCAATCACCCCTAATCAGAAAAGAGACGTACAACAATTATTGTATGCAACGCACCAGAGAATGAATTTGACAACAAACTTAGGTGCACCCGCACAACCTAATGAGATGCCATACCAGAGCTGTATCAAACATTCAGCCTGAACAAACAGAATAATAACCAGTTGTTTAATGTTGTGGTTGTAGTTTGGATTAAATTTTTGACATAGCTCTTGTATTGGCTCTCGATGGATGGTGCAGGGGTACCTAATGATGAGGCCCATCAGGGTAATTATTTATTTATTTATTTTTTACAGTGAAAAGAGTATTTTCTTCATGTTTAAAGTCGTCATATTAATATAATTCTTCTTTTTGCTCACCACACTTGTTCTTGTCCAGGTGATGAAAGTAAATTTTCCAGTTCTTCTCTCTGTCCATCATGTAGCTGAGAAACTCATCATAGTCCAGCACACCGTTGTTGTCATTGTCATAGGAATCAATGACATTCTGGGAGACAGAGAAAGAAAGAGAAATAATCAGTGAGGCTTGGAGAAGAATGTCACCATCCATCATCCTACCTGGACCTTGGCATCCGCCGCCAAGATGCCATGCTTGCTCATTTCTCTGTGGAGCTCCGACAGTGAGATGAAGCCATCATTGTTCTGGTCCAGTTTGACAAATAAACCGCGGAACTGATCCATTGGTGCTGATTACTTCACAGCAGACCTGCTCCGGTGCTGACTCACTGCTAGTGGACCACCACCACAGCAACAGCAGCATCATCTGCAGCATCCTCAGCAGCAGCAATAAATCGGGAAACTGCATTGCCATCTTGAAACGGCAGATAGCGCTGCAGTTGCATCTGATAGTCATCTTGCATCGTTTCTCCTTTCACGCAAACGTAACTTTTCATACTGGGAATCAAATATATCCCTGTATTAAAATATCTCTTATTCACACAAATAATAATCTTTATAACAAGGATATACGCATTTAGACTACATACATTTAAAGAGACATATTATTGAGTACAGTACCTGCGATTCAGCATGCGGTCAGTGGTGGCGTCACATCCGGAACAGACTGTTTTGTTCTGTCTAGTCACTGTTAGTATTTTTTTATTTGTCACCTGGCAAACTGGAACCCGGTATAGTGTAAACCCCCCGCCGACAAATAATTTTCCCTTCTCCAAAAATCTCCTGGCTCCCAGAGTTGGACATCAATGCAACTAGTTGTATTAAAAAACGGAAGCGCTATTTCAAAATAAACACTCGGTACGAACGCTGCAAAGTCTGTTTCTTCAAACGTTATTTTTTTGCACATTGTTGTGTATTTTTAGTTGATTGATGCCAGAGACTATCATTTGACGAATAAGCATATTTGAAATAACAATGTTGGTCTACCTGCTTCACGTCAAATACCACATCCTTGTAATATATGACGAATATATCGACTATATTGCGATAATTAAGATACATGCGAGTACTATCAAATTGAAAGTATAAAGTGGTAGGTGACATTTAATCACAATGACGTTTTAAAACAACATAACAACAAAAGTTCAGGTAAACAGCACCGAGTCAAGTAGCTTTCGCGCCTGAAACTCAACCCAGAAGTAGAATGGTCTCAGGCGCTGAGCTTGACGCACGTCGAAGGCTGCTGCAGCCTGCAGAGGAGGGAGACGCTTTGTCTATTTAAAGGGTCACCCTGCAAGCAGCATATAATAACAATATAATAACACGGAGCTCAGCATTCGTCTCCCAAATGCTCTGTCTTATTCGACTCGGTGGACGTTAGTCCGGGCTGAAGAAGCTTTTTTCGCCTCTCTCCCTTTTCATCGACGAGGCTTTGAAGTTAAATGCAGAAAACGATGGGCAAAGATTATTATAAAACGCTGGGCATCAGTAAAGGAGCCACAGAGGAGGACATCAAGAAAGCGTACAGAAAGCAGGCGCTGAAATGGCATCCCGACAAGAACAAGTCTGCGGCCGCCGAGGATAAATTTAAGGAGATCGCCGAGGCTTATGAGGTCCTCAGCGACCCAAAGAAAAGGGACATTTATGATCAACACGGAGAAGAAGGTAATGTTATCAATTCTGTCAATTGAATTCAAACACCTGCTGCCTATTATGTATTGGCCTGTAGGTTTCATGTCATCTAGCACGGCCAGGGGCGTATTTTGTCATTTGAGGACCCAAGGCAAACCTAGTCATTGGAGCTCTCCACATCCTTATCTTTTTTATTTACTTAATTTTTTAAAACTTTTTTTCAATGTAAAAAACATGTAAGTGTGTAATTTAGGACACTTTTTCCCTGCTACTCTTAAAATCTCTTACAGTTATGTCATCTTAAGTTGCTAGTTACATAGCCATTTTGATGTACCCCCCCCCCCCCCGCCCAAAAAACATTTTGAATTATTAATGTTTATCATCTTCTAACAAGTGTGAATATGAGAAAATTATCCAATTTCCTGAAGTATATGAAGTCCTTAAAATCTTCCTGGGGAATTATTATTACCAAACAAGTGAATCATCTCAACGCGTTTACTGTAATTGATAAGAACACCAGGGAACATTTAACATAGTGTACCGCTTTAATACTCACATCTTTGTGATGAAAAGCGACACTCTCAGCTTCATCTACTGCATTCTCCTCAGCTGACAGTAGCAGTGCTGCTGTCGTGTCTGGGCAAGGCAAGTTTATTTATAGAGCACGATTCGTACACAAGGTAATTCAAAGTGCTTTACAGAAAAGAAGTTTAAAATCGATTCATAAAATGTCTATGCTTGTGACTGTGAAAAAGGTTGACATCTTCAGTAGTTTTGATAAAAACTGATTTCCACTCGCCTTCTCGTCTTATCCGCTCCACTGGGGTAACTCACCGCCAACAAGTTTGTTTCGCTGCCATCTTCCGGAATCAATCTGCACATATGCAGTAGTAGGGAGGGGCAGCGGTCAAAACGCTATTGAAAGACTACGCATTTTGATGTTGTTTTAAGCATACAAATAGATAAGTATTCATTTCAGCCGGATATTTGAATGGGTTGAACTTGAGCTTCACTTTTGTCCACTTGCAATCGCTATGATTTAAGCCTGCATAATAATTTGATACCAAAATGAAAGGAACAGTTTAAGAAACATGATAAAGCAGTATCCAAAGTACAAAAATACATAAACCAGCAATAAAGCCTCATTTTCGGGGGAAGCCCCACTCTTTCATCCTGACATGCACATACTTTCACAGGTTTTCACAGTGCGGGGATTGGAACACCAATATAAATGAAATCTTCAAGATTAAACACTCTTACTGCACAACATAATCATCAAACTTACTTATTCATATAACTCAAGGACAGAGACAGAGCATGAAGTTCTTCATTGCGCTGTCTCCTTCCTTCTTTCTGCGTTGACTGTGCGTTCTGCGCACTCGTAATTGTGAGTGTTAGGCACTAGTTGTTTTTCATTTTTATTCACATACCCCCATGACAATTGGTGTGTGTGTGTGTGTGTGGACTCGTGTGTGTTTGGACTCAATATCCTCGTCCTCACCCGGGATCCAGGCGTAGCTCTGCCGGAGGTGCGAGTTGAAGACTCGACAAATGGGAGACTGCCAGACGTTCCCAGCACATCCTCACTGATCGTTTGTGTCTCCCAGGTCTGTCCGGCATCCTCCCCCGCTATTTAATCCAACTCATCACCAGGTGGTAATCAGTTGACACCTCAGCTCCTCACTTCCCCCGTGTGTCGAGAACATGCGGATGCAGGTCTGATGATACGACTACAAACTAGATCATAGACCTGCGGCCTAGGGTGTCCTGTCGCTAAGTGCACTTGTGGACATCATTATGTTCCGACATGGTGTTTGTTATAGACAAACTGTGGTTTGCACACAAGTCTAATAACATCACACCGCATGCGTTCAGATCGGGGAGGCCGTTCTTCCCAGTCACACCCCTCCTGGTCACACTGTGATTGCCCACATGGGCGGTGAGGTCTCCCAGTAGAACTACGGAGTCACCAGCTGGGGTGCTCTCCAGCACCCCTCTGACAGACTCCAAGAAGGCTCGGTACTCAGAATGGCCGTGTTACGCATACGCACAAACGACAGTCAGGACCCTTTCCCTAACCCGAAGGCGTAAGGAAGTGACCGTCTCTTTCACCGGGAATGACGCCAACACTGAGGCACCAAGCTGAGGGGTTATTAATAAGCCTACGCCAGCTCACCACCTCTCCCCAGCGGCAACCCCAGAGTAGAACAGCATCCAGCCCTTCTGGAGGAGTTGGGTTCCAGAACCCAAACTGTCGGTCGAGATGAGTCCGACTATGTCTAGTCGAAATATCTCAACATCCCCAACAAGCTCGGGCTCCTTCCCCACCAGATAAATGACGTTCCATGTCCCAAGAAGCAGATTTGGCCGCTGAAGACCAGGTCGCCCACACGCCTGCCTTCGATCGCCAACCAAAGCACATTGCACTGGACCCTTATGCTTGACCCCGCAGGTGGAGGGTCGGGGCAGCTGGGGGATCCATACATGTTTTCCAATCCATACCTCTAAACTAGTTACAGTCAAACCTTGGTTTTTGTGCGCCCCAATTTTTGTATGATTTGTTTTTTGTCAAACATTTTTGCCAAAATTTTGCCTCTGTTTCTGTGCACTGTCTTGGTTTTTATACAGTATTGCACATAAGAATCTAGTCTGTTTGCCTTGTACTGTATCGTTCCACAAAATGGAGGCCTCAAACAAAGTACTCTATGTGTTGCTGACTCCCTGCCCGTGCATTTTTCATTGAGTGTGACTGCTACATAACCTGCCATGGGGCCAAAGAAAAATTGCGAGTGGCAGCAATTTGATGCATAAAGTGAGAAACACTATTGAATTAAATCTCACCAGGATGTACAGGAAGTCCACATCAACAATAAGCTACATCCATTCCTCATTTATAATTATTTCACATTGTTTTATATTTAAATTATTTCCTTTTGGTAAAATTTCTTACGTTTTTGTATGTTTTGGTTTTCCATCGAGGCAACCAAGTCCTTCTTTTCAGTGTATTCAAACCCCTATTTCCCCGTGTCAGTAGGCTCTCACAACTGGTGAGAAAAATCCAGCTTGTTAGCTTTCAAAAGAGCCCAAAGTCATGCATTTACTCCAAATGGTTCAAGAACACTTCATGTTTACTTTGGGTATGACTTTTTTTTTTTTAGGCCTTTTAGCCCCAAAATCCAGAAGGCTAAGGGGGTGCTAGTTGGCTGTCTTTGGTCTCACTCAGTAGATGGATGCATCAACTCTGTGTCCTTTCTACCGGGTTCAGTAACTTTTCATGCGGTAACGCGTCCAGAGTGAGTAAAAAAGGTGTCACGTTCTCCCTTCTCTGATTGGTTACAGGAGGATGTAAACAGGAAGTAGAGTGAGCGCTAATAAACACATGGATCAGAATTGGTCAGAAGACAAGACAAAGATGACATGTCAATCAAATGATGAGAATGCGCTGACAATCAAATACATGCTAAACCAAAGACAGTTATGTGACCAGTATGGTACTCGGGGTCAAACCTGATTTGTGAAATTGTCAGTTGAGGTTCATTTGAGGTTTGTCGATTTGGTCCATACCCGATTTCAGTTACTGTATTTATACCCAACCAAACGGGGAAAAAATGAGTTTGATTAAAGTGTGAAAGCACCCTAAGAATCATATGTTGCTGTCCTTCAGGTCTCAAGGGAGGAAGTGGTCCTCCTGGTGACGGACAAGGCAACACCTTCACGTATACCTTCCATGGGGATCCTCATGCCACCTTTGCCACATTCTTTGGGGGCTCAAACCCCTTTGAGATGTTCTTTGGGCGCAAGCCCAATGGGCGTGATGACGAGGACATGGAGGTGGATGGAAACGATCCCTTTGGCTCCTTCACCAGCTTCAATCTGAACGGATTGCCTCGGGATGGACACGCCGGCCTGGGAGGACAGCAGCAGCAGCAGCCGCGGCGCAAGCAGGACCCTGCCATCATCCACGAACTGAGGGTCTCCCTGGAGGAGGTCTTCCACGGCTGCACCAAAAGGATGAAGATCTCTCGCAAAAGGCTCAACCCGGACAGCAGAACCATGCGCACTGAGGACAAGATCCTCACTATTGAGATCAAGCGCGGCTGGAAGGAAGGAACCAAGATCACCTTCCCACGGGAGGGAGATGAGTCGCCCAACACCATCCCGGCTGACATCGTTTTTGTCATCAAGGACAAGCCCCACCCTCATTTCAGGCGGGAAGGCTCCAACATTGTGTATCCTGTCCGTGTGAGCCTGCGACAGGTGAGACCAGCAAAAGAGTCACACTGAATGAGCATCGTATCAATCCCCCCTCTAGCTGTACTCTTATGTAGTCTGCTTCATCAGCATTGACAAACACCTGACATCTCCAGGGGGGCTCAGAGAGGTGGCAGTCGCCCACGTGGTCATGCTGCCAGATACATTTTTACGATTCCTCCTACACCCTCGCATCTCTGCATGATGTGATTCATTCTGAGTTGTCGGAACAAATATTTAAACAGCCTTTACTCACACAGAATGTTTGCCATAGTGAAACCTTCTGCACATCCTGGTATTATTAGCTACCCTCACTCCCTCTCAATTGACATCATGTCCATAAGCACCGCTAATGAATACACTGGACTAGACTTAGTAAGCTCATGTTTTCAGTAGGGTTGGGCGATGTGTACCTTAACATGTATCACAATATTTTTGGGATGTAACACGATATGACGATATAATTAAAATCAGCAGAGTTTTGTATAAAAAGCTACAAACCTTAACCAGTATAATTAAAAAAATAATGAAATTAAAAGTAAGCTATGACACTGCGTACAGTGTCCAAAGGTAGCCAGTCTATTCCAGTTGTTGAGGGCAGCTCGTTTCACAACACAAAATCCACTGTCAGTAGTTACACACACTTGTTTCTTCTCATCCAAGTCCCATTCCTGGAGAAACTCCTTCAACTCACTTACAATATTTTCACCTGTGTGTTTCTCTGGAGAAAACTTGTTTGGAGACAGGACGACTTCAAAGTCGAGTCGCTGGTTATGTAGTGGGCCGTGAGGCTAATACTATATGGTTGAGGTACTCGGCTACTCCCCGTCTTTACTACATCTGCTCTATCGAAACCAAACTACTTCCATATTACACCGGTACCTCCCGTTTACCAACAATTTATTTGTCTAAAGTCTACGCTTCTCCTCCGCCTTCAGCCATGCTCATTTTGTCTCTTTTGTTGTTTTGTTGTTTGCTCTGCTTTCTCCGCCACCGTGGGACCATTCTGTAGTAGACGTGACGCGCCAATGCGTCAATACAGTGCGCCGCGGTGCACAGTCACAGGGAAAACACGTCATCAACTCTGCGTTAGGAAAATGATAATTTCTACCAGTATACATCATTTTGTTATGATTGGAAGGATTTATACCGGTATATAAAAATCTCCCAACCCTAGTTTTCTGTAACATTCTAGTGGTGGAGACCCGTGCCTTCCCCCAACCCAATTGTGTCAATTGCTAATACATTTGTTAATTTCCCATCAACATGTTCCCTTTGCCAGTTCTGAATAACACGAGAAAATAATAAAGCAATATAACAATGTGTTACAATGAAGTTGAGGTTTGTAAATCTGTATGGAGAAATTGCAGTAAATTGCATAAAGTAGGGGTGTAAGGATTCGATTTGATTCGTATCACGATTTGTGGTTGCCGATACGATTCAAGGACAATATTGTTCATTTAGAACGATACGATCCGAAACGATTCAGTAACTTTAAATTGATTCAGTAACTTTTTAGCCAAAAATTCAACCAGTGTGACTGTGAAATAAATACCTGGATACTGGACACTACAGGTGAGGTATCCTAGATTCATGTTGATTTTTGTAAGGGAATCAGGTATAAATTATTTATGGATTTAAACAAACAAGTGAACAACAATTAATTGCAAATGCAAAGTGCAATCAACATCTCTTCAGGTTGAATTAACTGTAGGTGTACCCGCTACTTTTGCTGTTTTTCAACATAAATACCTTGCGTAGGAATGTTACAAATTTTGAAATATGTAAAATCAAGTCTGTGATTAATTCTATCTGATAAAACATGACGTGAACTCATACCTCATTCACTTCTCTATCCCAAGTATTAAATAAGTTAGAGCAAATTAGAGCAAAAAAAAATGTTTGGAGCACAAGCATGCAGATGTATATCACCTAGCTACACATATTGCTTCCTGTTTGCTAAATAGCTTTTTACCCAGTTCAAGACTAACCCTCTGATTCCATACCTTTCTAGTTGTATCAAATTCGTTTGTTAAATCCATAAATACTGCAGCTACGCACTTGGTACGGCCTATAACGTTGGTAATTTCCTCGGTTATTTCAATTAGTACCATGGAAAATGAAATGTTCCATATTGGCTGTCAGTTAGTAAATAATTAGTATTTATCAATTATCCAACCTGTAGCTGAATAGCTTTTCCATGATTTTAGAAAATTGTGGCAATAAAGAAACTGGTTGGTAGTTAGTGAATTGATGTTGATGTTTAGAACTATTCCAGTCTGAAATGATAAGTTACTGATGTACGTCAGTGGTTCCGCAGTCTCGGTAATGACCTTTTTTTATTGTTCTCATGTCAATTCCATTACAGTCGGTTGATGTTTTTGCTGTACTTTTATTGACCATATCAATTATTAGTTTTTTATCACACCGGTGAGGAACATGGAGTTGGCTTTCCTGTCTATACTTTCATTCCCTACTTCCTTTCATTCCCTACTTCCACTGACAAGTTATTTGGGATCCTTTCTTATAAATTTGGCCCAATGCTTACAAAGTATTTATTGAACATTTCAACTACCTCGTTCATATCCTCATTTCCACATTTAAAATAATGACGGCAATCTGCTTTCTTGGATGCATTCCTGATCATACTGTTTAGAATGTCCCATGTTGCTCTAATGTTGTTTTTATTCTTGTCTAATAGTTTACTGTAATATTGTCTCTCACGCACTCAGATCAGCCTTTAAGTTTGGGGATGGCAGGTATATTCACTGTTACTGTATATGTTCTAATAGTGAAATTATTTAGAATAAAGTCTGTGAAGTGTATAAAGAATAATGGAGAAACATTGTGTTCCTTTCTGCCACCTACATTATCCTATCTTTGCAGTCGCTGTGTGGATGCTCGGTAACCGTGTCAACGATAGACGGCAACACGTGCAACATGAAGATCACGGATGTGGTCAAGCCTGGCATGAGAAAGACTGTGGTGGGCCAAGGCCTGCCCTTCCCCAAAAACCCAGAGCAGAGAGGAGACCTGGTGGTTGAGTTTGATGTGAACTTTCCCGAAACGTTGCCCGGCAACGCCAAGGATGTCCTGAAGCGGCATTTACCGGCATAGAGCCAAGCAACGAGGTGCGGACGCCCACCTGGATGGATGTGCAATATCAGCACTCATTTTGGGTGTTTTTATAAATTCAATGCATGCTGCCAAGACCTTGTACGTACACAGACCTCTTTTCCTTGCTGGTGTGGAATCCTGGTGAAACCCAGAAATGTGCCGTGCCAAACAACAATCTCCTGCTTTCATTAAGATGTGACAGTCGTCATTGCTGACCAGCTTTACTTTGGACTTATGAACCATCATTTGGTTCCCCTGTGTGTGTGTGCGTAGTTTAGAAATGACCTTGTAAAACTTGAATTTGAAAATAAATATTTCCATATTAACTGATGAGGTATTATAAGCATATATGAATTATGCCAGCTCCAATGCACAAAGTTCAATAATGAAATAACTGACTGTGCTTTTAATTCAGACGAGTTAGCAGGCCACAGCTGCTGCCTTTCTGCTGCTAGCACTTACACTTACAGGACAGGGCTTACGATTTACCACCAGGGGGCGCTACATCACTCATCACGACTAAGGGAAGGGGAGGGGGGAGAAACAGATGTGACACAGCCGGACCACATTTGCTTTGCACATTAAAAAAAATACAATTCAACGAGAAAATGGGGGGAAAAGCCGTAGTCATTTTACGAGAATAAAGTAGTAATATGAGGAAAAATAATCTAATTTTAGAAGCATAAAGTTGAAATAGTAGCTATCTTTTAAAAGTAGGGCTGTCAAAAATAGCGCTTTGACGGTGGTCAAATTAATTTAATTACGTTAATTTTTTTTGCAAAATTAATGCACGCGCCTCTCCGTTACGACGGCAGACGGAAGCACAGTGTAGTCTTCCCACGGAGTCACACAGAGTCTGACGCTCTTTCATAACTTTATTCTGATCTGAAGACATCAACAACAGTGCAATTCCAACGCCATATACAGTATGTATCTCCAACTGACAAAAAAGTCTCTAATCTCTTTGTTATCATAATGACACTCAAAACATGTGAATTTAACTTAAATGTGGTGAACGCAACTTCTCGTTGTTCATAATAACACGCTTAAAGTGTGATTTAAATGTTCTGCTACTATTATTTATCTTTCAGGAAAATACAGTAAAAATGGGTATATTTCAGACATAGTTGCAAGTGGTGATTAATCATGATTATTTTGCAAATGTTATTAATCTGATTAAAAATGTTATAGCTTTTATGACAATATATATTCTGAAAATAAAGTCCAAATATTATGGGAATAAAGTCATAATATCACAAGAAAAAGAAAATTTACGAGAATAAAAATGAAATATTTGGAGAATTGGGGAAAAAACCCAGCAAAATGGAAAAAAGCAGCAAAAAACTGTAATAAGGAGACCAAAGTTCATACTAATAATACGCTTTTTAATCTATATCACAAAGCTGCCGTGCTTTTTTTTTTTCTTCAAACATACTGTAACTTCTTAGCATATCTACACGAGCTGCTTTGCAAAATGTAAAATATCAAAGTCCTTTTTTACTATGCAGCCCTGAGAGGAAAAAGCTTGGATACCCCTGCTTGAGAATGAAGTTGTAGAGCATTGAGAAATACATTAAGAAAAATACTGGGAAAGATAGCCATGCAAATGTTATTTGTAATAGATAAGGCATACAGAGAAAATATGCAGAAATATCACGCTGTACTTTAATTTTTGTTTATTGTAGATGAGTCGCTGAGAGAATGACAGGGCGTTGAAAATATGCTAAGGTTAGGTAAGGGTTCCAAAGTGTGGCCTGGGGGCAATTTGCGGCCTATGGCCTGTTTTTTATTAGCTAGTGGCACATTGTTGAAATATAATCTAATACGAATCTAAAAAAAACATGGGAAAAATAGAGCAAAAAGCCATGATGTATAAAGAAGCTGAAATGTTGATACTAATAACTAATAATAACACAAAGTTATGTATTTACACACACACACATATATATACATATATACATATATATATATATATATATATATATATATATATATATATATATATATATATATATATATATATATATATATATATATATAAACTTTTATGTATATATAACTTTTTAAAACTTTTCAAAAATAAAACAACGTGGCCTCCAGCATCTTTTGATTTTTGGAAAAAGTTTTGACATTGCTGGGTTAGGTGTTGCAGGCGTACCTAATGAAGTGACCGCTGGGGTGCACAGGTGTACCGGTGCTGCTGATCCTCAGTGCGCCTGCGTCCTGCTGAGGCGGGCACAGAGCAGCTATTGTTAGCCCACAGGTTGCCTCACACTTGATCCCCGGCTACCTGTTGTCTCTTTATCGCTGTTGTTTGCTTCAAAAGTCTTTGTCGAGGAGCCCAGCCGCGGCCAGGCGAGAGAACGGAAGGGTGTCCTCGGTCGGTGGGAATTAAGGGAGGGAGGGAGGGAGGAAGGAAGGAAGGAAGGAAGAAAGGAAGACAGAAAGAAGAGCTCGACGCGGAAACAAGGAAGTAAATAAGCGCGAGGAAGATTGTTGGTCTTCAACAGGTTCAAATGTTTTATCGGCACTGACCAGCAAACGACAGAAAGAAAATGCCGCTGGGGCCGTGGAGGAAGAAAAACAAGTCGCCCAAGGAGCACCTGGTGGACAATGAGGAGGTCGGTGGCGGACACGCAGGTGCCGGGTGCTCACTCACTAAATCCGCCGTCAATGGCGCCGGGCTGCCGCCTCCGCCCGCCAACCTGCGGCCCAAACTGGTCTTCCACACGCAGCTGGCCCACGGAAGTCCCACCGGCAGGATCGAGGGCTTCACCAACGTCAAAGAGCTCTACGCCAAGATAGCAGATGCCTTCAATATCAACCCACCAGAGGTAAAGACACCCCCACCCACACCACAAACTCCCAACTGGCTTTAACAGTGTGAACAAAAAGTGGTCCACATTCACTTTACACTTCTTCTGACTGTGGACACATGAATGATCACATGAGTGGACAACAAAAGACAGTCGTTTAAGCACAAATGACTTTTTACGCCATTCTAAAGTTCGTTTTGTTTACAGCAGGGGTGGGTAACACGCAGGTCATGGGCCATGTCACACCTTACTCAACTTCAACATACAGTCAAACCTGTCTTAGCGGCCACCTGCCTATGGCAGCCACTGAAAAATCCCCCGCAGCAAATTTACATGTTATAGACCCTGTGTATAGCAGTCACCTGTCCAACCCAGCCAGCGGCCACCCATTTGGTCTCCCTTGGTCAATATCTGACTGCATATAGCGGCCAAATTACCAACTCAAGTAGAAGCTTCATGCACGAAAAAGTTTCGTTTTTCAATCAATGAAGCCGTCGTGTGTAGACTTTAATTACTGAGTCCTAGCTCAGTCACAATCATTCACAAGATCCACACAAACTGTCAGTTGTTCCACATAAAAAAGCCGTCTTCTTTTGAGCTTGCTATTTTCTGGTCAAACATGTAACTTTAAGAGCATTTGCACCAAAACATTACCGCAAAGTAGACTGGGAACAGGACGTTCTCCCAGCGACACTACAATAAAAAAAAAAAAACATACGCTAGCATGCATGCGGCAGCGGGAGCAAAACTGAGGTGGGTTGTACTTAATTGAAGTATTTTAGAATGTATTCACGTTATTTTTCATCAATCCTCATCCACAAATCCATCAAAGTCCTCATCTTCTGTATTCGACACAAACAAAGCCGTCGTCTTTTCCGTTCGCTACTAGTCTGTTAACTTGTCAGTGTTATTCAGCTCCGAAGCAAAGAAGGAAACTTCTCCTGTTGCTTCTGCCAACTTTATTTACTGAACGCGGCCACCAGACAGCAGCTCAGAACACACACACATCTCTCAGCATCGTCTCTCCTTCCTGCTTGCCCACAAGGCAAAGGTTAAACAAGCCCCACTACATAGCTGTCCCGGCAATGCCTGTAAGAAATGACACCGTTTATTTCCTGGTGTGCACTGGTCAATACTGTAATGCCGCTTGTTGTGGGGAAGGAGAGACTCACGTCGCCGATGCACTTTAATGGCTTTATTAACAGCGGAGAACACTGCAGGACTTTACATCCACGCCAACATAAACACACTTCCCAACTCTCTCGAAACTCACTAGCACTGAGCCTAGCTCTCCTGCTCGGGACGCCCACCGTCACTTCCCGTCACTTCCTGATGAACTAAAGCTGTAATGACACTGCCGTATAAAAAGTAAAATATTAAAAACAAGCGTAAGACATTACTAGCACAGCTTTGTTCTGTGGGTTGTGGATATATTCTATCAGTTAATATTAAGCCTCTAGCTTCCTTTTAGTAAGTAAAAACCTTGGCTATGATTGCACTACATTGTCATGTAGACCTACAAAGTACACTTGGAAGAACAAGAGGTGAATAAATGTATTGCAACTGATGTGAAACTGATGAGGGGTAGGATTAAATAAGCTTTGCTTCTTCCTACTCCTTTTTGGACATGCAAAATTGTGAATTGTACTATGTGATGTGCTACTGTTTGACTCATGCATGTTCAGGATTAAAACCATGAACCATGATAATAACAAGCCTAGTAGTGCTGTACAACTTTTATCCGCAGTCCGCAGTGCCCTCTACTGGTCAACATTATTATTATTTTTTCCCCCCCTTTTTTTTCTTTTTTTTCCTCTACTGGTCAACATTCAAACTGGACACCAACCTGTCTATAGAGGCCACCTGTCTATAGCAGCCACTTTTGCAGACTCCCTCTAGTGGCCCCTATAGACAAGTTTGACTGTACATGGTTGACTGCTTGTGTCGACATAAAATGTGAACGCCAAAGGGGTCATTTTGGAAAAAAGTTCTGTTTATGTCGACTATTTGATAACTATTGATAACTTCTTAATTATCGCTGAGCAACATGAAACTACTGTCTACTTACATGGCATTAAAGGGTCACCGACATAATTTTTCAACTTTGCTTAAATATGTTCTGTATTGTTTGGAACTATGTTCTACGTTGTTCGTTTTTTTTAAAGTGAACGTTAAATTAGTAAAAATGACATTTTTGTACGTACCAAGCCGCCATTTTGGTCGAAACTGGTCAGATGGGGGCGTTTCCCAAGTGACGTCGGTGAAGGAGCAGGATTGTAAGCAAACGCTAGCTAGTCGACTTGGTTCGGTATATTTTTCATCAAAGTACTAGTCACGCCAAAACGTGTTGCCGCTTGCTGTTCACAGTGTCCGAGTGATACTGTAAGTTTGTTTTGTTTTCCAAAAGATGAAGGTTTAAGACTACAATGAATGAAGCAAGTGCGATAGCCACCAGGCACAGACAATATATAACACATTCAGCACCAACAAACAGCACAATTACTAGTTTTCTATGAGTGTACTCAGGAAGGATACTTTAGCTTGGTAGTTGTAATGGTTGTGTACAGGCTTTTGTAAGTGGTGGTCATTACGAGGACACACCTTGTCCTCTGCAAGCCTGTGGACTTTGAACACTGCAGAGGTTTGTATTGCAGTACACTAGTACTACTACTACTACTACTACTACAGCAGCATTTACAGCTGAAGCAAACAAACAAATAAATAAATAAACAGGCTCCACATTTTCCCGTGTCTTCTTTTCCAAGCGTTTTGTCCACCGTGCAACCCGTCGGTGTTGGCGAGCTGAGATGTGATATACTGTAGAGAGACGCCTCGCTAACAAATGTGTTTTGCACCTTCTGAAAGTAGCCAGACGAGGCAGTTTTGGTCTCATTTCTGGTGCTATTTGTTCTGTCATGTCTGTCGACAACACTGGATGAGGACTTGTCTTTGTCCCCACTTGTCTTAGCAGAGAGGTGCTATGGAGTCCTTGTACAATGCTTGCCCAGTTGGCAACAGCACAAAGACCCAAAGGTCCTGTATGTGCTCATGTGTTGATGTTCACCATCTAGCGCTGCAGGAAGTCCCTCATGTCCCGTTGTGTGGACACACCTTAAATGGGAGCAGATAACCTGCCAGGGGTGTCCTGAGGGAGCAGCTGTGCTTCGGGCCTCCTCCCTCCATAAACATGTCTACACTTCACCCTTAATTAGGCATTACTGTCTCATGTTGATTCTGCTAATCATTGCATCAGTGATCAGTTATCTGGGTTCATGCTCTATCTAGGGCTGGGTGATATGGACCAAAACTCATATCCCAATATATTTAGGAAGAATATCAATATATGATATATATCCCGATATTTTTCCCACAATGTGAGTTTCAACAAAGTCAAAGCCAAATAAGTGTGCAAAGTTGTTTTATTAAAATGTAAAAGATTTTAAGAGGAAAAATAGCCACCAATGTTCCCTCTAAGCTACGCACCGCAAATCCAAGCAGCCCACAAAATACATTCCAACCTGAACTTTAAATGAAATAAACACGTACCAATTTATTCTGTATCATTTTGCAATGTAACGCAGCGAGTGACAGGTGACAACAAACTGTAACAACATATAACACAATGATGAACACTGTCCAGCCAATGATAATATCCTGTTTGCCCATATTTACTTACACAGTCAATCAATTCATTAACAGTGCGTTACGTAGTACATGCCGTTGTTTTGCATGTTAGCGTATAGCTAATGCTGCAGGGGAGCTAATTAAGCTAAATGCTGCTGGCTAACCCTGTATTATGGCGAAACGAATGGACAGTACATCATCTTACCAAGACAAAGTAAAAAAAAAAAAGTGGTTATTTTAAGGTGGACGGGCTGTCAGAGTTCTTAAGACTGTAATGACATAAACTTTGACCTATCAACTCCACAATATAAGCTAATCGTTGCAGCACTGTGGCAACATGAGCCAGGATTCAGTGAAATGCACTGAGTGAGTGGTTCTTGAATTATTATGGTAAAGACCTAAAATTATAAGGCGATCTTTGACCTCCCATGAGGGACACGCCGATGGCTTCCGGGTTAAATACGGAGCAATTTATCAAGGAACACGCTAGAATTGATTTGGTTCGGATAAATGTCAACGACATATAATATGACGGATAAAAGTAAGTAAAATCCGACTAGTAATGATTAGTAGTAATGAGTAATTAGTAGCAATGATTTTCAAATTCAATATTTACTAGCAATACGCAATTTACGCTGTGAGCTCGAAGTGTACGTACATAACTGGCAGGACACGAAATTTAGGTGTTTTAGACTTTTGTTCAAATGATCTTATTTTACTCTTTTATACACAAAAAATCACTTTAGTTGCAGAGTTGAGTAATTATTCCATGAATACTGTATATACCACTGTAATCATCATGGGGTTTGTTTTTCCATGGAATTATGTTCTTCAAAATTTTCATCGGCATGCGGAAACGAAAGTAATGTACTTTTCACTAATGATTACACGACAGTTTTTTTTTTTTACACTGAGAATATTTGAATAAAACACATTAGAAACCAATTTCAGACATCATTCGTTAATTCTAAGTAGAAATCATGACAAAATGATCAGAGAAAATATTGTTAATTTCACAACAATAGTAGACATGCTTTACATGTAACATTTCAATGTCCAAATATAGACACTTTTTTACAACATAGCGCAAAATAAAAACATGAACAGGCTTAATTTATGGTTTGGTAAGCTTCCTCACTCTATAAACGTCAGAGTGATAGGGATAGTACACATTGTTAGAACAACAATTTCAAATACTACTCAAGTGAAGTTGAAGACAGCAAAGGGTACCCTTGATTTGAGCCATGCACATATGCAAGCTTTGTCATACAAATTTTAAATATTTTGGGAACACGACACATAGCAATGTTTCCACCCGAAACAAGAGGAAAAACAGCCAGCTGGAGCTTCTGCCAACCAGAGAACCATCGAGCAGGCGATCACTAATACTAAGTGTTTCTGCTTTAAAAAACACTTTTATTGGGAAGGATTTGTGGGCGTATCCGGTCGTTGAGAAGCAGGGCTTTCGTGCTTTGTTGCGCACTTTGGAATCCAGATACAAAGTCCCATCGTAACGTTATTTCACTGAAACTGCAACTGTGAATAAGGGTAACCTAGTTTTTTGGTTATTCATAATATACTGACACAGTGAGTAAAAAGAATTTAAATTTAGAAAAAAATTATGCATGAAAAAACTGACATACTATTGATCACAAAAAAAGATGATTCGATAATCATTTTATCATCGCATCGCAGGCCTATCAATCGTAATTGCATTGAATTGTGAGGTGGCCAGAGATTCCCACCCCTAGAACAAATGTGGCATGGATTTCAAGAAAATGTCCAGGATGAAATAATGCCACAACAGGCTGCTTGAAAACAAAGTGAAAGTCAAATTTAGGAAATTAAAGTATACATAATTAACAATATAAATGGTAAACAAGAAAATAATTGGAAAATTAAATAAAAAACTCTGGGTTTTCTACAAGATTCAGATGGTTAATTGCATGAGACCATGGCTTGTTTTGTCTGAGGTTGAGAATAAAGAAAGCTACATTGTGGAGTCCTCCTTGCCGACTGTTTGAAACCAGACATATACAAAATATTAAATAATTGAAGTTCTCAGTTCTCAGGTTTTGGACAGGTGTGACACTACAGTGTGCACGTCTGATAGTGCTCACATAAGTCTAAGGAATGTTCAGGTCATTTTTGTGTATGCTGTAGCTAGGACTGTCACGATAATCGATTAATCGAACGATCAAAAAAACAAAACAAAACCAAGTCGGTAATTTTGCTGGACTCGATAAATTGACATGTGCACGCACGTTTGTTTTCCTCTCTTTTTACCGCACAGGCTGGATGACAAAAGGGTTCGCTCTGCACATTGGTGAAGTTAGTTTCATTTTGGACATCTATTCATCTCCGTCGCTGTTAATTTCAAGTTGGCAACTCCGCATCAACAGCGGTAGTTCCCCCTCACTGTGACTGGACCTCTCCCTCATAATGTGGGGCGCTTGCACAGGAAGAGTGTGTGGAAATATTTCCCCAGAGGACCGCTCATTCACAGTGGCATGTGAAGTGACACAGTGACATACATCGTGATCTTGATCTCACGTACAGCAATAGCCAGTATAAGCTAGCTGAGTGTGTGTGTGCGTGCGCGCGCCACTCAGGCTGTATGAGTTGTGCTTTTGTGCTTGTTAATGTAACCTAAAAACCAAAGCGGAAGTAGCAGGTAAACCAACTGTTGAAAAGTTGGTTGCACTTACTGTACTTTTATTGAATATTTAAAATGAGAGCAGAAAAGGTTAACCTTATGTTAATTCAACCTGATGTGTTGGTTGCACTTTATTCAAATAAAATGTGAATGCATTTTCCATTAACTGTTGTTTACTTGTTTGTTTATATCCTTAATTAATTTATACCTGTTTCCCTTACAAAAACAACGGGAATTTTGGAAACTTCACCTGCAATGTCCGGTATCCAGGTATTTTTATCACCTAAAAAAACATTGCCAAACTCAAGGGAATAGTGTCTGAGCTAGGTTGAATGTTTGGCAAAAAAGTTACTGGATCGATTTAAAGGTACTGAATCGTTTTGGATTGCATCGTTCTAAATGAACCAATATTGTCCTTGAATCGTAACGGCAACCACAAATCGTGATACGAATCAAATCATTATTAAAACGAATCCTTACACCACTAGTATACACAGATACTTGAAAAATTAGGAGGAACATTGATAGACACAGTCACTTTTTCTAAGTACCTCCACATTACTGAGCCACTGCTTTTTATCGCTTTTTCTCTATATTGATATATATCAATATATGGCCCAGCCCTAGGTCTATCTGCTGTGGAGATACTGGCTCAGGGTGAAAGCGTGTGTACTTGTAGCTTTGCCTGCAATTTGAATGTGTGGCTGCCACACCAGTGCTTACCTTCTGGCCTGCTGCCAGGCCTGCTTAATTCCACAGATTAGGTGTTGCTATCTCATTTGTTGGAGGACCTTGCCAGAGTGATTGTGTGATTACTTTGGATGCAACACAAACTGTAATTGGTGGATATGTGGGCAGGTTGTTTTCATTTTGGGCGTGAGTGTCACAAATAAGCTTTTCATGCTTTGTCTATCTCGTCCTTGCATAACCCAAAGTACAGCACGCAAGCATTTTTTGGGCCCTGTGAGTTCCGCGTTAACGGAATCGCGGAAGTGGCCAATAAAAACGTAATCTGTCATAGGAAATTGTCAATATGAATGAAATGCTGTCATCGTGAGGAGAATGAGCGTTTGTTCGGGGAAGTATTTCCCCGGCAGACTGCTCAATCGTGGCGAAATCTCATCACAGACACTAATCCGCCCTGTTCTGAACTAATAATGTAGAAATGGCGAACTTAAACACCGGCGAAAGTCAAAATAAAAGACAACATAAAGTCAAAGTGTTGTGGGAATAAGGTCATAATTACGAGAAGAAATTTGAAATAGTTGGAAATTTAAAACAACAGCAGAAATGTCAAAAGCGGATGTACTTTTATGAGTAAAGCCGAAATATAAAGACAAAAAAGTTGTATTCTACCAAGAACAAAAGTTGCAATTTTACGAGAATAAACTCGTAATATTATGAGGAAAAAGTCATTTTAGTAGCGTAGAGTTAGGCCTGTTACGATAACAAATTTTGCTGGACAATAATTGTCCTACAAATTGTTGTCGATAATAGATATTATTGACAGTTTGTGAGACCTTTTTCTCATTAATTACAGTATATGGAATAATAATGAGAGTACATTGTATCAAAAGCAATAAACTGTCATTTGTCAAGAGTATTTAACATTATAATTGGAATGTTAAGAGCTTTTAAATAAATGAAACAACATAATAAATTAAACAAACAAAAAAAGACAAAAAACTCAATGAAAATAAAATGGACTCTGTGTCCTTTAGCAAAAATTGCACTTAAAAATCACAGTCAACGAAAAACAATAAAAATAGACCCTGTTAAATAGTCTCTGTTAAGAAAACCAAACCACTCCAACAAAAAGCACACAGACACACACACACACACACACACACACACACACACACAAACACACACACAGTTATGTAGTGTATTGTTAAGCTAACAAAGGGGGTCATATTTGAGCTGCACCACATATCTGTGGTAGCGGAGTAAAATGCAATGTTTCTGATGTCTTTCAACACGTCTTCTTTTATTCGGTTATACAGTTCAGGAATTGCTGTTTGTGACATGTACGCTCTTCCAGGCAATTCGTATTGTCTGTCAGACATTTCCAGCATTTCTCGAAATGTTGGCTTTTCAACCGTACTGAGGTTGCATTTCTTTTGTAATGTAGCGAGTGACACTGTTTCTGAGTGCGCACCATTTTGCGCTGTTTCGTTTATACTTACATTGCCGACCAAACGCTCCACTGCACCTCCACAATGGGGTTGTGGCATTCGGCTTAGAAACAATCACTTTTGTGCCTTCATTCATATTAGCGTTTGCTTGCTAATTTAGTGCTAGAGTTTATCCACTCACTAGTAGCCCCGCCTTGGCGTACTGGGCCAAAGAGGCTGAATGGATGACAGGAGGGTTCACTCTCTCCGTTCATTCCACTATAGAACCACTGCACACAGACACATGGAGAGTGAACTCTCTTGTCATCCAGCCTGTGTAGTACATACTGTAGAGATGAGGAAAACAAACAGGCATACATGCAGATGTCAATTTATCGAGGCCATCAAAATTATCGACTTCGTTTTTTTTTTTAAATCGCTCAATTAATCGATTCATCAATTATTTTGACAGGCCCACATAGAGTTGAAAAAATGTTTTTCAAAGTCGTAATGTAATGAGAAGCAAAACAAAGTTGTAATATTATGGGAATAAAGTCAAAATACAAGAAGAAAATTTACAAAGATTATTGAAGAAGAAAGTTTAAATATTTGAAAAATTAAAAAAAAAACAACAGCAAAAGTTGGGGGGAAAAAATATCAAAGAGTGAAGTTGATAGTAATAATAGGTTTTCTCAACTACATCATAAAGCTGACTTGCAGGGTTTTTAAGAAATATATTCTGAGCATATTCCATCTATCCATCCATATTCTATGCCGCTTGTCCTTACTGGGGTCTCGGGGGTATGCTGGAGCCTATCCCAGCTGACTTTGGGCGAGAGACAGGGTACACCCTGGACTGGTCGCGAGCCAATCGCAGAATTCTTAGCATATTGCTTTACAAAATATCAAAGTGGCAAAGTTGCATCCTTTCATTTTTTACTATGTGGCCCTCGCTGGAAACATTTCATGGAAACAACAAGCTTCAGATGAATAGACTAAGAAAATAATGGTTAGTTGCAGCCCTAGAGTGTTGGATGTTCAAAGCGTCAGGTCTGTTGGGATGTGGACTGGACCCTTGCTCAACCCTGATGTGACGCGACGCCGCTGTGTTATGGCTGTATATCCACAGTGAGGTAAATCATTACCCCAGCTCGATGCTGATAATGTGGCATCTACACAGCTGACCTCAGCACTCGCTTGCAGGAATGGCAAATGAAGATGAACATTGGCCTCTCTCTCTCTCTCTCTCTCTCTCTCTCTCTCTCTCTCTCTCTCTCTCTCTCTCTCTGTGTCTTTGTCTGTCTCTGTCACTGTCGCTCTCTCTCTCTTGCACGCACGCACGCACACAGACGAGTCTTGTGCCTTTTTTATCTAGCCATTAAAAAGCTGTTGAGGCTGTAAAAGGCTGTGGGCAGCACCACAGCTGTGTCACGTTTCATGTGTGTGCGTTTCTTCAAAGGCAGGGTGATGCTTGATCACGTAGCAGCACGTGTAGGTGGAGATGCTGTTTGTTTTCCTGTTGAATCACACACTATTCTTGGGAACAGCACACTTGAACAAAGTGTCACATGTATGACGCGCACATATGAGAATACATGAAAGCTAGAGCGTCTCTTCTTTGCCTTCATTGTTGTATGTTTCACCTTCAATATTTCATTTCAGCGTGTAATCTATGTATCCTTTGTAAAATATCATTTCATGCATTACAACTTAGGTTCCCAAAGTGAGGTACACATACCCCCAGGGGTACGCCAATTGTCATAGGAGGTATGAACGCCTCACATCATAGAGCGCACATTCCTAAACATTCCTTTTTAATTTGGTGTCAAATTAATATGCAAACTTGAATCATAGTTATTGCGAGTGGACAAAAGTGAAGCTTCAAAACAGAATGATCCCAACATCCGGCTGAAATAAAAGATATGTAGGACGAATACTCAGCAATTTATCAGTGCTCATGTAAAACTTCTATCAAAATTTGACCATGCGAAATATACATTTTGGAACCAGAATGACTTACTTAATATAAAATGAATTAATCATGTTCAATATTTGTTAGTTAGTTAATAAAGATTGAATATATTTTGTGCAGGAGCAGGGGGGCACATGGCTTCAAGTCAAATATCTGAAGGGGTATGCAACTGGGAACTACTGAATACAAATTCAGCTAAACCTTGGTTTTGTATGATTTGGTTTTCGGAGGACATTTTTGCCAAAATTTTGTCTGTTTTGTTACGCTGTTGCGCGTGACAAGTCTATTTCTTTTAAATCAATGCCAACAGATGACAGTTGCTGCATTGGAAGTGCCATGAATGGTTACCATCCAGCACTTTTATCTACCTCTGCATGCACTTTAAAATGGTGGTTGGTGCTACTCAGCTGTGCCACTCATGCATGAGTAGGCATGGGCTGGTTACCAGTTTCAAGGTAGACCACAGTATGAGAAGAAGTGGAGGTCTAGCATGGCTACTACATGGAAATACACTTCCTGTGTTATTCCTTGCTCTCGTAACTGGGCTTCTATGTGTTGAAACCACAGACGTGTGCTGTGTTTCCAAAAGTCGAGCATAAATATCACCGGCATTAGCTACCTCGTTAGCATTGAGCGGCGACGGTATGGCCACGCTGTTGTTGCCATTGTTGTCACTTAACAACCTTGCTCTCTTGTTATCATTATAATACTTATGGCTTGTCTTTTAAACACTAGATGTGTGTCTGAGGTGTTCAACAAACACGTCGTGTGTCCATCTTTAGACAGTGATGCTATCACAGGGGTGTCCAACAGGTACTGTAGCTCATATGCTAGCAGTACCTCACCAGCTGATGTTGAGTAGTTCACCAAAGAATATTTGCTTCACCTCTTAGTAGTTTTATATGTGTTCTATTCAAACATGATGCCTGTATTTAATGACAAATTAGCACACAGAGTGGAGATGTACTTTGTCAATAAAGTACAATTAAATGTTGACAATCACATAAAAAATAGCTCACCTCTTCTTTCCTTTTGTCAAAGTAGATGTAATAATGCTGCAAGTTGGATACACCTGTGCTATCATAACCCTGGACTCTCAATTTATACTCTTTATACAGAACACATTTCTATAACAAAAATATTAAAATAATTTTATTTTGAACTTAAAAATATATTATTGAACAATTTATTTCCCCTTTAGTTTTTTTAGTTTTTACTCTAGAACAGGCATTAAATAATATTTAGGTTTGTGTCAAATAGTACAAAATGTTGTACTTTGTACTAATAGTCACATAGTACTATTGGACTAAATAGGTTAGGTAACACAAAGAGGCTCAACATTTTAGACTCACTTTTAAGTGCTCTCAGCAACTTTGCCATTAAAGGTTTTGCAATGTTCTCGGTTCATGTTCTGCTGGTTGTTGAAAAAAGTAAAATAAATAAGTTAATAAATAAATAAATGAATAAATAAGCCTCTGTGTAGGCTCTCAGTCGTACAGGAGTTGTCCATCGAGGAAAAGGCTTCTTGAGACGCAATCTGTACTTCTGTGAAGAAGGTGTCGGACGTTTCGCTCCTCATCCGAAGAGCTTCGTCAGCGAACTAATAAGTGCTGGTAGCTTAGGCCTTAAATACAGTAAGAGTGGGCGGAATTGGTGTGCACTAGTTGGTATACCAACTAGTGCTGAGGGAAGGAAAAAGGAGACACAACATGTCCAGAGAGCGCTCTCAACCTGTGGGTACCCGCGGTGGGCTTTTAACAAATGTCAAAAGAAGAGAGTAGGGAAAGAAACCCAAAAGCCCACAGAAGCAAAAAGGAGAGGAGTGGTAGTCCCTTATGTAGCGGGGGTCTCCGAAAAACTCCAGAGGATCTTATGGCAACACAAAATTCCTACCTATTTCAAACCAGTAAATACCCTGAGACAAAAATTAGTGCATCCTAAAGACAAGGCTCCAACCCAAAAACAGAGCAATGTGGTCTATTCCATCCACTGTAAAGATGAGGAATGCAAAGAGCACTACATTGGGGAAACTAAGCAAATGCTCCAAAAAAGGCTTTATCAACATCGCAGGGACATTTCTAGTGGTCCTCAATCAGCAGTACATCTACACCTTAAAGCTACCAATCACTCTTTTGAGGACAGCGAGGTAAAGATTTTGGCCAAAGAAAACAGATGGTTTGAAAGAGGAGTAAAGGAAGCTATTTTTGTCAAACAACAGAAGCCATCATTGAATCGGAATGGTGGTTTGAGGTTTAATTTGGACCCTGTGTTCAGCAGGTTACTGAGACCAAAACCCACAGCTCTTAGTCTTGCAAATGGGGTGAAGCCAGGGCCGAGCCAGAACAATAGATGCTAACGAGCCAGGATCAGAGTCGTTCATACCCAATTCAGGGAGCGACACTTCCCTTTTATCGGAGGTGCTAATGGCAGGATAGGATTATACCACCACTCCGCCCAGGCTTAGTGTAAGGAACCAATAGGAGGAGGGTGTTGGCACACCAATTCCGCCCACTCTTACTGTATTTAAGGCCTAAGCTACCAGCACTTATTAGTTCGGTGACGAAGCTCTTCGGATGAGGAGCGAAACGTCCGACACCTTCTTCACAGAAGTACAGATGACGTCTCAAGAAGCCTTTTCCTCGATGAATAAATAAGCCCTAAAAAATTTTGTCACCATAAAGAAAATTTGCAGACGCAGCAGTGGCACGATACAGCGGCAGCAGTCCCGTGCAGCCTACCACCACAGCTTCAGAAAATCCTAGGGGAAACCCTGATATTACTCGTGGAGGGTCACCACATGTGGACATGTGATTGAGAAAGAGACAGGAGTAGAGGATAAGTGGTATAAAGCTTTTACTGTCCACTGAACAACAAGCAACAACCACTTAACATCTCAGTTGCTAACAACAATCACATGACCCGGAAAAGCAAGTTTGTGGAAAAGTATGACCTGCACGTTCACTGAATTGAATTCACTACATTGAAATAACAATGTAACATTATGAGATCGTATTGTTATTTTATTTAGAAAGAATTCACTTATTTTTTAATTTATTTTAAATAGATACGTTTCACTTTCATCATGTTCTATTATATGGTTTAAAAAAGACTGTCTTGACTTGACTTTTCTTTTTTTTTTTTCAATAAAGGTATTTCAAAATAACACATTTTAGAGCTGTAATTTTCATACAGTGAAACCGAGATATTTTGCCCAAGGTTATCATAATGCCAGAATCTCATAATGGCCCATGCCTTCTTGTGATATTCAGTCAAACTTGTCTATAGGGGCCACTAGAGGGAGTCTGCAAAAGTGGCCGCCATAGACAGGTGGCCTCTATAGACAGGTTGGTGTCCAGTTTGAATGTTGACCAGTAGAGGAAAAAAAAGAAAAAAAAAAGGGGGGAAAAATAATAATAATGTTGACCAGTAGAGGGCACTGCGGACTGCGGATAAAAGTTGTACAGCACTACTAGGCTTGTTATTATCATGGTTCATGGTTTTAATCCTGAACATGCATGAGTCAAACAGTAGCACATCACATAGTACAATTCACAATTTTTGCATGTCCAAAAAGGAGTAGGAAGAAGCAAAGCTAATTTAATCCTACCCCTCATTAGTTTCACATGAGATGAGATGTATTCCATTGTAACCTTCATGTTCAAATAAACTAAACCAAACCAAACCAAACATCAGTTGCAATACATTTATTCACCTCTTGTTCTTCCAAGTGTACTTTGTAGGTCTCCATGACAATGTAGTGCAATCATAGTCAAGGTTTTTACTTACTAAAAGGAAGCTAGAGGCTTAATAATAACTGATAGAATATATCCACGACCCACAGAACAAAGCTGTGCTGGTAATGTCTTACGCTTGTTTTTAATATTTTACTTTTTATACGGCAGTGTCATTACAGCTTCAGTTCATCAGGAAGTGACGGGAAGTGACGGTGGGCGTCCCGAGCAGGAGAGCTACGCTCAGTGCTAGCTGTGAGTTTCGAGAGAGTTGGGAAGTGTGTTTATGTTGGCGTGGATGTAAAGTCCTGCAGTGTTCTCCGCTGTTAATAAAGCCATTAAAGTGCATCGGCGACGTGAGTCTCTCCTTCCCCACAACAAGCGGCATTACAGTATTGACCAGTGCACACCAGGAAATAAACGGTGTCATTTCTTACAGGCATTGGCTAGACAGCTATGTAGTGGGGCTTGTTTAACCTTTGCCTTGTGGGCAAGCAGGATGGAGAGACGATGCTGAGAGATGTGTGTGTGTTCTGAGCTGCTGTCTGGTGGCCGCGTTCAATAAATAAAGTTAGCAGAAGCAACAGGAGAAGTTTCCTTCTTTGCTTCGGAGCTGAATAACACTGACAAGTTAACAGACTAGTAGCGAACGGAAAAGAAGACGGCTTTGTTTGTGTTGAATACAGAAGATGAGGACTTTGATGGATTTGTGGATGAGGATTGATGAAAAATAACGTGAGTACATTCTAAAATACTTCAATTAAGTACAACTGAACTCAGTTTTGCTCCCGCTGCCACATGCATGCTAGCGTATGTTTTTTTTTTTCTTTATTGTAGCGTCGCTGGGAGCACGTCCTGTTCCCAGCCTAATTTGCGGTAATGTTTTGGTGCAAATGCTCTTAAAGTTACATGTTTGACCAGGAAATGGCAAGCTCAAAAGAAGACTGCTTTTTTATGTGGAACAACTGACAGTTTGTGTGGATCTTGTGAATGATTGTGACTGAGCTAGGACTCAGTAATTAAAGTCTACACACGACGGCTTCATTGATTGGAAAAACAAAACTTTTTCGTACATGAAGCTTCTACTTGAGTTGGTAATTTGGCCGCTATATGCAGTCAGATATTGACCAAGGGAGACAAAATGGTTGGCCGCTGGCCGCGTTGGACAGGTGACTGCTATACACAGGGTCTATAACATGTAAATTTGCTGCGGGGGATTTTTCAGTGGCTGCTATAGGCAGGTGGCCGTTCTGTAGGTGGCCACTAAGACAGGTTTGACTGTATGTCTACTGCAATGAGCATCTTTGCAATTATTGCCTGTTTGAAATAACACTTCGTCCTTTAAGTGAAACACTGGGCTGGAATAACAGCATTTAGGATATTAACACAGCAGAGCAATTCCTAATCATCCATTATTATGACCCTCCCTCATTGACAGGACTGACTATAATGCTTGTTCCTAATCTAAAGTCAAATAGTGCTAATGAAAGGCTGTGTGTTTGCGCGCGTGTAGATAAACCCAGCCAGTACACTGAGTCCCTGTGGAACTGGTTGCCAGCAGTGTGTAGGGCACAGCAGGAGGGGAGGAGTGTTAAGAGCTGCCCGCGGCGCCAAGAAGCTGCTTAATGCCGCCGGCAGCCTTGGTAACGGGCTGTGGGTAGGCACTCATGTGCCTCGTCGTGCAGAAAGTACTGTAGACCCATGCATTCAGCCCTCCCGTTCTCCTCCTCTTGCGACTCACCCCCAAGCCCCCACTCCACCATTATCGGCCCTTCTGTTACAGTGTGGTTACCCATGGCAACGCATGTTTTCATGCATGTGTGAGTGTGCAGGGCTTGTTGGTACACACAAAAAGACAAAGCAAACGCCTGATTGGTGCCCTCTAGCATGAATATGCACCATGCAGTCCCCTTCTGCGCAATAGAATGACATGCAATACATAATAACAAAAATAATAATACTCACTCGTGTGTATTACACCACTGCAAACTCCAAATAAACATATTCGTACATGAGTGTGAATAAAAAGTCGGCATTATGTTGCATGTTTGCTCTTGTCTTGGATTAGTCATTAGATTGTGCAAGTGTACCTAATGTTGTGACTTGTCAGATGAACGCATGGAAGTGAGATCAGCGGCTTGCAGCATTGCAGTCAGGCCCCTGCTGTCCCTGTGCAATCTGCTTCAAGTGCTGGGAAATCAGCTTAGTGCTTCTCTGATCACACAAGCGCCCTCTACAAAGTGTCAAGCCACAAGGTCACTTGTCATTTTCTTTGTCAGTGAGTCACACACTGATGCCACTCAGGGCCATCCATAACCTAAAGGCCTTCTGGATGTTCTCATTTCCATGCCATCCAATTTCAACTTGTGAGATCCTTGTTGTCTTTTGTGTGTGATGTACCAGATCCTCTTCTGCACCCTCAACACCCACAAGATTGACATGGACAAGCTGCTGGGGGGCCAGATCGGCCTGGAGGACTTTATCTTTGCCCACGTCAAAGGGATCAAGAAGGAGGTGGAAGTGTTTAAGTCTGAGGATGCCCTCGGCCTCACAATCACAGACAACGGAGCAGGATACGCTTTCATCAAGGTGAGCTTCATTGCACCTCCGTAGGTACGAGGATGGTGATTGGCTACGTGTTATGTACAAACATGAAGAACCACATTTCCTTGAACAATTATTGGTAAAATAATCAATTAACAATGAAGATATTTTAAACATGATTGTTTTATTATTGAATTAGTATTATATATAGAAATAATAAATAATATTAAGTATTCATTTTAGGTGGCAGAAAATAGAAAGGAAAGTGTTTTTTCTCATGGATAACTTCATTACAATTGTTTGGGCGCTTTTAGCAGGCCAAAGTCCACTCAGATTCTTTGGTTCTTTTGTGCTGTGAAATACTGTAAATTCCGGTGTACAAGCCGCTACTTTTTTCTCAAACTTTGAGCCCTGCGGCTTATACATCGGTGTGGCTAATATGTGTCTAAAAACTACATATCCCATGATGTTTGGTGTGGGCATGTTCTAATCTCTTGACATCTTCTATACTTCACAACTAGGACTAATGGTTTAAATATGTATTTCGGAAAATGCTATTACTAAAATAGTCCACCATAAGGGCAAAAAAAAAAGTTCAGGAAAAAAAAAGTCAAGCCATGGAAACATGGCTGCTTCGTGTAGGACTACTACCAGTTGTCAAATTGCTATTAATAACTGACAACATAACTAGTGTGCGTGCTCGTTCCATCTGACGCACCCAAAGCAGGAAGAGGCGGAATATGACGGAATATTGAAATGTTGGTGCCCTCCAGGCAGCTGGAGGAGCCGCTGTGTACACTCCCTTCAAATTAATCAACAAACTTCTTTTAACAAACAACTCTACATGCTCAGCATCATTGAAATGGACCCATGCACACGTGGTGTTGCCATAGGGCCATATTGGAAGTCCTGATGCAGAGAGGACTCCATTTAGCATCAGGTCTGATGATCATGTTTGAGTCAATCATGTGTCATCTTAATGAGTGCATTCAGACTTGTGCTGGAGGCGTGTGTCTATGAGGGGGTGCACTTTGGTGCTGATCCAAACGAGGATTATTAGGTCTGCAGTGCTGTTGTGGTGTTATGTTAGGGTGTGTAATGAGCTTATGTGCTCTCAGTGTTATACAGATTGCTCACATGTGCCATCATGTGATGCAGAGGCAGCAGTGCAAGCCACACTTCACTTGAAGCTGTCACTTTCGTTTGAAGTATGGAGAGTAGTTGGACAGTGTTGCATGTGATAACGTATGTGTATATAAAGTAAAGTGGAGATGAGATGGCTTTCAGGATGACAGTGAATAGGTCAGGAGGCATTCAGCAGTCTGCAGAAAGAGTCGAAGAAGACGTGATGGTGTGTCCTCCCCTTTGGCAGCGCATCAAGGAGGGCAGCGTTGTGGACAAGGTGAAAGTGATCTGCGTGGGCGATCACATCCAGTGCATCAACGGTCGCAACATCATCGGCACACGGCACTATGAGGTGGCCCGCATGCTCAAAGAGTTACCCAGGGATGAGACATTCACCCTCAAGCTGGTGGAGCCCATGAAGGCTTTTGGTGAGCGGGACTTTCACTTTAGTCTTGGGCTTGTAGTCTGCACTGACAGCTTTTGGCTAATCACTCTGATTTGTCGCCTCACAGAAATGCTGGAGCCTAGGTCCAAGCCAGGTGCCAAGCCCAGCAGTGAGAGCAAGGTCACAAACGGCAAGGGAACGTTAAGACTTCGCTCCAAGGGACCAGCGACAGTAGAAGATGAGGTGAGTTTATCTCAGGCTTTCACATTGATGTTCCTGCATCTGTCAGGTCCAGATGAGTGGTGCTCTCTCAATGTTCTCAACTCCTTTTTCCATGCCAGTATCATTTGGACCAGAACAGGTCTGCTAGGTTGCGCAGTGAATCAACAGCGCCTCTGCTGGTTGCAGCCAAGCAGTGTGCTCCATTTTACCTGAAGATGTACAATAGATGCAATTCTTAACCATCAATCAATTTCCATCCCATGCTTTCAAGTGATTGAATACAAAAACCTTTCTGCCTTCTTCAGCCAACAGAGTTTGAAGAGAAAGCAGTGAAAAAGGTGGATGACCTGCTGGAGAGCTACATGGGAATCAGAGACACTGAACTTGGTGAGTTCCACCACCCACTTCATCACCTACCTTCTGCAAAAACACTAGTCCAAGATTCTGTACATGAAAGGAGCACTCTGCTCTTTTTAAGTACCTAGTCCAAGATCTATTACACCCTAGGTTCGAAAAGTGGGGTACGCCAATTGCCTTAGGGGTACGTGAATAAAAATAAAAAACAATTAGTGCTTAACACTCACAATTATGAGAGCACCTGAACGCCTCAGCACAGAGAGAAGAAAGGAGACAAAGCATGAAGTTCATTGCTCTGTGTGTTATATGATCAAATAACTACGTAAGTTTGATGATTACATTGTGCATTAAGAGTCCACCATCTTGAAGATCTAATTTATATTGGTGTTCCAATCCCTGCACAATGAAAACCTGCCAATGTATGTATGCTTTATCATGTTTGTTAAACTTTCCCTTTCAATTTGGTATCAAACTATCATGCAGACTTAAATTATGGCCATTATGAGTAGACAAAAGTAAAGCTTCAAAGGTCAACCCTTCAAACCGAAGGATCCCAACATCTGAAATAAAAGAAATGTAGGACGAATACTTATCAATTTATCAGTGCTCATGTAAAAACTTTTATCAAACTTTGACCATGCAAAATACACATTTTTTAACCAGAATGACTTATTTACTATAAAATTAATTAATCATGTTCAATATTTTAGGTTATTGAAGATTAAAAAAAGGTTTATATATTAAGTGTGCAGATGTAGGAGGCACATGGCTTCAAGTCAAATGTCTGATGGGGTATGCGACTGGCAAGTTTTGGAACCACTGCTCTACACAACAGGAACTCCTTGCTGTTTACCGTATGTACCCAGTCCAAGTTCCTCTACATGACAGGAGAACTGTGCTGTTTGTCAGTAGCTGATCAAAGATCCTCTAGATGGCAGGAGCACCCTGCTGTTTTTAAGTATCTGGTCCAAGATCATGACAGGGGCGCTCTGCTGTTGGTCAGTAGCTGGTCAAAGGTCTTCCATATGACAGGAGCTCCCTGCTGTTTATAAATATCTGGTCCAAGATCTGTGATGTTTGTCAGTAGCTGATCAAAGATCCTGTATATTGATTGTTTTTGTTTAGCTGCCACCATGGTGGAGGTGGGCCGTGACAAGAAGAACCCGGACGAGTTTGCCATGGCACTGGACGAGACTCTCGGCGACTTTGCCTTCCCAGATGAGTTTGTCTTTGACGTGTGGGGCGCCATCGGAGATGCCAAGCATGGAAGGTTCTAGGTTCCCACCCCCCAAACACACATCTCTTTTTATCCTAGTGCAACTTTTTTTTTTTTTTTTAATCCTGGAGGAAGCCCAAGTCGTGATAGTGAGGGCGGGGCCAAGTCTTGTTGCTGGCAGAGACTGTTAAAGGTCTGTGACACGTGAACGGACCCCTCCTCCTGCATGGTACCGAATCTTTAACTGCATTTTTAAAAACACTTGCTAGCTGTATCATTTGAAATGCCAAGATCACACAACTTTTTATTGTTTTTTCATGTGTAAGATTTGTGGGCTGTCATTTTTGGAGCAATGGTTGAAGTCCGTGGTGCCGTGTCTTTCCTGGTCTGGAGACTTGCAGCACAAATAACAAAAGAGATTGAAATTTCTTCACACAGATGGACTTTGTAGTCCTTAGTTGTCTTTGTCTTCACCTCACTATTTACTGTAGGCATAATTAATCTGCTGTAATACAGGGAAATGTCTGGAATGTGATAAGCTCCATCCAAAGTCTCCCATGCATGTACACTTAACACCAAACTGATTCATTCTCAGGACATATTTTCCCATATTATGGCTTTTAAGTTAAATTGACACAAGACATATTATTCATACATTTTGTGCACTCAAGATGCTGTAAGCAATCCAGGTAGGCCAATTTATACACTTAAAGGGATAGCTCGGATTTTTTTACATGAGTTGTAAGACATCCCCATCAGCAGTGTACAACATCAACAGTGACTTACACCCCCAATTGGTCCCGGGAGTCCAGTTCTAGTCGGAGATCTCTTTCTTGCTGGGGCCATTTAAGTAAAGGGTTTGGCATCAGACCTCACAAAATGCTCGGCATTAGATTTTTCTCCCGTCGTATTCCTGCGCACTGTCGCCTGTGCATTCATGTGTAGGTGATGAAGATGCTTGCGTCTTGTCTCGCTGTGGAACACATATGTAAACAAGATGGCCGCGGAAGAATAGTGGCATTACCGCGAGCGTCTTCATCACATACACCTGAATGCACAGGCGACAGTGCCCAAGCATACGGCGGGAGACAAATATGACGCTGAGCAATTTGTGAGGTCTAATTTTTTTGAGGAGGCATTTTTGTGATGCAAATGTGTTACTCTTTTGAATGCATATTGTTTTGAGAAGCCAAACTCTTTACTTAAATGGCCCCAGCAACTAAGTGGAATTACATTCCTCGTCACGGATCTCCGACCAGAACTGGACTCACGGGACCCATTGGGGGGTAAGCCACTGTTGCTGTAGTACACTGCTGATGATGTCATTACAACTTCATGTCAAAAAAATCCGAACTATTCCTTTATCTCAACAAAATAGCTACATTTTAGCTTTGTCTTGCACACCACAAAGCTAATTATATATACTGTGTAGCTCTTAATCATAATTTATCCATTTTAGTCATACAATTCATACAATATGACGAGTGCCAATAAAAAAACAAAAATGGCCCGTGGATACCCGTGAATAGCAATCTCTATGGACATATCTGCATAATCTGGGGGAGGATGCGATAACTATCAGGGGGGGTCATGAGAGGCAGGGAGTACTTTCACTATTGCTGGAGAGCTGCCAACATGTACAAATTTTTCGTACTCAACATGCAATTTGACTCTTGCATACTCTCCATTTTGTTGCATTTTCCTGGTGTTTCAGTTTCGAGTTCAGTCTGTACAGTACAGATAAATAAATAGATATCAGTTTCTCAATAGTATTTCAAATCGGGGTAGAGTGAAAACATTTACATCCCCTAGGACAGGCATGACAGAAAATAAGTGAGAACAACTGCTTCAGTTGGATTGTTCCATCGTTCCTTTCCTGTTCTACTATTACCATCACATTTCCCCTCTTTGCCATCAGTGGTACCTCTCTGTGGTGGCATTACAAAAGAAACTAAAGAAAAAGCTAACTAAACTTTAACATTGGTGTTCAGCATTTGTCTTGAGGGCCATTTGTGGCCTGCGGCACATTCTAAAAAACAAAACAAAAAAAAACATACAATTAAACAAGAAAACTACCACTACTGCTATTACTACTACTGATAATAATACGCTTTGTCACTTAGAACACAAAGCTGACATGCAGGCAGTTTTTTTCCTTGAAAGAAAGTCATCCCTTGTTTATCGCGATTGATTCCAGATCTGACCGTGATAAATTAATTCCCGCGATATAGTATTCAATGTTTTATTTTCGTAGTTAGACAAACAAGTTTTCTATGCTCTTTCTAAATATGGTTTTTAACATTGTTAGAGCCCTGTAGACATGAAATAACACCCCTATAGTCACCTTCACACTCCTATTATCCTTTGTTTACAACACATTGCTCAACTGTTATGCTGCAGGGACTCGAGACGGCCGTGAGCTAACCAGTTAGCCTTGAATTTACTTCTTCTGAACATAAGAAGCCAAAAAACTTACCACTTCCACACAGAATGGGAGGAGAACTTTTTTTTTTTTAAACTCCATCATGTCTTCATGCAGTGTTAAGGTAATGTAATGTCAGGTCTCAATGTCTTGTGTCTGCCGCCTAGTGACCAGAATACTACATATCACTTGTATTTCGATAGGTTTGGACTAATAATAGACAGTCTACCATAAAACAGTGATCATTTTTGTATCTGAATTACTGCGTTATAGTGAGGGAGCGATAATCAAACCGTGACATTGCATAGGACAACTGTATATACTGTATATGACTCAATGAGCTCTGACATCCAATCCAGATGTATCCAAATGTAAATTTAGTTTTAATTAGGAACATTTTACAGCAACGTTCTTGTGTCATTTCCAGCTAAAAGATGCACTTGAAGGCAACATTTGTCCTGGCTATCAAGATTAATGATTTATGGTGTGCCTGTAAACTATTTAGTGTGTTGGAAAACAATAAGAGAATAAGGGAATTGCCAATGTTTTTGGACAATAAAATTTGGTCAACTCCACTCCAATCTGCAGTGTAATATTTAGCCCAAAGTGTTCACTAGAGCAATTTGTTTAATTTGCACGTGTATATCGTGTATAAAACAATGTTTTTCACCCTGTGCAGAAGTAACAACAAAAATGTACCACATTAAATTCACATTTTGGCAAAAATGAAAATCTAGACGTCAGAATCATCTTTGGAAGCATCAACAGCTTTATTAGCTTGTAGAAGTGGCCGTGGCTTTTGGCTCATAACATTAAGAGTTTGTATTTTGTGGAAATGAGCACATGAGTCTACAGTACTACGTGAAAGTGCTCTAATAACAATAATCATCATTGTGCATCAAAGAGGCCAAGCATTTGGCACTTTAAAGTCTCCTGTGGTTTCATTCTATCCGCAACAGACAATCATAGTTCTGCATATTACAAATATCCAAAATGTAAAAAAAGAGCATTATTATTATTATTATCATCAATAAGATCCTAACAAGAAAAACAGCGTTCATGGTTGGATAGTTGAATGAATGACCTTTCCAAAGGGGTGTGGTTTGGTGATGTAGGAGGTGTAGCCCTTGCAGCTTGACGCTCGCCACCTCCTCACAGCTCGTCTCCAGTGTGGCTGCGATTGAAGGTGTCGCCTGTCAGCTTCTCCTGCGCCTCCTTCATCCCAGACACCACTGAAACAAAAAGGCCTTGATCAACAAACTACCTTCAGCACAAGCAGTACCATATACACTCCTGATCAAAGGTTGAAAAATTGCTAGAATTAGCATTTTGCACATTTGGATCTTAGTGAGGTTTTAAGTAGAGTTACAATATGCAAAAACAAGAAGGGAGTGAGACAAAAAACATCTGGAACTTGTTTAAGACCACAGGCTATAAAAGCCAAAATCTGCTCAAAATGTTAATTTTCTGTCAGGCATTCACACTGTCATGCCCTCCTGATGGCTAAAGCTAAGAAGCTTTCTCTTTTTCAACGTGGTCGGATTGTGGCGCTGCATAAGCAAGGCCTCTCGCAGCATGCCATTACTGCTGAGGTTGGGAGCAGTAAATCAGTCATTCTACATTTTTTGAAAGATCCTGAGCATTAAGGAACAAAAAGTCAAGTGGTAGACCCAAAAAAAAAAAAAAAAAAAAAAAAATCACACCTGCGCTGAGCCGGAGGATCCAATTGGTTGCCCATCAAGACACAGGGCGGTCTTCCACCCACATTAAGGCCCTTACTGGTGCCGACTGCAGCGCAATAACCATCAGACGGCATCTGCGAGAAAAGGGTTTAAAAAACGAATTCAAAGACCTCGTCTCCTTCAACGCCACAAAACTGCCCGTTTAGACTTTGCCAGGGAGCATCAAACATGGGACATTGAAAGGTGGAAAAAAGTTTTATTCTCTGATGAGAAAAAATGTAACCTTGGCGGTCCAGATGGTTTCCAACATTACTGGCATGACAAGGAGATCCCACCTGAGATGTTTTCTACCCGGCACAGTGGAGGGGGGGTCCATCATGATCTGGGGTGCTTTTTCATTCAGTGGAACACTGGAGCTTTAGGCGGTGCGGGGTCGTCTAATGGCGGCCGCTTATGTGCAGATGTTGCAGTGGGCATCCCTCATGACTGAGGGCCCTCGTCTGTGTGGTAACAGCTGGGTTTTTCAACAGGACAACGCTGCAGTTCACAATGCTCGCTTGACCAAGGACTTCTTCAGGGAGAATAACATCACTCTTTTGGACCATCCTGCATGTTCCCCTCATTTAAATCCCATAGAGAACATTTGGGGATGGATAACAAGGGAAGTTTATAAAAATGGCCATCAGTTCCAGACAGTTGATGCCCTTGGTGAAGCCATCTTCACCACTTGGAGCAATGTTCCCACTAGCCTCCTGGAAACGCTCACATCAAGCATGCCCAAACCCATTTTTGAAGTGATTAACAAGAATAGTGGAGCTACTCATTACTGAGTCCTACTGAGAACATTTTTGGCTCTGGTTTGGAGAGTTTTTGTTATTTAAGTGATGGTCTTAAACTTTTGATCAGCTGATAAACAGCCTATTTCAGTTTAATTGTTGTTTTCAATAAATTACTTTTTCAAAGTGCTTTTTGTCTCACTCCCCCTTCTTGCTTTTGCATATTGTAGCTCTACTTCTAGCAATTTTTCAACTGGTCTTAAGAGTTTGACCATGACTGTACAATACAGGGATTGTTTTACCGTATGGCTCCCCCCTCAAGTGTGAAGTGGAATTGCATCCAGCAAGGATTTTCATATGACAATATTTGTATTTCTATTATTCAAGGCTTACCTTGCTCTGCGCTGCTGTAAAAGTATTTGTAGTTGGGGTTTCCCATTTTGTTGGTGATTTCAGGGTGAACTTGGCCACTAGAATCTGCAAGCCAAGTGCGACTCGTTATTTATTTACATTAAGCATCAGCCTGTAACGTCTCTACGGCAGAGAAACTTGTATGTCAACTTTTGGCTTACCGAGGAAAAGGATGCGAGGAATGTAGCCGCCATCGGGACTGAAGGCCTCGTCCTTTGGCTCCTCTTCGTCCTGTCCAAGCAAGAGATGAAACGTCAGTGGATTGAGTGATGCACAAGAAGCCTTCCACTGGGTATTCATTGCAACTGTACAGCCATTTTCTAAAGCTAATGTGGGAAAGTAGGCTTCAGTTTGCTATGGAGTGGATACTTGCAGTCTGGAATATAGTGGAATATTACATATAATGGAGTAGGGTCACGTGGGCTCATGACTCCACTCATTTACTGTCCAAATTGGGTGCGAGTGCTCACACTGCTCAAACAAGCTGGATTTTGGGTGTCAAGCGTGTCCATGCCTGCTAACATATGCCTAGTGTGAGTGCAACCTCAGTCAGGTCGCAGATAGCAGTTATGCTAACTGTATGAGCTCAGGTAATATATGAATGTACCTTTTCTTTCTGCTAGACTTGTTTCCTCACCTCCAGGTTGACCATCACAAAGTTGTGGGCAAGCTCCAAGATTTCCTTAGACTGTGCAAATTTGGGTTTCAGCGCTGCAAAGAGTGAAAAAAGACAGTGTTACACACTCCTGCCCTACCCACTGTGCAGTGTGTGATTCTACTGTATGTAGGTTAGAATTACCTTTGCAAGCTCCACACCAGGTCTTGTGGATGATTACCATGATAGGCAGCCCACTGGCAACACAAACAAAGCAAAGTTAGAGGAAATTTGTTGTTAAAATATAGCTCCAACTCAGAATTGTGCCACACACCCACCTGGCCTCTGCCTCATTTTTGCCATCTTCCAACGTCCTCCAGTTGATGTTATCCCCAAATCCTGCAATGCAAAGAATGCATTAGTGCGACATCTAATAGATCTCTACATCAGTGTGGGTCCACACTAAAACTTCTTCATAACAATGGCAAGCAAACAAATGATTGCTGCAGGTCACTTTGTTAGCTGGAACTTGATAGCTTTTTGAAACCATCACAAACGACATACAACATAATGCTTCATTCCAAGTCCAACTTAACAAAACGCATTCAAAATGAAGAATTATATGATGCATCATTTTGGACACAAATTAATGGGTTGAAAGAAAAAATGGATGCTTTAAAGAAGCAAAATAATAAAGGATTGCATTATATGACAAAGGATGTGCAAGATTGATGATTTGGAACAGAACACATGCATGTGATTGTGACTGGGCTCCACATGACGCACAGGTCTTATGCCAGAGGAGAGGAAGATGATGTAACAGGTGGCCAACTACCTGAAATCAAAAGGTGTGAATGTGGATGTGAACGACATGGATACATGCATTCCAATGTCTGGCAGGAATCACACAGAATCTGTCATCAAGACCGTTCTTAAGTTGAATCGTTCTTAAGTCGAAACAAAAATTAATATTACCAATGATATAGGTACTACATGTACGTGTATACATATACAGTATATGTGTATGTATGTAAATATGAGTTTGGATGCAGTAGTAATATTAAACAAGGATAATGAAAAAAAACAATAAAAATGATATAATAAGTAATGATAAATGTTATTTACCTTTGAAGAGGAGTGGTCGAGCATACGTCGTCGTGGTGGAGTTGGAGGAGATATTGGGGGGGAAAAAAAAGGACAAATGGTCGTCTTACTCTTCTAAAAGAGGTAGTGTTCTGTGGGTGGTGTAGAATTAAGCAGGCCTATTAACTCTTCATAAACTTTAATCACACGCTCTGTCCGGGTTGTATCATAAAGCTAAAACTTAGCTTTATAATTACCGGAAGCTCTCCAGCGTCTGTTGGTCCCATTAGCAGTGTCACAGTGCCCTCTCCTGGTCAAGCATGTACAGTAGCAGTTTAAATACACTGTACTGATTGAGCAGCCTAAGCACTACAAAGCAATAAAATAAAATATAAACCAGTCGCTTGTGTTCGTATCGGCGAGTGTTCGCTATTCGTGTGTTCATAAGTTGGGGACCAAGTGTATATATTTTTACATTAGTAATTCATTTTACACAATACACATAATTTGGTAATAAATCAAGACAAATCGGAGGAGCCGAAAGAGACGGCTCTTTTTTTAGTGAGCAAAGCCAAAAGAACCGGCTCTCTAAAAAGAGCCGGAATTTACATCACCACACCGTAATAAGGGACGTCCCCTGTCAATTCAATACGGGAGACGTTCATTTATCCGGTCGCTCATGCTCGAGTTGATGAAAAATTCACTCGCAATTGCTCATATTTTAGTCGCAAAATGCGCCCATTTAGTCGTAGTATGGAGCCCTGGAATGGGGCAAACTAGCACTCACCTCTCCCGCTAGCTGCTTCCACGACATCTTGGAAAGCCCACAAAAACAGCACAACATGCAAAGATGAAAACAAAGCCACGTTTAACCAAGAAGTCTGCATTTGTGCGGTTTTATGTTGTTCACTGGCCTTGATGTGGTCAAGAAAACTACCGCAAGAAGGAAGCGTCAGAAGTAGCCTTGACCCGGGCGTACAACGCTTTTTCATTTCACAATAAAAGTACGTCCCGGATTAAGTATCTTCATTCGCTCTCGGATTGCCTTTTATTTTTGTGGACATGCTCACGTGACAGACCGCGTGTTCCCGTATGTGTCTCGGCAGCGTCAAGCTGTACAACAAAATGACACTCCATGGCCGGAAATGAGAACAACACAGACTTTTATGGCATTCAGGTTGAGAAAAACGAGCAAATTTTATTGTCTTATTGATTTAGTTGCATTTGTTTTGCGTTTATTTGTGGCACGATTGGTTACTAAGAGTGATTGTCAATGTTTAATTGTGAAAGCACCAAGCGGAAGTTTGGAGTGACAGTGCTTATCTTATCGTTAGCAAGTTGGTACTGTAGCATCAGCCTCATTAGTCAACCGCACCAGTTAAACGGGCTTTTTCAACCATTTTGACTGGTAAACCCATCTTTCACTTTGGACAAGTTGTGTTATATTTATTGATTGTGGGTCGTTTGTGTTTTTAGTCAAATGTATGTAGAAAATCGTGTTGATGAGGCTTGACTGTATTGTTAGCCTCTCGCTATGCTATTATTAGCAAAGCCGCCTTCTTGGCTAGCTAGGAACGGCAAAATCGGCGATCGATATTTAACGTCTGTTTCTATGTAATTATTTTTAAACTATTATTTTAAACCGTGTTTTTTTTTAAAGAACTGTTTATTTATCTGACCAAGCGTGATTCTTAGCCAGGAGTTAGTGGAGTGTCTGCTTGAACACACGCTGGTGCGTTCAAACCCGGAACGAACGCAATGTACATTTTGGCGATCAGCTAGCGTCTACTATTAAGTGCTTAAGAAGCAATTATTTCATCTTTTCCCCTTTTTACACGCAGCACTATGAATCAAGAGAAGCTCGCCAAACTCCAGGCTCAAGTCCGGATAGGTGGAAAGGTGTGCTTTTTATTATTTTTTAAAAACAACTTCCCTCAAGTTTCTCCTCAAGTTTCGATTAAATGCATTGTGTGGCGTGTAAGGGGTGTGTTGTCATCGAACACTTTCCTACTGACGACAGCATTTTCTTCAGAGAGAGAGAGAGAGACTGCTACCACCACCCACTTGTCACCACTTCACTTTTTTTCCCCCAGATGAACATTTGAAACTAATCTGCCGCTGATGGCAGTTAAGCATAATTTTGAGTTTTACCTGTTTTGCCTTTTCATACCCGAGGCCTACTGTATTTTAATTTCTGGAAAACATTTGAAACTTTAAATGGATCACTATTCATACGAAGTTGCACAGTTCACTTATAACTAACTACACAGAGGGAATTCTGAGTACATGGTAACGTCAACTACAACTTTTCTTCTGCCAGGGCACTGCTCGCAGGAAGAAAAAGGTGGTCCATAAAACTGCAACAGCCGATGACAAAAAGCTCCAAGGCTCTCTGAAGAAACTGTCCGTCAACAACATCGCAGGCATAGAGGAGGTGAAGCGTGCATCCCAGTGACTGTTCCGTAATAAGAATGTCTGTGCTATTTTGTATCCAGTCAGAATGTGCTATGGCAGGGTTTCCCCTAGGATTCTTTGAAGCTGTGGTGGTGGGCTGTGTCTTGCCACTGCTGCATATGCATTTTTTTTAAAGACAGATGGCAATTTTTTTATGACTTATTAATTGAACTTATTTATTAAACCTTTTCAACAACCAGCAGAACAGGAACTGAGAACATTGCAAAACTGTTAATTTAATGGCAAAGTTGCTGAGAGCACTTAAAGTGAGTCTGAAATGTCAAGCCTCTTTTTATTACCTGACCTATTTAGTCCAATAGTACTATGTGACAAGTACAAAATTTTGTACTATTTGACACAAACCTAAATTTAATTTGGTGCCTTTTTTTTAAGAGTAATACAAATACATGTGAAATGAATTGTTCAATAATATAAACTGCTCAAAACAATAAAGGGAACACTTAACCACAATGTCAATCACACTGCTGTGAAATGAAACTGTCCACTTAAGTAGCAATACAGATTGACAATCAGGTTCAAATGCTGTTGTGCAAATGGGATGGACAGCAAGACACCAATAATAATAATAATAAATGTGAATTCCATTGATCATTTTTGTTGTCACGCAAAACAGCACATTCAACTATGTAAAGAACAAAGTATCTTAAGAATATTTCATTCATCCAGATCTAGGATGTGTTATTTTAGTGTTCCCTTTATTATTATTATTTTTTTTAGCTCTCTGTGTGTGTGTGTATATATGGTGGGGGGTAGGTCTTGCAGTTTTACAGTATTGTCTGCTAAAAATGAGCAGATTTGAAATGATTTATTTTCCATCACAGTGCTGTGTTTTTGCAGTTGAAATAAACCCTGTATGAAGTCACGTTACCATCGTCATAAACTGCCACACATTCGACAGTAGTCATAATTAAGAGAAAGCTCGGCTTCCACACAGCTAACGTTATGTTAGTAGGGTACTTAAACCCTAATCTTACTGATTTGAAGTTAATTTAAGCTTATTTCGGATCTTCCGCTCCATTCGGGAGGAGATGATGATGCAACATGTAAGATGTGCTGTTGTGGTATGTAAGTGCCGCATTACAATGGCTACACGTCACAGTGTTCAACTTGCTGTTTAGCCACATTTACTGTGTGTTTTTACAATTTTGTTTGGCGACAAAATTGCAACTTTATTCTTTGTTTTCCTTCGTTCCTTTCATTGCCTTGTCTTAAAAATGCTTGGATTATTTTTTGTAATCGAGGTACTCTAATTATTCGAGGAGTCGTTACACCCCTACAGGGTTATGATAGCACAGGTGTATCCAACTTAAAGCTACTTTGACAAAAAGAAAGGCAAGGTGAGCTATTTCTGTTTTATGTGACTGCCAACATTTAAATTGCTGGTCACACATGCGCAACTGCCAAAAAGGCAGACAGGCGATTCCAGTGTATGCTTATCAAAATAAAGCGCAGTGAAACATTTTGGATATTTGAACTTGTTTTCAAATTAATTGTGGTCAATATTTGTGTAAATAAGTCATACATGTGTCTATATAGCATATATATCCATTAATACAATATATTACTTAAATTGTTTTCAAGTTTAACAAAAAAATAATTTATTTTGTGGTGGCGCACCCTCACAATCAATTACATGTAGCGGAAACCCTGTATCGTGAGTCTCCACAGTGTCAGCACCGTCTAAGTTGCCGATCTTCCCCAATTCAGGTGAACATGATCAAAGACGACGGTGCAGTCATCCACTTCAACAACCCCAAAGTGCAGGCGTCTCTGTCGGCCAACACCTTCGCCATCACGGGCCACGCCGAGACCAAGCAGCTGACAGAGATGCTGCCCGGTATCCTCAGCCAGCTGGGGGCTGACAGCCTCAGCAGCCTGCGCAAGCTGGCCGAGCAGTTCCCACGGCAAGGTGCGTCTAAAGCCACCGCTCATTTTAACAGCAACAAATAGATCGAACTTGCAGCTCACATGACAGATAGCTAACACAACTCTGGCCTGCATTTTAGATGTGTAGCAAAGCATGCCTTTGTTTTTTTGGGGGGGCGCGGGGGTTAACACAAATGGGTGGGTCAGAGTCACTACAGTTGTCCCTTGTTTATAGCGGTTAATTGCTTCCAGGCACGACCGTGTCAAATGCATTTCCACCATAAAGGATTCAATGTTAATAAATGGATAAATTGAATATATTTGTAGTTTGAGCATAGAAAACACGTTTATGACTTTTCTAAATACTTTTTTTAAACATTATTAGAGACCTGTAGACTTGAAATAGCATGCCTATAGTCACCTTTACACTCCTATTCATTGTTTCACCACATTGCAACAATTATGCTGCAGGGCCTTGAGTAGGTCGTTAGCTAGCACAATAACAAGCTAACCAGTTAGCATCGAATTTATTTATTCTAAGAAGCCAAAAATGTACCACTTCCACACGTGATGAGAGGAGATCTTTTTTCACTCTTATGTCTGACATGCCATAGCTGACTACAAGAAAAACTGCATTTTTGGGGGGAATTTTGCCCATCATGCACAATCCTTACATGACATGAACACATATTTCTTTTTCTTTTCTGTGTGTTCTTACGAGAGAAAACTAGTTAGCTAAGCCAGCTAACATTGCACGTCATGGGAGGCAGCTGTTTCGATGATAAAGCCCTTAAAAAAAAAAAAAACTCTGAACATCAACAGTGTTCCATTTACATAACTGACCTGTACATTAACCAAGCTACAGTGATATTGTTATTGTCGAAGCTGACATGAAAAACTATATTTATCTGGCAAAGTAACTTAACGCCTCAAGCCACTGCAATTGGACAGACAGAGAGTGGATATTACTGGCTCTCAATTTCGCTGCAAAGACTCAACAAGATGACTGAAGTTGACGGAAGTAGCATTAGCTCCTATGGATTTCCGGCGATGTGTTAAATCATCAAAATACAGCAAGACTCTGTATTATATGTTATCATCAATGTACCTGTTAATGCATGATCTCAACATGTATATAAAACGTTGTTAGAGGGTTTTTTTTTTTAGAGGGCTTTATAGTCTTGATAGGTGCCTCCCATGACATGCAGTGTTAACTGGCTCATGCTAACTCATTTTCTTTCTTTAGAACACTCTACAAAGGGAAAAAAACAGCAATAAAAACCACACAAACACACACGCAGTTATGTGGTGTATTGTTAAACTAATGTTGGGTGTCATATTTGAGCTGGACCACATATCTGTGGTGGCAGAGTAAAATGCACATACTAACAGGCATGTTTGTAAATACACATGAAAAGCAATCATATGAGCGACTCTCAAAAGAGCAAACACGATGATAGGTTTTTATCAGCTCATAAACACATTGGAACATCATTACAAAATCACTTTTGCTTAATGGGGACCCTGAACATGTCGTACATACGTGTAAAAATAACTCAAGTATTATTAAATAATAGGGCTGTCTTCAAGTAAGGATTTTCATAGTTGAACCGGATTTGTTAGATTTTGTCAATAGTCGACTAGTAGTCGAATATTGTTTGTTTTTTTTAAGCTCAACGCTAATGGGAATCCCTACAAATAAACAGATCTTATTTGCGACATTTTCTACGTCAGCTGAAACACCCAGATAAACAACTTAACATGGTAGGTGTGCAACAACAGTACCTTTTTTATTTTTATTGACCGTATTTAGAGATGCAGAAAGCAGCACAGATTAGTGGTCACTAACCTTTATGAGCCCAAGATCCGTGGTCTCGGCCTTGACACTGCGTGTGCGTGTGTGTGCGTGCGTGTGTGAATGCTCAGGAGCAGCTGTGGTCACCCCCATGTAGTCAGAATTCTACAATTTGGACATACAGTACATGAGATTTTCATATGATTCAACTGTGAGATTGATAGTCGATAGTCAGACTCCTCCGAATCGAATCGTCGAGTATCCTAAGACACCCCTTAGTTAATAGTAAAATTCCTTCTGGTATGAATGTTGTAAAGAATCATTTTATGCTTGTTGTGGTTGTTGTACAAGTGTATTCTTCCCCCAAATTGTGCTTTTCCCTGCCTTCCATGTTTGGCACAGCTGTTGAGTTGGACTACATTGCTATTTACAGTGGGCTTCCCTAATAAAGTGCTTTTTCAGCTGTCAGTACCACAAATAGCAGTTAAAAAAACAAAAAAATGTTTAAATGTGACATGTTGTCACTTCCAGCAATGGACATGAAAGCAGTGAAGGAGGAAATTGCAGAGGAAGATGACGACGCTGTGCCGGGTAGGCGATAATGATCCCAGGAGACGGGTGTTGTTGTAAATGAGAAGCCTCTGTTGATATCCTTTTGTTTTTGTCTGGCAGATCTAGTGGAGAACTTTGATGAGGCCTCAAAGAACGAAGCCAACTGATCCTTCCCTCCCATCAGCAGTTATCTTTTCTCATCTGTTGCACGCTCGCTCTCCACATTAAAAAAGCGTTTCCTTGTGCGGGGAGACGATTGTTTAAAGGTGCAGTTCATCGTCATCATCATCTTTTTGTGAGGGCATGCACCATTTCAGAATAAATTAGGAGGCACTGCAACAATACACAGAAGCAGTCCGCTGACAGGCTCTTTGTCAACAGTCGGCACCCAAACGACTGTACAAACGGCTTTAAGAAGACACTTTCTACATGCTTCTCCTCGTTGGCTATTTAAGAGATTCTTTATGAAATGGTGACAAGAATTAATTTTACAGACAGTGGTGAAAATGATTTAATAAAAGATTTTTTTGGATATGGCCACATCTGCTTGTTCATTAGCATTTTCTTCCAAGGGAACAACTAAATCTTAAGTTGATTGGACATACATGGACTTCATACACTTCATAGTGCCCCTTTCTCTTCTTTTACACTCCCAATGGACGAACTACCATCACTATTGCAGCCACTTCGACGAAAAGAAAGCAGAGGTGAGCTTATTGTGTTGAATTGATATGATTGGCAACATTGAAATTGGACTTTATTTACCCAGCAGATCTCCTATCATACAGTGTTCATTGTCTTTATGCTATTTTGTTCTCATTTAAATATATATAGATGGATACTCTGCAGCTCTGCAAATGTGTCCCAATAAACGGAATCACTTAAAAATAAAACAAAGCAAAATAAAGAATAAATATGTAACAGATCACTTCACTTTCAATAATAAATAAGTTAAGTCCAATCCTGTGTGTGTTTTTACCCCTCCCCCTCTGTTGTGTTGAGAAGTTGCATTGCGTGGGGGAGGAATGATCTGCTCATTCTATTAGTGGTGCAGGGCAGTGATAGTGATCTGCCACCAAAACTGCAATTCTGCCGAGAGATAATGCGGTGCATTGGATGATGCTGGTGGTTCATGATGGAAAGGAGCTTCCTCTGTGTCCTTTGCTGTCCAGCTCAGTGCCAATGACTGCGTCTGCCTTGCTCACCAGTTTGTCCAGGCGTGTGACGTCCGTGACGTCCTTGAGGCTGCTCCCTCAGCACTCTACTGCATACAGGAGGGCACTCGCTACCACAGTCTGGTAGAAGATCTGTAGCAGCTTCTTGCATACGTTGAAGGACGCCAGCCTTTTGAGAAAGTACAGACAGCTGTGCCCTTTCCTGCACAGAGCATCCATGTTGACAGTCCAGTCCAGTTTATCATCTAGATGCACTCCCTGGTATTTGAACCACCTCCTCACGGTCACCTGTAATGACAACAGGTTCTGGATGTGTCCTGTTTCTGCTGAAGTCCACCACCATTTCCCTGGTCTTGGTGGTGTTGAAGTGCAGGTGATTTGCGTCGCACCAGTTGACAAAATCCTTGATCAGTTTTCTGTACTTGTACTCCTGTCCATTCCGTGTCGTCTGCGTACTTCTGTACATTGCAGAGCTGTACTGAAAGTCAGATGTGTACAGAGTAAACAGAATAGGAGAGAGCACAGTTCCCAGCGGTGCCCCCGTGCTGCTGGTCACAGTGTCAGACCTGCAGTTCCCCAGTTGCACGTACTGAAGTCTGCCAGTCAGGTAGTATGTGATCCATGCCACCAGGTGTGATCCTACTCCCATATGTGTCAGTTTACCCCTGAGGAGCTGAGGATGGATGGTGTTAAAGGCGCTGGAGGAGTCCAAAAATGTAATCCTCACCACACCACACCCTCTGTCCAGGTGAGAGAGAGATCAGTGGAGCAAGAAGATGATGACGTTCTCAACTCCCACTTTATCTTGGTATCCAAACTGCAGAGGGTTGAGTGTGTGGTGGGTCTGTGGCCTCAATTGATAGAGCAGCAGCTCTTCATGGTCTTCATCACTTGCGATGTCAGGGCTACCTGCCTGAAGTCATTCAGCTCACCAGGATGTGGTCTCTGGGACTGGAACGATGCAGAAACTCTTCCACAGCTGTGGAACTCTCCCCAACCCCAAGCTCAGGTTGAAGATGCACTGTAGAGGGTCTCCCAGGTCTCACCCGCAGGCTTTCAGTAGTCGAGGTGACACTCCATCTGGACCTGCTGCTTGATGGTCTCCATTCCCTGCCACACTTCCTTCATGTTGTTCTGCATCCTCTCTTCTATTCTCCTTCTGCACTGATTCTTTGCTGCCCTTAGCTGGACTCTTAGTTCCTTCTGTACCCGCTTAAGTGCTTGTGTGTCACCGTCTCTGAAGGTCGTCGTCTTCAGGTTCAGAAGGTCTTTGATTACACTTGTTATCCAGGGCTTGTTAATAGCAAAGCAGCATAGACTCTTTATTGGCACAACATCCATGCAGAAGTTAATGTAGTCAGTGGTACAGGTGACCATTTCTTCTTAATTGTCACTCGGGGGGCCCTGCAATGCATTCCAATCCGTGGTCTCGAAGCAGTCTATTAGAGTCGGCCTCAGGGGACCAATTCCTGAATGAGCGTGTCGTTTTTGGTAATTTCCTCACTTTTGATATATAATGAGGTTTGAGCAGGATCAGGTTGTGGTCTGCCTTCCTCCGTGCAGGCAGAGGGAAGCACTGAATGCGTCGTTTATGTTTGCACACATAACGTCTATATAATACTGTTGCCCCTGGTGTTACAATTCACACACTAGTAGAAGGCAGCCAATGTTTTGTCAAGTGTCACATGATTGAAGTCCCCGTAAAACGAGAGCCTGTGTTTGGAGTTTATCCGTCGCGCAGTGGATGACGTCACGCACAGAGGTATGTAAACAATGATAACAACGGCGTAACTGAACTCCCTCGGCATCTAGAAGGGACGTTGGCTGACAACTAGGAGTTCGATTTCGAAGTCTCTACTGCAGATGGCCATTTTCATTTCATTTAATTTGGCATGAATTAAAGGCATATCTGAATTGAACAGTTATAAAAATACAAAGAGTTGAAGCAAATCACCTTTGAGGCTTTGCAGAGCTAGCCCTCCAGCAACTGATTGGACTGATTTCAAGGCTAATTAAACATGTGGCATATGCAGTAAATATTTCTAGAAGTTGTACATTCACCATTTCAAAGGTTTTAATTAGCTTTGGTCAAGATTGTTTTGAAGACGGGACCGAGAAGCCTAACTTGTGACGTCACAATAAAAGCCTGACTTGTAAACAAATCCTGTATATTCAGCATATGGCTTTGCTGTGACTTAGGACTGATGTACCTTTATATCGGGATGATGATATGATTTGATATGATGGTATTTTGTAGTTTATACTGAAATGCTTGTAGAATATAGAGGGGCTAAAAAGTGAGCAAACTTTTCTCCTCCGTCAGTAGGTGGGGTCCTTTGCCCGTGTGGGATAGCGGTAAGGATCCACTCCTGCACCGTGCACTACCGTTCTGCTGTAAGTGGCCTGAGGAGACTCTACCCTTGGTTGCTTCTGGAGTGACTCCCCCTCTTCCCGGGTGTCGCTGCAGTCACACGGGGAAAGCGATTAGTTATGACGGGCGCCGACGAGGGGGCTCCTGCTCCTGCTGTGCGGGGCCGCGCGTAGACATGACGATTCCGGTGGTGAGTTCCCTCCGTTTGTTCTCGTTCAATGTTTGATCACGTTGTTCCGACCTTCTACCGCCATTGCTGCGGCGAGAGCGAAGGACTCCGACGGTTGCTAGCCGAGACCAGGCAGTCGGTGTCGCGGTGCTTTAGCTAGCCAACACCGGAGGCTGATTACCATTTACGCAACCGACCGTTCCTGATAGTCGATGGACATTTACGCTCTCATGAGGGCAAAACCACAAATCGGGTAACGTTTGTTTTTATTTTCCGATTAAATGAATAGACAGCAAGCTATTCGAATGACACCCACCGACTCAGTGACGGGGTTGCTGCCCGTCCCAGCGTTGGCTTTGATGGCGTCACTCGGCGGTGCTTGGCTGCTCCATTGAGGCTAATAATAATTAAAATAATCGCGGTTCATTTCCCCCTATTGACGCAGCTTACTGCTGCTCCTTGTCGCTGTGGCTCAGGCACATTGTCACTATGTTACCTTAAACAAACTAACTGCTATAAATGGACAACTTATGTACTTTACAGCTACCTAGCTCGTCAAGCTAATCCAACTTGCACTACCAAAACTGTACTTTTCCTGTTGTACTTTATTATTTTTCCAAGGAATATATTCACAATATACCAGCTATGGCTTTTCGTGACTTGATCGACACACGTGGAATAGGACCTCATATGAATATATATAATATTGATGAGTATAGTATGTCTGTAAGGCTCGATTGAGAAGCTTTTCATAGCTGCTATCCCTTCCCACAGCCTGTATATCTAATACCGAATAGCCGTGCACTTGTGTTATATGTATAAACAAAGTTTTCTTGACTTTCGCAGATGTAGTATGTCGTGAATAACGAGTGGATAAAGGTAGATGTCGTGAGACTGTTTCATGACTCGCTATCATAAAAGCAGCGCTAGTCGGTTCTAATCAAGCGTCAGTGTTGTCATGAAAATGTCATGAGATGAGAGAGAGAGCGTGCACAAATGAATGACCAACAGTTGCATATTTCAAATGCAGATTCTTCGAAGTGTCCAGTCATGTCCACCCTTTGACTATCGTTTCAGCCTCTCATTCACATGGGAACGGTGTTCTGGGTGACCTGAAACTGCATTTTTTGAAAACGGCTTCCAGAGTGGGAAAGTCTGAGAATGCCGGCTTGTCGTTGCCGTGTATACAGGCAATACGAAAACGATGTCACCAACTCACCGCCGCCTCGTTGCCGTGGCATGACCAGAAGCGAGCTTTGATGACAAACCAACATAAGATCTGAATATTTTGACGGCGACTTCCTCCTCATATTTTGTTGTCTTATACTCCATAATGACTCGCAAAAGTAATTTAATTTTCCGTAAGTCTTGAAAAGCGGAAGACGACGGACTTAATGCGCATGCATTCTGTCTTCTATGATTTGTTGTGTCTCGTGGTTCTGCCCGCGTGTCTGTTCACAGCGCCACAAATAAGTGCGCATGTGTATTACATAGTTTTCACTCAGTGATTCGTTCCCGCATCGTTTTCACTCAGTGATTCATTCCTGTCTGGATGCAACAATTTACTAATCCGGCACAGTATGGATGCAACTTTTTTTTCAACCCGCCCAAAAAAAATCTTAAGAACATTCCTGGGTGAGCAGGGCCTAAGATTGTTCATTAACATTAACAAGCACTGTCCCCAATAAATCAATCAATAAATTAGCATTAGCACTCGTAAATGTTTTCGATGTCAATGTTCACAGCTGTCTTTCCTGTCCTTGGAGCTGCTTATTCAGAGTAGCATCACAATGATTTTTGTTTTCATGTGGGCTTACGTACACTAAATCAGGAATAAAGATGCCAAAGTTTCCCTTGTCCCGGTTTGGGTAAGTGCTATGATCTTCCAGCATGCCATGATGTCCTTGCACATAGCGGAGTTGCACATAGCATGATCCAACAGGCTTGTGAGTCACCGCGCGCTTTCACAAAGTATTAGCCGTGTTTCCCTGACGGTGGCCCCGCAGCCCGACTCCCTTTGTCTGCCACTTAAATATGGATCAAAACATACGGTGGACTGGAAGCTGCTTAATAGCTTTTGAACGTTTTGAACGTGGCAGTGAAACAGCGGAGAGAGAGACAGGCTGTTAACAGCTACTGTCATCCCCCTCCAACCTTTTTTTTTTTTTTTTTTTTAAAAAAACCTCTTCTAGTCTGTCAGAGCAGAAAACAACTTTTTTTTTTTTTTAAAGCTTTTTAAAATGCCTGGCGAGTTTGTGTTATCTTGTGTTGAGGAAAAGCACAAATAGGTGACATTATTCCTAGTCCAAAGAGCAGAAGAGATCAACATCATTATTGATCATCTCACATCATCTCTGCTAATGAAATGAAAACAACATTAGGCTGCCTCACACAGCACAGAAAGGACAGGGAGAGCTGACAGGAACACAGTCAGACACAGACCAAGAAACTCATTCCAAAAACAGCACTATTTTTAATCGGATTAAAAATATGATTAAACTGACCCATGGCAGGTTTGTTTCAAAAAATTTTGAAAAGAGTGTAGAAAATTGTACATTCATTTCAATGGGAACGGCATTTAAAAAAATATAAGAATTGTGCTGAGCTTATTTATAGATTCATTTCATGGCCACTGCACTGTAAAATGACAATAGTATTTCAAATGATTTTTCGCGTTTGAATGAGTTGAATTGATATTTTCAACATTGCGTGTAAGTGAGAAACGGTACTTCTGGACTGTGGTTTTGGTCCTGGTCGTGGAACTCTGGACCAGCTGTACATGGGAGTTTCTTCATAGACTTCATAGACTTGCAAAAGGCATTTGACCGTGTCCTGTGGAGAGCCATGGTGTCGAGGAAGTCCAGTTTGGGGCCCTTATAATTTCGTCTCTACGTAGATGGTGTGGTCCTGATGGGGAGGTTTGCAGCTGACTGTGCATGGGTCTGAGGCCAGGGTTCTTAGCCAGAAAAGAGTGGATTGTGGATTGCAACCTCTGGTTTGGGAGTGAGGTCTTGCCCCAGGCGGAGCACTTCAATTATCTCGGGGTCTTGTTCATGAGTGAAGGAAGGCTGGAGTGTGAGATCTACAGGCAGATCGGCACAGCGTCTGCAGTAATGTGGTCGCTATAGCGAACCGTCGTGTAGAAGAACGAGTTGAGCTGGTGGATATATGCTCACCTATGGTCATGAGGTTTGGGTTGGACGGCAGACGGCAGACACAACAGCCGAAATGAATTTCCTCTATAGGGTGAGGAGCTCGGTCATCCTGGAGGGGCTCAGAGTAGAAACGTTGCTCTTTCACATGGAGAGGAGGCCATAGAGGTGGCTCGTGCATCTTGTCCGGATGCCTCCTGGACGCCTCCCTGGTGAGGTGATCCGGGGCATGCCCAGCCAGGAGAAGGCCCAGGGCAGACCGGGTGGAACTGAGGTGGCCGGAGACCAGGAAGCCTGGACTTCCTTACTGAGACTGCTGCCCCTTGACCCGGACTCGGATAAGCGGAAGACAATGGATGCATGTATGATGTTTTCATGAATTATTTCACGCAGTAGTTCATTAATAAATTGATGTTTTTACCTCCTCTAAGCGCAAGCGCGGAGGTTATCTTTTTGCTGGCGTTTATTTGTCTGTTTGTGTTCAAAATAACTTAAAAGTTCTGAATGAATTTGGATGACATTTCCAGGAATTGTCAGAAATGGAATATGGAAGAACTGATTAAATTTTGGGGGTGCTCTGGATCATCGTCTGGATTCAGGAATTTTTTCAAGGATTTTTTAACAATGCGAGATAGGACAATTTTCAGCATTTGTTCATATAACTCCACAAAAAATGGTCTGAGCACTTGGAAAAAAAATACAGGAGACGTTTCCAACAGGTTCTAGAAAATATCAAAGACTGATCCAAAAAACCTAGGATTATTTTTGGTGTGAATCACAATATGTGGGTGAACTATTGCACATGATGGAAGTCTGCGCTCTACAAGTGCTTTTCTTGTGTTATTCATTTATTTGAATTTAAAATAGAAAATGAAATTCCTACTTTTGGCTTTTCCCTGTCAGGGGTCGCTACAGTGAGTCAGTTGCACGAATGTTTTGGACTTATTTTACACCGGAAGCCCTTCCAGATGCACGTTTGGCCGGGAATCACACCCTTACCCTCTGCCATGAGCAGCAGAAATTGTGTACCATTACACCACAAGGGATACTTTTCCCCCCGTTTTTGAGGAATTCATTTATATTTTAAACATTTCCCTACATTGATGGGCTATTGGCTGCTCTCAGGCCAGCCTGCTAGTTGGGACGGCTAACACAATGATGACAGCACGTGACAGTCAGTCACATGGCAGTGTTGTTGGAAAGTTATGTCAGTCCATTCTTAAAGAGAGGAAGTGTTGATTCAGTGTCAAGGTCGGCAGTGTGGATGTCAGGATGTGAGCTTGGAGGAGGAAAGAAGAGAAAGAAGAATAGTGCACATCAGGGAATACAACACATGAAGTCTTTCTAGAAACACTACCCAGGGAAAGAGCCGCTGTTGTAAAAGATTTACCATGAAAGTAAAAAATAACCAGCTCTCCCCTCCAAAAAAGCAAAAAGTGTCACTGCACATCTAATCCTCCTGATGTAAGCCCCAGTGGAGCGTCCTGAAGCTTGTGCATGCGTCAGCTCTGCGTCGTCACACCGTTCATTTCGCTTTCATGCTGGATTGCCCCAAAGCCGCCTCTTCATCCTTCATCAAGCGCAGTAACGCACATTTCAACTAAAGAGGGAGCGCTAGCACCATTGGTCATACAAGTATGAATAATAATTCATTGTAAATTGGAACAGCATTGCATGAATGACGATTTAGTTTAAGCTGAGGGCTGAGAGGGAGGCTAACGGCTCAGCTTGAAGCGTTTAAGGCTTCACGCTGCAGTCCTTTCTGCTGAAATAAGAATCCAAGTGAGTTGTGCTTGTGTTTCTTGATGCTTCCATGCTCTTTCATGCATGCATCCAACAGTGGTCCAACACATACTGTCAACCGGTAGCATCACATAGCGCTAGCCAAGCAGAACTGAGCATGGCGCTCAAAAACACGCTCATTCGGTCTTTCCACTGACCGTTAATGCTGCCTGTTGTCTCCTATAGTTGCCGGGCGCGTGTTCTACAAAAGCAAATAACCGCTGGGGCTTCTAATTAGCAGCAGGTCAAAAACACTGGCTTATTGCATTGTATTGTACTTTATTTATCCCACAGCGGGGAAATTCACTTGTTACAGCAGCAAGCAAGATACGCAAGTAAAGAATACAGTGTAAAGCATACATAGTGACTACAACATGGTTCAGGTGGTGCAGGTGTTGTAGAGCCTGACAGCGGTCGGTATGAAGGACCTGCGGAACCTCTCCTTCTTATGAACTTCACAAGATGGTAGTAGCTGCATTGCAAGTATCATGAGTGGCTTGACCTAGCTCTGTACGCGCTTTAAAACGTTGCTAGTCGGCGAAATGCCTGTTACACTTGCTATGCTTTTTTTTGTATTCATTAGTGTTATTAATGCTGGCTCAGCAGTTTCAGAGTATCCACGGGGTCTTAAAAAGTCTTAAAAAAAGTCTCAAATCCAGTCATTCTTTTTAAGTCTCCTAAAATGTCTTAAATACCATTTTGAAAGGTCTCAAAGATGTATTTAAAGTTCAGTCTTGCTTTTAAATGTTTAGATTTTTGAGGAGGCTGTAACATAACCATAGTAAAAGGACCAGCGCGGTCACACAAGCAGCTGGTGTGCATTTTCATTCACGTCTTTGCACTTTTTTGACGTGATGTGAAATGGGCCTGAAATTGTATTCAATGTGGTCATTTAAAAGTGCGAAAAAGACTTGAATTTTACTTGTTGAAACATGAAGAGACTCTGAGTTTGCTCCTTAGCACTGTTCCAACATTGGTTGTGTTGCTACTGCGTGGTACAATATACTTAAGAAATGACCATATTATTATTAAAGTCTAACATTGAACTTGTTAGATATACTCCTGATGAAAATGTTTAGACCAGTTGAAAAATTGCAAGAATTTATATTTTGCACTGTTGGAGCTTAAGGGGGAAATGGAAGTGAGTCAAAAAATCTTTAGAGTAAGCAATTTTTTGCAAACAAACATTAAAGGGATAGTTTGGATTTTTTGACATGAAGTTGTATGACATCCCCACCTGCAGTGTAGTGCATTAATAGTGACTTACCCCCCAATCGGCCCCCTAAGTCCAGCTCTGGTTGGATTTCAGTGTTGGACGTAGTTCCCGGCAGTCGCTGGGGTTACACAAGTAAGGAGTTTGGCTTCTCAAAACAATGTGTTCAAAAGAGTAATACAGGTACTACCCAAAAAATTAGAATATCAAGTAAAAGTTGCTTTATTTTGGCAATTTAACATAAAAGATGAAACCAACTGATTTTATTGAGCCGTTACATGCAAATTGACATTTCTCAAGCAGTTCCTTGTTGTAACTTTGCTGATTAAGGTTTTCATCTTCTTAAAACCACAAACCCACAAACTCAGAAAATTAGAATACTGTGAAAAGCTTCAGTTTTGTAGGTTCAAAGAGTCAAATTCTAATCAGGCAAGTAATCCAAAACACCTGCAAAAGGGTCTTGAGCCTTTCAAAAGTCTGTCTTAGGTTGGTTCCGAAGAGTTCAGACATGGGGAAGACTGCTGATCTGACAGTTGTGCAGAAAACTCTCATTGACTTGAAAGTCAATGAGAATTGCAAGTGGACAGTCAAGTGGAAGGAATAAGTGTGGTAGAAAACGGTGTACAAGCAGGAGAGATGACCGCAGGCTGGAGAGGGTGGTCAGGAAAGGGCCATTCAAAAGTGGGGGAACTTCATAAGGAGTGAACCGATGCTGGAGTTGTTGCTTCAAGAGAAACAACACGCAGGCGGATGCTGGACATGGGCCTTAAATGTCGAATTCCTGTTGTCTAACCTCTCCTTAATAGTAATCAACGCCAGAGGCACCTTCCCTGGGCAAGAGAAAAGAAGGACTGGTCTGTTGCCCAGTGGGTAAAAGTCCTCTTTTCTGATTAGAGGAAGTTGTGCACCTCATTTGGCAACAAAGGTCCTAGAGTCTGGAGGAAGACTGGAGAAGAGCACGATAGAAGATGCATGAAGTCCAGTGTTAGGTTTCCCCAGTCTGTGATGACTTGGGCATCCATGTCAGCTGCTGGTGTTGGTCCTCTGTGCTTCATGAAGTCAAACATTACCACAGCCGTCTACCAGGACATTTTAGAGCACTTCATGCTTGCTTCAGTAGAACAGCTTTATGGAGATGCAGACTTCATCTTTCAGCAGGACTTGGCACCTGCTCACAGTGGTAAAAGTACAAAGTCCTGGTTCAACGACCATGGGATTACCATGTTTGATTGGCCTGCAAACTCACCTGACTTGAACCCCATAGAAAATCTGTGGGTCATTGTCAAGAGAAAACTGTACGGGAAGAGACCAAACAATAAAGAACAGCTAAAGCCACAATTGAAGCATGCTGGTCTTCCATAATCCCTGAGATATGCCACAAACTGATAGCATCCATGCCACGCCGGATGAAGGCAGTTATTCGGGCAAAAGGGGCCTCAACCAAGTACTAAATACAGGTGCAAGAGTTTAGCTTTGGAGGCCTCACATTTTGTATTTAAAACCCTTTTTTACATTGACTTTATGTAATATTCTAATTTTGTGAGTTTTTGAATTTGAGTTTTTTTAAGCTGCAAGACCTGATCAGCAAAATCCATAGAAATAAAAACTTGAAATATATTGATTTGCATATTATTTGTTTATATAATATGTCAAATTCACCTTTTAAGTTGAACTGCAGAAATACAACAACCTTTTCAAGATATTCTAATTTTCTGAGTAGTACCTGTACATTTGCATCACAAAAATACCTCCTCAAAAAAAATCCTACCCAACAAATTGCTTGGCGTCATATTTGCTTCCTGCCGTGTATGTGATGAAGACGCTCGCATACTAAAATGTTATTTTTGTGTACATTTATTGTTTTACTGAAGCTATTTGACAAACATTTAGATTTTTTATTATTTAGCATTATTTTAACAAAATATTTAAGCGGCAACCTAGTGTTTGCACTTATTTGCTCAGTTCAAAGCTTCTATTTCTGAATAAAGAGGTGGAAGTGAAAAATGTGTTTTATAAAATCCGATTCATCGATTAATGGGGAAAAAATAATAGACCGATTAATCGGTTATTAAAATCATTGTTAGCTGCGGCCGTAGTACAAACACATGACTGAAGGGACACGCCTCAACAAGGACAGAAGCCCTGATGAAGATTTCATTAGCCTGCAAGAGTGCTGAATAATTCAGCGCTTGTATTTTTAGCAAACTTGGCGTCTAGCTGCATCTTGATCTTCACAGTCAGGTAGCAGCTCTTGGAAAAACATGGTGTAGCAAGTGACGCACGCTACACGAGAAGCTTTAGCTTGTGTGCGCTCACCTCTGTGTGCTGACGTCGCCACCGCGTGTGCAAACCAGCCGCCGCTTTGCTCGCTAATCCCGCTGAAGCTGGCTTTGGGACACGCGGTGATCGTGACTCTGTGTATAAAAGCCGTTTTCTTTGCTTTTCTTTTGCTGGTACTTTGTCGTCTTGCTTGTGTTTGAGATTTCTTCTCGACAGCGAGTTTCCTCGCCTCTGTCACAAAAGTGCTTGTTCATGTGGTGTTTTTGAATGGATGAGGAGCTTGTAAACCTGCTTCTCATGTAAACTGGTGTGATGAAGTTAGTGTAGAAGTGATTTGATAGAGTAAGCTTGATGCTTTCACAGCACTACTCTATTTTTCCCCTACTTCTCCTGAAGCGCTGCACACAAAAGGCTGAAATTTACTGTTGCCAACTTGGCAGTAATAAAAGTAGCTGTTGGCTGTCCAGCGGTCGCTACATTATGTCAATTAATTTGCATATTATTTGCATATTATCATTAGTTTTACTCTAAAACAGGCACCAAATTAAATTCAAGTTTGTGTCAAATAGTACAAATTGTTGCTCATGTACTAGTTCATGTTCTGCTGGTTGTTGAAAAAAGTGAAATAAGTTAATAAATAAATTAAGCCAGAACAAAAATTGTTATTTGTAATAAGAAAAAAAAATAATAAAAATTTGCAGACGCAGCAGCGGTGAGACACAGTGGCGACAGTCCCATGCAGCCCACCACCACGGCTTCAGAAAACCCTCAGCGAAACCCTGTAACCCTACTCCTACCCCTTAAAACCGAGGGCCAAGGGGAAGAAGCCACTAAGAATGCAGGAATGCAGGAATGACACATGCATGATCGATGAGGTACAACTATTAAGTCATTGTGAATACTATAGTAATAGTACTATAGTACTACTGTGCTGAAAACAAATATAGAGTGATGGTCCACATATGGCCACATATGTTGTTTACATGTTTTATTTAGCTCAATTACAGTATTTAGAGTACAATTAACACATCTCACCATGACAATTGTTGGTGGATTAGGGTGGCTAGAATTCGCAGCAAACAGACTTCACTACGATGTGCTGCGTTACATGAACGATTAGACAGCCAATATATAACGCGAACATCACAGTACAGTTCAGTAATGTAGCTTCTACAGCAGCTTCGTGAGCTAGCTAGCGAGCAATTTTAAAATACAACTTACAATTAACAGGCTAATGTGGTCGCTATCTAATCATTGTTTAATCATCGATGAAATGCGGTAGATTGTAGTGAAGTCAGATATTTGTTATAACTATTGAGAACAATTCAAAACATGGCAATATTTACATGGAGTAGCAAAGAATTGAATAATAAAACCTGAGTAACGTTACTGTGAAAATGAATAATTATGCTTAATTACTTACATTGATATGCTTCTTTCAGTCTCCACTCTGCCGTCTTGTCAGCGGGTGTTGTATCCGAGGAAGCTCCTCCTACCGCGGCGTTTGAAGTCTGGTCCACGACCACACTTGGTTTCTAGGGCTTTACACCCCCTAGCACTTGCCGCTTACCTCTTGATTTAAGGAGAATTTGGACACCACTTGATTGTCACGAACGAGCAAAATCTAGACGATTGTCACGAACGAGCAAAATCTAGGCGGTAACGGAAATGGGATTCAACCGACAAAACATTTACGTTTTAGATCCTGCTCTGTAAAAAGGCAAGATCCACCCCGGTGGCATAGCGCCTCGCGCATGCATGATTCATTTGCACTTTGGATTCGTAGAGCTTAACTATGCTCTCCATGTGCAGCGGGAGCTGACAGTGCACAGACCGCTTGTGGCTGTTTTGGGGTGGGGCGGACCTCTCAGAAGCACCCGCTGTTGCTCAGTGAGAACACAAACTGAAGATATTATTTGCTTTCACTTTTAAGTTTCCAAATACCAGAAAAATCTTTGACGACGCCAGAAAAAGTCGCTAGATTTGTCTTTAGCCGCTTTTGAGAAAATATGATGCTGAGAGAGTTTGGAATGTCGCCAAATTTAGCGACAAAATCGCCAAGTTGGTAACACTGCTGAAAATGTGTTCAAACGTGCACCCTTGCAGTGTTGCTTGTGCTATTATTATGATAAACACACCACATGATGGCACTGATGTTGAGGCCCAAAGTTGGACGGACTTGAAATTTCGCAAAACACCCCGCTCTAACTTCTGTGTGTTTGGCTGAATCAGCATGAAATTTGGTACACACCACTGGGGGACTGACAAGCGCGTGTGCCAGATGTGAGCACGATGGGTTAAAAAAAGAAAAGGGGTGGGACTTAGAGACTAATTGTCCATAAGTCATTGAGCATATGTGTAGTTATGATAAAACCTTTGAGGATATCTGTATTACACGTCTGCTAGTGTTTTCAACATAACCAATAGGGATTCCCCAAGTGGCTTTGAAGCTCAATAAATGCACTTTTGACGGGAGTTCTTTGCCTGTCTGTGCAAGGTGCAGACGGCTGCCAGAGCGGCTCACTGAGAGGAAAAACGTGCTGACAACCAAGATCGCCTGTGCCCGCTGAGGAGGACCTCTGTGCAGGTGAAGCGAAACATGGCATCCAGCAAACTAACACACCTTATTCACTGTATGGAGAATTCATGACTGCATTCCATTCATCTAACTCGGGTTGCAGAAGAGCTTTTGGATAGTTGTATGCTTCCAACTTTGACTGTTGCCATAAAGATAATGGTTGGTGTGGAAGAACTGCATTGTTGTTTTCCTTTAGGTTAAAATGATCCCCTGACTATACTTCTGTCCATAAAGTTCCCTGATTAAATACCATCTACCATGGTGCTTTTTATCCGGGCCATAATCAAGAAGCCGGGTTGCAGCAAATCAGCTGTGTAAGCAAAGGATGCAAGAGGACAGTAGAGGACACATAAAAAGGACAAGCCATCTCATGGGGAAACACTTGCATGAAGGACAGAATTTGTCATTGACAGCACGCTCTTCCATGTTTGAAGGTTCACGTGGGCAGGGCGAAGCTTCCTGATCCATGGAGAATTACTTCCAGGCCGAGGCCTTCAACCTGGACAAGGTGCTGGACGAGTTTGAGCAGAACGAAGGTGAGCAGAGGGCAGACGGCGTGGAGTGAAATGTATTGAAAACAGTTTCATCAGTTGTGTGCGATATGAGGTGCTGTTGATCTGGCAGAACTACATTGATGTCAGCTGTGGGAAGTTGAACTCCATGCATGCACTCCTTTGTCCACATGGAAACAGAGTACAGAACATTCAGTGAAATATTCATCCTGATCATTCCCAAGCTCACCTTAATAGAGTGGACCCTCAGTTTTCCAACGCCCCACTTTTTGTATGATTCCGTTTTTGACAAAAATGTGTTCTGTGTTTTCATACACTGTCTCAGTTATTGTACAGAATTGCATGTAAAAAATGTCGTATTTGACCTTTTAGTACGTATGTTGATTGCAGTTCTTGGCTGGCGATACTTAGTGTACTTAGTGTACACTATACTAAGGTATCCTGTAAACTAGTCAATTTGCTCACATATCATTCTGCAGACTCAAGTGCTCAAACAAAGAATTCCAGGCGTTGGTGATTAAGTCTTGTGGTGTTATTAATACACTGCATGTTGCAAATGTGTCTTTATTAGGAAAGCATTGTCCCCCAGCTCCATCACCATCCATCATTATGACATCATCAGCAGTTGGCTCCAGTTCTTTGCTAACTAATACACCTACACCAGAAATCTCTGCTTTTCTTATAGTACAGCTGCAAAATAAGCCACAATTGTTAAATTTTATTTGAACATGCATACAAGTTACAATGGAACACATTCCACAGCACAATTTGCAGTCCAAAAGTAGTAGGAATCCTACCCCGCATCCGTTTCACATCAATTGCAATACATTATTCACTTACTGTATTCCTAATGTGATCTTTAAGGTAATGTAACAATGTGGTAATATAATTGTCAAGGTTTTTCCACAATCATAATAATAATCATATATAATCTGTATAATGATAAATAAATAATAATCAGTATAAATAGACTTAACAGAACATAGTTGGAATAAAAGGTGAGTACTCAGTGCTGTAGTGGTTAGACATAACATTTTGTACACAGTGGTTCAAGACTCTTCTTCCTTGTATTTTGCAAACATGAATTGCTTGTATTGTTTCCTACTCAATCTGTTCCATAATTTGATTCCACATACTCAAATGCTGTGGGTTTTTAGCATTGTTCTCGTGTAGACGTGTTTAGTTTTTCCCTGAGATCATATTTCTCCTCTCTTGGTAAAAGTATTGTATGACATTCTTGGGTATCAGGTTATTGTTTGCTTTATGCATAATTTTAGCTGTAAAATTTACTAGATCAGCGAATTTTAATATTTGTGATTTTAGAAATAGAGGATTTGTATGTTTTCTATACGAGGCATTATGGATTATCCTAACCGATCTTTTTGGCAGTACATTTAGCGAGTGAACTTTACTTTTATAGTTATTACCCATATCTCCACACAATAAGTTAGATATGGTAATACCAGAGAGCAGTAAAGTGTAGGGACTAATTTTTGGTCAAGGACAAATGTTGCTTCATTCAATATTGAGGTATTTCCCTCCACCTTATGTTGTATATCTTTAATGTGAGAGTTTCAGCTCATATTTTCATCTGTTATGACCCCCAGAAATGTATTTTCATTCACCCTTTCAATGTCCACACCGTTTGTATTTGCACGTGTGTATCCTTTTTGCTATTACCAAATAGCATTATTTTAGTTTGACTTAGATTCAAAGATAATCTATTTTTGTCAAGCTAACCTTTTAGTGTATGTAGCTAAAGAAAGTCACAATTGGCAGCCCTTTGATTTAAAAAAAAAAGGTTAGAAACACTATTGAAAAAGGTGAAAAGATGGTGTCCGTCTGGCTCGGTCTTCCCCTCCCCCCTGACCGCTCATCACCGTCTTTGTCAAGAGTCTTCAATAAAGGTCAAAGTTAAATGTTCATTTATGTATTTCATTCCTCATTTATATGCATTTTGGATTTTCTGCATGTAAAACTATAATTAATCTATATGAAGTGTTTTGTGTGACCATTTTAGAATGGATGAATAGGATGTACATGATTTATTGAGGGTAAGAATGTTTTGGTACGATTGGGTTTATATGGACCCTTTGAAATGGGTTAATAACAACGACGGAGGTTCCACTATAGGGACTTCTCAGAAGCGCTGCACTTTAGCCATCATCATGGAATAAAACACGAAGGCAGGGCAGGAGGGAAAAGAACTAATTAAGTTTCCCCAGAGTTTTGTGTGAGATGGCGTAATTGGTACAAGACACACTTTCCCCAAAATGTATCAGTCTATAATTCTGGTAATTGTGACAGGAACGCTTCCAAGCTATCAATCAGCCAACCTGATGATCATATCCACTCAATATATTAATACAGTGTGTGTGTGCAGCAGCAACTAAACAACAAAAGCCGCCGAGCTTGCATTCCAGGCCAGGGAGGAGAGCAGCAGCAGCAGTCACGCTGACATGACGGTGGTGAGTAAGTTGGCTCAGATAGAAGAATTTGTGCTGGCTTTTTACGCTGTCAGCGTGACTGACTGATGGCTCCCTGGGGTGGCCCTGTCATTTGGCCCACTTTCTTCCTTATTTGCATCCCTCGACACACCAGCCTTTTTACTGGTCGTCTTTTCATCTGCTCATACGTTCTAAAAGGCTAGATAAACAAGCTTAAAACAACTCATATTGACTCTGTCACAATTCCCTCTTTTTATTTCATATTTGAGTAGTGACATAACATGTTTGAGACTCTTGGTCTGTGATATAATGAATATAATATAATAATTCTTAGCTGTTTTTATATCTTTCCAACGCACAGAAAAGAGAGACGTGTTTTCATGTCTCACATAAGGATTATGGATGATGGGCAAAATTCCAAAAAACTGCAGTTTTCCTTTAATACTTGTATGCATGTAAATAAGTTTTTGCATGTATGCGCATATGTTAATGTTATTCTCCTCTCATCAGATGAGAGCGACTCCCCCCTTCTCACGGATGCCAAGTGGACGCAGATTCTGGCCCCACCGGCCCACCTACTCTCGCTGAACCCCGCCCTGGCCCATGCAGACCTCAGCCCGAGGGAGAGTCCACTGTCCTTAAAGACCCTCCCTGACCCCTCCTCCAATGCCGACCCCAAAAGACATTCAGGTGGCGAACCTCCATCATGGGCAGCAGAGGAGCGGCCGGCCGATGTGCACAGCCCGCCGCTCCCCCAGCCCAATATTGGCAAACTGGTGGGTGCGGACGACCTGTCGCCGCCGCCTGTGACGACCTGCGGTGCCATGGAGAACGGGCACCCGTGTCCAGATAATGTTATCAAGCAGACCTGGCTGAGCTCTTCTGTCGAGGACATCGATGCTCATTTGGAGGAGCCTCATGGGGAGGCCTCCACTGTGTCCCACTTCACCTTTGAGGTGGGACAAGGACAGGAAGAGACTCTCTGTAGTGAGGATGTTGATACACATGGGGAAGTAACAACACTCAATGGCGTCCAAGAGGAGGCGTGCACTGATGCCTCACAGGACTTTGAGCAAGGCAGACAAAGTGCATCAAAGGATGAGCATGTGGAAAGTTTTTTGTTCAACATAGGAACAGACCCTCAGGCTGCTGAGGAGATTAGAAGTCCTGGAAAAGTCCAAGCATGGATGAACAAGATGAGTCGACTTGAGGGACATTCTGAGCAGCTCTTCAGCCTTCCAGACAGCTTGGAGCCTGAGAATGGAAGCAGGTTAAATGTTCAGGGGACAGAGGAGGATGAGGAGAGCTTGTCTCCATCACCTGTCCCCTCCAAGGAGGACTCTGTGACCGAGGAGAAGGAGATGGAGGAGAGCAAACAGGAGAACGGTGATGGGTCAGCATCAGGTGGCGTCCAACCAAAGCTGAACAACACTCGTCTCCAGCCAGTCAGTGTGCCGTACGGAGGAGCCCGACCCAAGCAGCCGGTCAGCCTCAAACTCCAGATTCCTCAGCCTCTCGCAGGACAGGTCCAAAATCAGCTGGGCTCATCTGCCAGTAGCAAGAACAAGAACCTCGACAGAGGAACACCGTTTGAAACCACGCTGGATGTAACTGTGGTTGGTGCCAACGAGGACAATGTTGTCCTTCCTTCCCCTCTGATGTTGGCCTCGGAGAGTCCAGACAACGACCTCCAGGCAGGACAGCACGGCTCCTTCAACAGGAAACAGCCCAGCACCTTGGGGGAGTTCGCCCCTATTTGGGTACCCGACTCCCAGGCTCCAGTGTGCATGAGATGTGACATCAAGTTCACCTTCACCAAACGGAGGCACCACTGCAGGGCCTGTGGCAAGGTGAGACCAACAGGGCAATGATTTCATTCTGTCTCTTCAAAGGACAGTCCTTTGAAGTCAGTGTACAGCTTGCATAGCAGTATTGGTGTACTATCAACACACAGCCATTATTGTTCAAATATTCATTAACACGTGAGTACACCTCACAGTGAAAGTGCCCAAATTGTGTAAATATTCAGTGTGAGCACCATTGTGATCTAGCACTGCTTTTATCCTCTTGGGCGTGGACTTCAGCAGAGCTGCACAGGTTGTTACAGGAATCCTCTGCACTGCTGGACACCTTGCACCTTCCTTTCTGCCTTTCTTCCTTCTGCTTGAGGATACCCCACAGGTGCTCGTTTGGGTTGAGGTGTGGATACTTAGCCACTCCAACCCCTTCAACTTCCTCAGCAAGGCACCTTTCATCTTGGAGTTGTGTTTGGGATCTTGTATCATGTTGTGTCCCAATTTCCCAGTATTCGAATTTGCTTAGAGATACTTTGATTGATTGATCACAAAAAGCGATCGGCGTGCTGCTGCAAACCCTACATGTGTGCTGTGTCACGTAGGGGTGCCGTATTACCGCGAGAATCCAAACTAGTCTATAAAACCTCAATGGCCTCAGTTTGACAGCTTGACACAGGCTACGCCAATCAATGCCAGGATGTCACTCCCTTATCAAACCTATTGCCGTTTGACTTTTCTCGCATCTTTGTTTACACACTTTGCCTAGTTGTGACTGGCGGCAGCTAGCTAGCAAGCTAGGTTGTGATATTCGCCTAGCTTCTGTTCTTCGAACTACAAGTGTGACTTTTTACCACAGTGACATTTTGTTTTTAAAGCAAACAAGCAATGCGGTTAGCTTGGAGCTAATTTTTGTCCCATGGGAAAGCAATGAGTGGATATTGTGTTCATGGGGTACATACTAACTTTAACAAGTTTCACTAAACAACTTTTCTATCTGGTTGTCATTATTGTAATATGTACTGTATTGTCCTCAAAACACTATTTGTGTGTGGTTGTTTAATGAACACAAACATAGTGTGTCCAGCCTTATGATAGTGTTGTTCTCACAGGGGTCTCCGATCTCACCAGCTGATTTTAAGAAGCTCACCAAAGAGCCAAAGAATATTTGCTTCAACTCTTAGTAGTTTTTTATTGTAACTGTTAAATTCAGACTTTATGCCTTCATATAATGACAAATGACCACAAAATAGCGTAAAGATGATGGCCACACTGTTTGAGTGGAGATCTGCTTGGTAAATAAAATAGTGTACAATTTAAATGTTGCCAGTCTTAAATAAAACACGAATAGTGTGTGAATAGACAGCTGGAGACTCCTGCAACCTGGACAATGAATTTATTAGGACAGATTTCCATTTAATAAAGTTATTTGTATTATTCGTATTACTTCATAACATGCGTCAAATTAAATTACATTTTGTGTCCAATAGTGCAATAATTGACACAAATAAAGGCAAAAAAAAACTAAACAATCCGCCCAAAAGTTTATTATATTTTTTTAAATAATTAGCTATTTGCCAGGGGCCCTTGGAATTGTCTAATGCCGGCCCTGGCCAATAGCAGTCATCATAAATAAATTGGATAATCCATGTGATCAGTATCGGCCAATCTCACTCATAGAAGATCAGAATCGGTACTGTAATCGGAGGCATGAAAGCAGAAATAATATATATATATATATATATATATATATATATATATATATATATATATATATATATATATATATATATATATACACAGTATATATATTTATATACACTCAACAAAAATATAAACGCAACACTTTTGTTTTTGCTCCCATTTTTGATGAGATGAACGCAAATATGTAAAACTTTTTCCACATCCACAATATCACCATTTCTCTCAAATATTGTTGACAAATCTGTCTAAATCTGTGATAGTGAGCACTTCTCCTTTGCTAAGATAATCAAGATGCTGATTAGACTCCATGATTAGTGCACAGGTGTGCCTTAGACTGCCCACAATAAAAGGCCACTCTGAAATGTGCAGTTTTGTTTTATTGGGGGAGGGTCTGGGGACTGGGGTCTGGGGTCTGAGTCTGGGGACTCAGAAAACAAGTCAGTATCTGGTGTGACCACCATTTGCCTCATGCAGTGCAACACAGCTCCTTTGCATAGAGTAGATCAGGTTGTTGATCGTGGCCTGTGGAATGTTGGTCCACTCCTTTTCAATGGCTGTGCAAAGTTGCTGGATATTGGCGGGAACTGGTACACGCTGTCGTATACGCCGATCCAGAGCATCCCAAACATGCTCAATGGGTGACATGTCCGGCGAGTATGCTGGCCATGCAAGAACTGGGACGTTTTCAGCTTCCAAGAATTGTGTACAGATCCTTGCAACATGGGGCCGTGCATTATCCTGGTGCAACATGAGGTGATGTTCTTGGATGTATGGCGCAACAATGGGCCTCAGGGTCTCGTCACGGTGTCATGGTATGTTCATTCAAAATGCCCTCAATAAAATGCACCTGTGTTCATCATCCATAACAGATGCCTGCCCATACCATAACCCCACCGCCACCATGGGTCACTCGATCCACAGCACTGACATCAGAAAACCGCTCACCCACACGACGCCACACACGCTGTCTGCCATCTGCCCTGAACAGTGTAAACCGGGATTCATCCGTGAAGAGAACGCCTCTCCAACGTGCCAGACGCCATCGGATGTGAGAATTTGCCCACTCAAGTTGATTACGACGACGAACTGGAGTCAGGTATAGACCCCGATGAGGACGACGAGCATGCAGATGAGCTTCCCTGAGACGGTTTTGACAGTTTGTGCAGAAATTCTTTGGTTATGCAAACCGATTATTTCAGCAGCTGTCTGAGACGATCTTGGAGGCGAACACGCTGGGTGTGGAGGTCCTGGGCTGGTGTGGTTACACGTGGTCTGCGGTTGTGAGGCTGGTTGGATGTACTGCCAAATTCTCTGAAACGCCTTTGGAGACGGTTTATGGTGGACATTCAATACACGAGCAACAGCTCTGGGTGACATTCCTGCTGTCAGCATGCCAATTGCATGCTCCTCAAATGTTGCGACATTTGTGGCATTGTGCTGTGTGATAAAAGTGCACATTTCAGAGTGCCCTTTTATTGTGGGCAGTCTAAGGCACACCTGTGCATTAATCATGGTGTCTAATCAGCATCTTGATATGGCACGCGAATAGTGTGAGGTGGTGTTTTAGAATATTTTTTAGAGGATCGTGTTCAGTCGGCACACAGAATGACACAGACACATCAAGGTATTTTAGCCTAAACAAGGGCGTATTTATTTAAGCATCAACACACAAGATATATGATTGCAGCGAAAAAGCCTCTTACCTACGCCAACAGAGTGGAGAGCCAACACCCGTGGAAGAGTTCGCGTCAATCGGCTGGGCGTTCGATCACAACCCGCAGCAGACTCCGTCTAGGTGTTTTCGCTCTCCCCTCTTTATACCAGTCTGTTCGTGCGAGCGTGAGAACGGGGTGGCCGGCCCTGAAACTCAGGCATTCGCACGCAGAGTTACTATTTTTTAACAAGCACCTGGTAGGCAAGGTCAGCAGATATACAGTGGGAAGTGAATATTCAGAACAACATAAACCCTTTCTCACATTCGTATCAAGCACCTGGTAGGCAAGGTCAGCAGATATACAGTGGGAAGTGAATATTCAGAACAACACAAACCCTTTCTCACATTCGTATCAGTGAATATTCAGAACAACACAAACCCTTTCTCATATTCGTATCAAGACCATAACAAGATACAGTGGGAAGTGAACCCTTTCTCACATTCGTATCAAGCACCTGGTAGGCAAGGTCAGCAGACATACAGTGGGAAGTGAATATTCAGAACAACACAAACCCTTTCTCACATTCGTATCCTGGGAAATGGATGTTCAGAACAACACAAACCCATCACCCTTTCACATTCCACTCTTGATGTTCTGAACATCATTTTCCTCAATTCATAAAATCTTCATTATTCATCATGTTCCCCTCCCAATTATTCCAATTAACCAGATCGTGTTGCACCCTCTCAAGTAAATCCGCCCGTGTGTCACAGACAAATTCACCCCACATCATATTCCCCGCAACATGGAAATTCCAAACATAAATATCCGGTCCCCCGCTTTCCACAATTACCTCAATTTTGGTAAGCCCAAAAGGGGCATCGCTTTCACACACAGCAATTCGCATACTACTACCACTGATTAAAAATTATTCTCTCAAGCTGTCTTTTAGCTCGTCTAACATACAAGCAAGTGAATACGTTACATAAGGTTAATATAATTAAGCATCCTGCCAAAATAAACAAGGGTGGCAGTATGGTTTTCCTGGCAGTTACAGACATTCCAGATAAAATATCCCACCAATGATGGGCGGAACTCTGCTGCACTAGCCTCGCTACATGTTTCACTTCATCCCCAGCTATTAATGTGGACACCCACAACCGCGTGACATTGTACCTATGTCTTTGTATCAGATCCTTCAATTCTGTGGACCGGTCCAATGCGCATTTGAACCGGTCCAGAGACACAGTCCAGGGGTGGCGCAAAACCTCCCACTGCACCGCTGACAATCTGGACTCCTGGGAGTAATTGGTGAGATAGTACGTTTGATTATTCCAATGCCACAGGTGTACATCATTAAGACAGCCAACGAATGGAGCTGAAGGTAACTGTGGGTGTTGTCTCATGGTAGCTATGCATAGGTAATGTGGCCCTACCTGCCATAGCATGTCTCGTGGTGTCTCAACACTCCAATCACATAATGTTACCTGACTATCACTCAAACATGGATTAGCGTGACCCATCTGTAAAGTACATACCATCCCTTGATCAGTTTTATCACATAAATCAGTGTCATAAGTCGTATTTGTTGCGGCTTCAAACCACTCTCCACTCACATGCAGATAATGATATCCATGTATTGATATTACCGGAAGTACTTCATATCGGCGTACAGTTTTCACTTGAGTTACATTGTATTGATACCAATAACCTTTGCATTGGGTGCTATTGCAAACAGTTTGTTCCGGAAATAGTTGGAGCCATAGTTTTTGACTAATATTCCAAGTATTTCTCCACTGATGATAATTCCCTGTATAAACTCCAGTTATAAACCTTTCCTTCTGAATGCGTGCATGTAACATTTGCATATTACAAGCAGTCCAATTGGCAATTTGGGTCAGATTCATTAAGGAGCGATAAGTTTCGTTAAACATAGTAAATTGCCAATTGTACTGATGCGTCCATAAATTGACATTACTCAATTGTGTACCTATCCCGTTAGGTAACCACTCCCCAACTTGGTGTAACGCCCGTGATGTATACTGTCCAGTGGTCGACAGCACTGTACGCGTGACCTCCCCGTCGATGGTGTTGGACACCCCCAACACCGTTCCAGTCCCTCCAAGCAGCGTGTCATACCACTCTCGACGTCGTTGATGACATGTTGGGAGATTTGGAAACTTGATTGTCCATGACACCACAGTCCTCTGAGTAGCTTGGGCCATTCGGACGTGAAGAGTTTGTGCCAGGCATGTGTAACAGACGTAGATGTTACAGTCACTGGTGATGTTGGCCATCAGACATGCTTGACCTGCCGGACAGCTCACGTGGTCCTGCACTCGTTCCAGGTCGTTTCTTGGGTTGTTCCCCAATAGTGGGCCACCATGACACCAAGAGCAAGGAGGCGCTTGACCAAAGAGCCGGCACCACCAGGTCCGCGGTCCCCAGCCATCTTGTCGATGTCGAGCCCTCCTTGGCACTCCAGTAAAGCGTTTCCAGTTGATCATTTACCTGCACAAAGAAGCCCAGTTGGACATAGCATCCTACACTTTCTAATCTTCCCTTAAGTAACATTTTGACACAGGTACATTGACCCATTTCTCCTGTCCTGAATACATGACACTCACGGTAGCATCATTTCCCTGTGCTATAATTTCAGCGGGTTGTGGAGGACCATCCCGCTGCTTCACCCACACTTTAGCTCCCACCTTATCTGTTGAACCAAAACCTCTAGTACTTCTAAAAGTAACAACCTCAGGTGGAGTAATCTCCTGTACTGGGGTCATATTGCATGGTTTAATTATTAACTGTGCAATTTTGTCATCCTTTTGTACAACCACGGGTTGTTCCCCCCATAATCTACAAATTACCCCAATTTCTCCTTATCTTTTATTGTTTTAGTAATCTCCTCCTGACCCCCACGGATTCTATATTGTTTCATGGAGATTAACGTCGTCGCTTCAGGTATGGGGAATGGTGCCATGTGCACTTTTCCCACCAAAACAGACTTTATTTTCCTAAGATCTCCAAACATAAACTTCCCGTGTCTTAAATGCAAAGTCATTCCTGTCAAAATGTCCATTCGCACTATCCACTCCTTTATGGGAGTGACTACAACGGTATACTTTTTAATGGGCGTTTGTCCGATTTTTGGTGGTAGTGTTATACTTTTACACTACTTGTCCCCCAATTCCCGTTAGGGGCACGATTTTTCCTTTAATTTTGTCCGGATTTCCACTAATCAACGAGGCCTCAGCCCCTGTGTCCACCAACGCTGTTACCTTTTGTACAGATTTCTTCCAATAAATTTCTAATTCTACATGAGGCCGTATATCCGTGGCGGACCAGGTAGTCTTAAGGACTTGGGCTTGGCCTTCATCCTATTCATCCTCCTCCTCAAACTTAACTCGCCTCTTCTTCCCTTTGTTTATATCTCGACAAAATCAGAGTCCCTCATCTTGTGTAAAGTCCTCCTTAATCAACCGCTGTTCCTGCACCTCAAGCACAGGCTCCATCACAGGCCGCCCGTGTTCTCCTATCACAGGCTGCCCCTGTGCGTCCACCATCTGCCTCATATCTGCTATGCCTTGCACCTGATGTCGTCGTGTAACAGGTTGCATTTTCTTAAATTGCTTTAATGATGGATAAATACTTCGAACCGGGGGCGGATCGGGGAGAGGTCCCAACCTCTCGTCTGGGTCATCTCCCCATATGTCCCCATCCCAACCCCCGGGATCCCAATCTTCACTCATCCCGGCCACAAAGGAGCGAACTTGCTTCGCATCAACTTTACAGGATGAACGATTTTGGGCGGCACGAATCAATTGCGACAGGCACATAACGGTCTTATCCATTATGCACTGCATTCGCCTTAACTCTTTTTCCTTATCCTGCAGCTGCTTGGTCTGTTGCGCCGTCTGAGCGTTGGCCTTCGCCACCGCTAGATTACGCTCCTTCCATGCCTCTGCACAGATCCACAAACTCTCCTGTGTTCCCCTCAAGGGTGCCTCCTCGTTATATTCAACCTTGTTCAACATTCGTAACAGCGCCTCCGCGCTTGCTACAGGGATATCGCCAGCCCACGGCCCAGGGCGTCCCCCGCGTTGTCGTAAGACGGCGCCTATCCCTTTCACCTCGTCAGGGGCTACCCACCCTGACGACACTTCCTCCATGGTGAGGACATCTGTAGTCTTCACTTTTCTCATACAGCACAAAGCCATTCTGCATGCAGCTGAACGTGATCCTGCCGACAACGCCAAAAATGTTTTAGAATATTTTTTAGAGGATCGTGTTCAGTCGGCACACAGAATGACACAGACACATCAAGGTATTTTAGCCTAAACAAGGGCGTATTTATTTAAGCATCAACACACAAGATATATGATTGCAGCGAAAAAGCCTCTTACCTACGCCAACAGAGTGGAGAGCCAACACCCGTGGAAGAGTTCGCGTCAATCGGCTGGGCGTTCGATCACAACCCGCAGCAGACTCCGTCTAGGTGTTTTCGCTCTCCCCTCTTTATACCAGTCTGTTCGTGCGAGCGTGAGAACGGGGTGGCCGGCCCTGAAACTCAGGCATTCGCACGCAGAGTTACTATTTTTTAACAAGCACCTGGTAGGCAAGGTCAGCAGATATACAGTGGGAAGTGAATATTCAGAACAACATAAACCCTTTCTCACATTCGTATCAAGCACCTGGTAGGCAAGGTCAGCAGATATACAGTGGGAAGTGAATATTCAGAACAACACAAACCCTTTCTCACATTCGTATCAGTGAATATTCAGAACAACACAAACCCTTTCTCATATTCGTATCAAGACCATAACAAGATACAGTGGGAAGTGAACCCTTTCTCACATTCGTATCAAGCACCTGGTAGGCAAGGTCAGCAGACATACAGTGGGAAGTGAATATTCAGAACAACACAAACCCTTTCTCACATTCGTATCCTGGGAAATGGATGTTCAGAACAACACAAACCCATCACCCTTTCACAGGTGGGATGGATTATCTCAGCAAAGGAGAAGTGCTCACTATCACAGATTTAGACAGATTTGTGAACAACGTGAGAGAAATGGTGATATTGTGTATGTGGAAAAAGTTTTAGGAAGGAGGAAAACACTTCTTCACACCACTGTATATGTGGATATATGTATATAGATCGATGAGAGGGAGAACGGAGAGAGAAGAAAGAGATATACACTGTCTATATATCTGCTATACAAGCTGTACACTGACTACTCTAAAGGAGATCCAAGCTGGCTTTTTATAGCATTGTACCTTGACGAGATATACTGAAATGTTGGGGTGATACTGCATTTTTCTTTACCCATTTTTTGCCTTTAGAAAGCTAATAATGCTGAGTTTGAAGATTAGCGCATTGCTAAAATAATTCCACTGTATGGCCGCCCCTACATAGCCAGGTGTCAGGCACAGCATGTTGGAGTGAAGACGTGGCTTGTAGCTGATGCAGCACTGTAAAATCACCCGCCTCCTACTTAATTTCCCATGGCGACAAACAAACGCTGTCTGTGCCAGCTGGCAATGCAGTCACACTGACACCAGCAGCCATGGACTCAAAGGTGGCCCCAGAACCATAGGACTCATCTTTGACCTAATGAACTACTAGACACCATCTCAAATGGCTTGCTCATCTGTTGTGAAGCACTTCTTTGCCACAGAATCATGTACACCTTCACAATCTCATGCCACCCAGTCCTGGACCTGTATCAAACCTTCTGCTTTTACAAAGATAACTGCGCTAAATGGGTTCTGATTCCACATGCATGCTATTGCAGGTATTTTGTGCGACCTGCTGCAGCCTGAAATGCAAGCTGGCCTACATGGACAGGAAGGAGGCTCGTGTGTGCGTCACCTGCCATTCGGCTCTAACCAGCGGTGAGCACAAAAACTGCCAATAAGAAAGTTCTTCAACTTACAAGCTTGTTTTACATGCTAAAATATAAGACTACAGGTGTCCGCGACTCACAAAATGATGAGAAGCGTTTTATTTCATTGCTGGGGAGGAGTGCAGTACTAGGCTGAAGCCAGCAGAGCCGTTCTGGAGTTAGACTTGACTAGATTGTAGACTACAGAAGAACAAAACATTGCAATGACCTATGTGACCACTCCTCTGGGCAGTACTATACAACTCATTACAACACTGGCATGGAAACAGGAGTTCAGAACATTCAGAGATGGATTCTTCAATCCCATTTAAAAAAAAATACAAATTTTCTAGTAACTCATTTTCTTCATAGTCAATCAAGATAATTTCCTCAAATAATATAAAAAATACTACAATAACAAGATTCACCTAGGATTATAATATTATATAATATAACAAATAAGATTCAAATGGTATATTATAGTACTGCTTCATGTTCATAAAATGTTTGCATTTTTCCCAGGCTCTTTCTCAGCCCATACGGTCTATAACTACACGGCTTCATTATTATCCATCCAACCATCTTCTATGCCGCTTATCCTCACTAGGGTCGCAGAGGTGTGCTGGAGCCTGTCCCAGCTGACTTCGGGCAAGAGGCGGGGTACACCCTGGCCAGTCAGTCGCAGGCAGATATAGACAAACAACCATTCACACTCACATTCACACCTATGGACAATGTTGAGCCTCCAATTAACCTAACATGCATCTTCTTGGAATGTCGGAGGAAACTGAAGTACCCGGAGAAAACCCACACGTGCAGCTTCATTATTATAATAATAATAATTAAATACAATACATATTTAGAATAGAAACATATATACATAGTAAAAGAAACGCGTGTTTAGAGCACAGGTGTCAAACTCAAGGCCCAGAGGCCAAATTCGGCCTGCCATATCATTTTATGTGGCCCGCAAAAGCCTGTAAATGATGCATATAATGAGACACTTTTTAATTCTTTTTTTTTAAATTATTATTTGTATTGTTATTCTTTTATTTTTAAATTGTTTTGAATATTTATATTGTATGACATAAAAATAATTTCAAAAACAAAAATATTCCAAAAGACACTTTTCTTGCTTGTGTTCTTTCAGTTTTTCCAGAACATTTGTTCTGCATGCAATTGGAGTTTCGTATTTTTTAGTGTCAAAGTCTATTAAAATGAATTATAAACTACTTGTATACAGTGTTCCCTTGTTTATCGTGGGGGATGGGTTCCCAAAATAGCCTGCAATAAGTAAAATCCGCGAAGTTGTCGACTTCATGTTTTTACAATGATTATATATGTTTTAAGGTTGTAAAACCCCTCACCATACACTTTATACACTTTACTCAGACAGGCATTAACATTTTATCACATTTCTCTCTTGTTTAAACACTCTCAAACAAGTTCAAACATTCATTTGAATTGTAATGATCAACCTACAGGTAGGACACAAGAAATTATTAAGTCCCTCACACGTATTTTTTCTCCTGTGACTGTGCCTTTTCATCCTGGCACCTTTCCGCTGTACTGTAGCATTTTTGTATCCTTGTTAAAACATATTGTTGAAGCCCTTTTCCTTTTGAACCGAAAATTCATTTTCAAGCTAGCAAGCAAGCTAGCGATGACACAGGACACACGCAGGGCGGCACGAAGGAGATTGATTTAATGTCAATATGGTTTACAGCCCATCAGGACGCAGAAAACAATGTACAGTGCAGACAGACGAGCAAGGGAAGAGAGACACTCAACTTCCCACAATGCAATTCTTCTTTAAGGTCTTGGCTGCCTCTAGCAGGCTTCATGCACTATAAAAAAACAAAACAAAAAAAAACCCGCAACATTTTTTCTAAAGGTGAACCGCAACACTGTACTCCAATTTGTGCTTGAAATAAATAATATAAGTAAATTAAATAATCAAATGTGTGATAATTAGGGCTGTCAAAAATGGAACGTTAACGCAATTAACGCATGCACATGATGGCAAACCGTGCCTCCCAGTTACGACGACAGAGGCTCAATGTAGCGTCCCCACAGAGTTTGCTGCCCATTTCTAACTTTATTCTGATCTGAACACATCAACAGCAGTGCAATTTCAACACCGTATATGCATCTCCAACTCACAAACACGTCTCTATTCAGCTCGTCCTGGGAACAACGCTTTCTCATTGTTACTAGACGACCATGAGATGCATTCACAGAGACTGAACATCACAACATCTTTATTATGTGTGTATGTGTGGTCTGTCCATCCACCCGCTTATCCTCATGCGTCGATATGCGGGTATGCTGGTATCCCGGGCGAGAGGTGGGGTACACCCTGGACTGGTCGCCAGCCAATGGCAGGGCACATATAGACAAACAACCATTCCCGCTCACATTCATACCTATGGACAATTTAGAGTCTCCAATTAACCTAACATGCATGTTTTTGGAATGTGGGAGGAAACCGGAGTACCCCGAGAAAACCCATGCACACACTCGGAGAACATGCAAACTCCACACAGAGGTGCCCAGTGGAGATTCAAACCCACTCTATCTCCCAACTGTGTGGCCAAATGCTAACCACTCGGCCACCGTGCGGCCCATGTGTGGTCTAAATAAACAGAAATACAAAGAAAAACAATAAGTGGATATTCTTATAACGTACTTAAGTCTTAATGTGCAAGTAAAATTTTCTGCATTTAAGTACCTCAAATGTACCTCAAATGTATGCTCAAAAATCTAAGTGTGATTCAAATGTTCTGCTCCTACTGAAGAAACTAGTGTTAGGTAAATAGATTTTCAGACGTGTGCAATATTAATCATCCATCCACATCCATCCATTTTCTATACCGCTTCTTTGTCATTAGGGTCGCGGGGGCATGCTGGAGCCTATCCCAGCTGACTTCGGGCGACAGGCGGGGTACACCCTGGACTCGTCGTCAGCCAATCGCAGGGCACATATAGACAAACAAGTATTCACACTCACATTCCAATATTAATCATGATAAACTAATTAGATAATCATTTGACAGCCCTAGTAATAATAATATGAGGCAATTATACACAAGTTTGACGCCCCTGGTTTCGAGTATGTAGGGGGTGTCCCCTGCTAAGAAATCATGCCAAAATGCCTTCATCTTCTTAAAAAGAAGGACTTTTGTTCCTGTTCCTGAATTAGGCCCATTGTTCTTTTGAGTAAATGCCTTGTGTACTTCGGCCAGCTTCGACGTTGGAGTCGCAGGTCGCCATCAGCAACCAGAGTCCCAACCCCAACAACCCAGCCGAGTACTGCTCCACCATCCCCCCTCTGCAGCAGGCCCAGGCCTCGGGAGTTCTCAACTCGCCTCCTCCCACCGTCATGGTGCCTGTGGGGGTCCTCAAGCCGCCTGGCAACGAGGGTATGACCTTGACGTCTTTTTTACATGGATGGATGCCAGCAGTGAAAAAGCTTCTATGCTTCTTAATGAGACGCACATCATCATGTCTCTTTATTTGTGTACTTGGAGAATACAGTTATAGAATTAAACTGAACTTTTAATTGACATGTAACTAAAATGTACAAAGTTTTATTTATCATGCAATGGAATAATGCAATGCTCTAAGGTTGACCTCCAGTTTCTTCAGATTAGTATAAATTTTATGATTTTGAGCTGTAGCTATAATGCCAGCAATGGGGATTTGGGGACATAATGGGTCTACTGTACAGGAAAAAGCATATATGGCGCCGCAAAGGCATTCCGTGCATACTCTACATACTGTAGACAAGCCGCCGTCCAATGAAATGTTTTAATTGTGCAAAATCTACCTTGACTAAAGTGTGCATGCACTCACTGTGTCTCATTGCACTGTAGCATCCATGACACGGGAGCAGAGGAGAGTCTGGTTTTCCGATGGCGGTCTACCTAACGGGGACACAGCAGAGTCCCCCAAACCTCCCGTCTCCAGCTCCACCCCCTCGCAGTCACAGGCCGTCTTGGCGTATGCAAGCAAATTCTCCAGATCGGAGTTGGTAGAGGTCCGCATACACACTCTTAGCATTAAAGTGGGGCTCAGATAAGTTGTGTAGGGTTCTTGGAATAAGAGTACGAGTAAGTACCAGGCTCAGAGCACTGTAAGCTACTGATGCTTCTTATCTCCCCAAAGGCTCTCCTCACTCTGTCTTTTAATCTTCATACACATTGCACACACTGCTGTCTCTACACACAGGCCACTCCGGCTCCCGTGGGCCCGCTTGGCAGCCCCGTGGGTAGCGCCCTCAGCCTGATCCCGGAGGACGGGCTTCCTCCCATCCTCATCTCCACTGGAGTCAAAGGAGGTACGGGAGGCCACATCACAGGTGCTTGCCCTCATCCTCACCATCTTGCCTCCTCCTCCCTGCCCTCCTCATTGTGCTCTCTGATGCATGTGTGCTCCATGTGCTTTCACCACCCATTCACATCAATACTGATCATGTATGCTCACTGTATGGACAAAGGAATTGGGACAGTGGTCTTCATCATTTGTCATTTGTCCCAATGCTTTTTGTCCGATATGAACTCTCACACTCTGATGCTCCCCTGCTTAATGGACGTTGCCTCCTCACTGCTCCACTGACCTCTCTGTTCCCGTTTGCTTCCGCCCCCTCCATGTGCAGACTATGCAGTGGAGGAGAGGCCGTCAGCGATGGTCCTCATGCAGCAGCTGGAGGAGGGAGGCCCGGACCCGCTGGTCTTCGTCCTCAATGCAAACCTGCTGGTCATGGTCAAGCTTGTCAATTGTGAGTCAGTGGCTAGTTAGTGTTAATCATATCCCTCTGACATAAGACATTGAGATGCTTGCGCTTCTTCAGACGTCAACAGGAAGTGCTGGTACGTGACTACAAAGGGCATGCACGCCGTCGGCCAGGCGGAGGTGGTGATCCTTCTCCAGTGTCTACCTGACGAGAAGACCTTCCCCAAAGACATCTTCACCCACTTTGTGCACCTCTACCAGGAGGCCCTCAGCGGTAAGAACTTATCAGGCGCTTGTCTTTGCAGCCCAATTTCAAATGTGAAATGGCCCTGATTGTCTTTCCCCTCCTTGGTCCTGTCAGGCAATGTGCTGAGCCACCTGAGCCACTCCTTTTTCACGCAGAGCTTCCTGGGCAGCAAGGAGCACGGTGGCTTCCTCTACATCAGCCCCTCCTTCCAGTCGTTGCAGGACCTGCTGCTTCCCAACCCGCCCTTCCTCTTTGGAGTCCTCATCCAGAAGTGGGAGACTCCCTGGGCCAAGGTCTTCCCCATTCGACTCATGCTGCGACTGGGCGCGGAGTACCGATGTGAGCGCCGTACTCCGTACCTTATGATCCTTGCACGTTTTCTTTCTTGTGCTTCTAGCAGAGGAATTGATGCATTCAAGAGCCGAAACTTGACAACAAACTACACTGCTGTTCACAGTTCAAAATGCATAATCCACAAGTGACAAGGATGGCTCCCTAAATGAGGATTTTTGGTCTTGATGGGAGCGTAGTTCACAGATGCAAGAAGAACAAGAAGGAAAGGTCATCATCAGACTCAGTAGACTGAAGTTATTCTTGGGAGTTTGAAACATCTGGAGTGTCTTTGTAAAAACTCCCCTATTCTGTAGAATGGAAGTGCTCGCTGCTGCGATTTACTGCCTCCTTGTGGTCATGGCCTGCACTTTCAATGAAACTGCGGTGTGTTTTTTCCAGTGTTCTAGATCAGGGGTCCCCAACCACCAATTTGCAAATGGATATCAATTTTGGAAATATGGGCCAATATCCTATTCAAAAAAATAATATACAATCAGAAATTCCACAGTTGGTTGAGCGCCAGCCCTTCCCACTTTGTTTGGCGGTCTTTGGACACACCATCTAACTTTCTCCCATTCTGCACAGATAGACTACAAAACTGTATTTCCCCCTTTTTCTTTCACCTCATATCTGTTCCCAAATGCTGATACTATGTGGAAATGCATAAAGGTAAGATTTGATGATGTTATTAAGTGCTAATGTGCATATTTATTCAGTGCCCAACCTCAAGTTAATTCATGGTAGCACGCTGCCTGTTAGCACACAGTTCATCAAACAGTGAATGTGATAATCTTCTCTCAGAAAACACAATCCCCACAGTCCGAAAAGGTTGGGGACCAGTGTTCTAGATCATTTATATACATTATATTAAGTGGCACCAATGTAACACCATCTGAATTGCATGTGTTGCAGTTTATCCATGCCCGCTGTTCAGCGTCCGCTTCCGGAAGCCGCTTTTCGGCGAGACGGGTCACACCATCATGAATCTGCTAGCAGTAAGACCCTCCTTCACTGTGACTGTACCATGTCTCATCATCATCATCTTCATCATTTCTAGTGGCCTCACGGCCTCTGTGTTTTCCAGGACTTCCGCAACTACCAGTACGCGCTGCCGGTGGTGAAAGGTTTGGTGGTGGACATGGAGGTGAAGAAGACGAGCATCAAGATCCCCAGCAACCGTTACAATGAAGTGAGTCTTCTAGTGCAGCACCAGGAGACAAGTTCCTCACACAGGTGGCATCAGAGCTGTAACAGAGGCAGGGTGCTGCCTGTGTGGAAGGGTGTTCCAAGACTGAACTGTTGTGTTGTCAGGTGTCGTATATCTGATTGTGTGATGGTGTGTTGCAATGTGAAACATAAAAAAATGTCCCACTTTGCTGACTTCTGTGTCAAAGGCAACCGTGCATCCTCAGTTGTGTTACAACTCCGATGCCACAGTTTTGCAGGATTTTTGTGTGGATGGCATACAGTTGCAGTCCCACCTCTGTAGTGGCTCTAATACTACCTCAAAAAACATTGCTGGATCGACTCCATCCCACTATTGTGTGTCGGTGCTAGTCTTACATAACAGCCTGTAAAGTTCTTTAGGACTTGGACCAGCCTGAACTTGAAAAGGCTGAGAAGATCGCAGAGGACACTTTATCAACTCAACAATAGATTTTCGTGAGTTTTATTTCACACTTCAACTTTTTACAGGAGCACAGATTAGCTTAATAACCTTTGAATCAGAGAGGAAGAGAATGAAATTACTACACATTACTATACAGTTTGTAACTTAGGAACAACAATAGTTGTCGCATACCAGTGGTCCCTGGTATGTGTTCGTTGTTTGGTGTATCCTAGATTTACCAATTGTTTACTGTGTACAACCACCTAGTATCAATAATGTGTAATAATATGTTATGGTTCTGTCACATGGGTATTAAACAAGTCACCGTAATTGCCACATATATTGTATTGGGTTAGAAATACACTTTTAGCATCATAACTGTCATACAGTAGTCTTTGATGAATACACGTGCAGCTTATTTTTAACAATATTCTCAAATAAGTCAGATTTGACTGGACACAGCCACCAAGGGAGAATGGCAGCTTTTGCAGTGAAAAGTGTCAACGCTGCTTCTGTTTTACGCTGTCAAAATAACTTCTGTTGAAAAAGCTACATGCTAACATTACGTTTCAACATCAAGCTAGCTTAGCCTATTCACTGAAAAAAAAACAATAATCAAACTTAGAGCTCCACGTCTGTAGCTGACCAATCGATAGTTGCCAGAGCGCCAAGCTGCTTTTGATGATGTGTAGTCAAGCTTTTTTTATACAGGGGGCAGGTTCATCTAGCTGGGGGGGGTCAGAGGTGGAATCATGTCCATGAGTAAGAGAGTTTACCTTCATGTCATGAAAAGACACAACGTGAAAAGAGGGGGTTTGAGCGCCTCTTCTCTGAAAAGCAAGCAAGTGAGGGAGATGATAGATTTTGGTGCTGATAAACAGACTCTAGGGCACCTCTAACTTGAAATGTCCATTGTAGCGATGTCATATGACACACAAGTAGATACTCAGAGGTCCATGCTGAAGGCCGTCACTGCAACCTGTGAGCAAGCGGTTTTGCAAGCGGCTCTGGCTGTTTGCAGCAGGCGCGGTGGCAGCTTTGATCTGGCTTATGTGAAGTGGAGCCATCTTTGCTGTCAGCTTGCAGGAGAAGGAGCGAGCGGCTAAATCCGTCCACATTTTCACTTTTATTTCTGCTAGGCAAGCATGCAACTAATCCCTGGGAATGAAAATGTGGGGCCGCTGATACCCGCCGTCTTTCTCCTGCAATCTGTCACCTCAGTGCCCTGGAAGTGTGGCGTAGCAAGGCAGCGCTTTGGTGTCTGAAGGGCAGCTTAAATCACACATGGAGCGTGTGCGTGTCCTTGCAGCTGATGAAAGCCATGAACAAGTCCAATGAGCATGTCCTGGCCATGGGGGCGTGCTTCAACGAGAGGGCCGACTCCCACCTGGTGTGCGTGCAGAACGACGATGGCAACTACCAGACGCAGGCCATCAGCATCCATCACCAGCCGCGCAAAGGTGACCACATGCAAACTCTAACTTTCGTCTTTTTTGCACAATGAACATTTCCTATGTGCTTTGCTTTCAGTGACTGGCGCCTGTTTCTTCGTGTTCAGCGGGGCCCTGAAGGCCTCATCAGGCTTTTTGGCCAAAACAAGCATCGTAGAAGGTAAGACTTACCTAAAAGCACTTGGAGCTAGGAGATATTTTTTGGAACTGGGACAGGGGGAATGTGATTTAATAAAGCAATAGCGTAATGACCCAAATAGAAGACCACACTGAATATAAGACACCAATCTTTTTCAAGACCACTTAAGACAAAATTTTTCTTTTAAAACATGTTTTGGTACATTGAACTAAAAAGTGTATCATATTTCTGTTGTGTGTGTGTAAGCAAGCTCTGACTGGCTTGGGAAGAAGTAGTTGTTCTACTAATACTTGTATTTGTCTTCTACACTCCTGATCAAAATCTTAAGACCAGTTGAAAAATTGCTAGAATTTGCATTTTGCACATTTGGGTCTTAATGAGATTTTAAGTAGAGCTACAAATACTCAAAAACAAGAAGGGGGAGTGAGACAAAAAAAAAATTGGAGATTGTCATTTAAACAACAAAAAAAGTTGAAATAGGCTGTTTATCAGCTGATCAAAAGTTTAAGACCATCGCTCAAAAAATAACAAAAAACTCTCCAAACCAGAACCAAAAATGTTCTCAGTAGGACTCAGTAATGAGTAGCTCCACTATTCTTGTTAATCACTTCAAAAATGGGTTTGGGCATGCTTGATGTGAGTGTTTCCAGGGGGCTAGTGGGAACATTGCTCCAAGTGGTGAAGATGGCTTCACCAAGGGCATCAACTGTCTGGAACTGATGGCCATTTTTATAAACTTCCCTTGACATCCATCCACAAATGTTCTCTATGGGATTTAAATGAGGGGAACATGCAGGATGGTCCAAAAGAGTGATGTTATTCTCCCTGAAGAAGTCCTTGGTCAAGCGAGCATTATGAACTGCAGCGTTGTCCTGTTGAGAAACCCAGCTGTTACCACACAGACGAGGGCCCTCAGTCATGAGGGATGCCCGCTGCAACATCCGCCGTTTGACAACCCTGCGCTACCTGACGCTCCATCGTTCCACCGAATGAAAAAGCACCCCAGATCATGATGGACCCCCCTCCACTGTGCCGGGTAGAAAACATCTCAGGTGGGATCTCCTTGTCATGCCAGTAACGTTGGAAGCCATCTGGACCGCCAAGGTTACATTTTTTCTCATCAGAGAATAAAACTTTTTTCCACCTTTCAATGTCCCATGTTTGATGCTCCCTGGCAAAGTCTAAACGGGCAGTTTTGTGGCGTTGAAGGAGACGAGGTCTTTGAATTCGTTTTTTGTTTTTTAAACCCTTTTCTCGCAGATGCTGTCTGATGGTTATTGCTTTGCAGTCTGCACCAGTAAGGGCCTTAATGTGGGTGGAAGACCGCCCTGTGTCTTGATGGACAACCAATCGGATCCTCCGGCTCAGCGCAGGTGTCATTTTTTTGGGTCTACCACTTGAATTTTTTGTTCCATAATGCTCAGGATCTTTCAAAAAAATATAGAACGACTGATTTACTGCTCCCAACCTCAGCAGCAATGGCACGCTGCGAGAGGCCTTGCTTATGCAGCTCGACAATCCGACCACATTGAAAAAGAGAAAGCTTCTTAGCTTTAGCCATCAGGAGGGCATGACAGTGTGAATGCCTGACAGAAAATGAATATTTTGAGCAGATTTTGGCTTTTATAGCCTGTGGTCTTAAACTTTTGATCAGCTGATAAACAACCTATTTCGTTTTTTTTTGTTTGTTTAAATTACAAGCTCCAAATTTTTTTGTCTCACTCCCCCTTCTTGCTTTTGCATATTGTAGCTCTACTTAAAACCTCATTAAGATCCAAATGTGCAAAATGATAATTCTAGCAATTTTTCAGCTGATCTTAAAATTTTGATCGGGAGTATATTTGGGTCAATGTAGTATTTATTTCCTATAATTGCACACAAAAACAGAGTAAACATTTGATGTTGTTCATTTGATGTTTTCATTCCAAGAGTCAAAGAAGCAACAAAGCAGTCATCAACATCTACTGTCTTTGCCTCTCTCAGATGGTGTAATGATCCAGATCACAGCCGAGACCATGGACTTGCTGCGGCAAACGCTGAGGGACATGAAGGACTTTAGCATCACATGCGGGAAAGCCGACCAGGAGGAGAACCGAGAGCTGGTGCACGTGCAGTGGACGGAAGACGACCACAACTTCAACAAGGGGTAAGACCTGCAGAAGCGGTGAAAGGCCACAACATTAGGTTCCCCTGCACCTGCATCTCATGGTTTGGTAATTATATTTAGCTAGAGGAGAAGGTCCAAATATTATCAACAGCAGTATTGTAAACCCAAGCACAATAATATGTTGTTCTATTCATAGCCAACACTGTGTTGTGTTTCAGTGTCATCAGCCCAATTGATGGCAGATCAATGGAGTCAATCGCCAGCGTAAAGATCTTCCACGGCTCAGAGTTCAAAGCCAATGGAAAAGTGATCCGCTGGACGGAAGTAATGCATGGCAAATAACAAAGATATTGTGAGGTGAGCACCTCTGACAGCATCATTGTCCTCTGTAGGTCTTCTTTCTCCACAGCGACGATCAACCCAACGGACTGAGTGACCCGGCCGACCACAGTCGCTTGACAGAGAATGTGGCCAGAGCTTTCTGCACAGCGCTCTGCCCGCACCTCAAGCTGCTCAAGGAGGACGGCATGGCCAAGCTGGGGCTGAGGGTCACGCTGGACTCGGACCAGGTAGCAAGATGGCTAATTTGTTTGGCACAAGGGACGAGACACTTGAACACATTTATAAATGCTGTAGTGTATGTCAGTACTTTTCTTGAACTAAAACGCAAAAATGACATGGCCGTTAATTGGAAAGAGACTGGTATTAGCTTAAATAATAATTTGGAGTGCATGAGATAGCGAAAATATGTTGTACAACATAGCAGCAACAGGACAGACTTTCACACCAACATCTGAGTAGCAACATTTTAAAATGCATGCAGAGCTAGATAACGCTGCTGGATGCTGACAAATGCTACTACTGTCATCTTGTGCAGTTCGTTTAAAAACAACTATATCAGGAGGTTGTCAACAGCCACAGCTGTTAACGCCAGTGTTTCTGTTAGGTGGGCTACCTGGCAGGAAGTAACGGACAGCCTCTGCTGCCTCAGTACCTGAGCGACCTGGACAGCGCTCTGATCCCCGTCATCCACGGTGGCGCATGCCAACTGAGCGAGGGTCCCGTTGTGATGGAGCTGGTCTTCTATATCCTGGAGATCATCTCCTAGACGCTGGTGACTTGAACCACCAGCAACAAGCACCTTCACCAATCTCCACCTTCCCATTTCAACAGATAAAAGGTCAGGCCAGGTTTATGCGTTTGCACCCGGATCAGATGTCAGGAGGTGCAACAAGGAGGAGCAACAATCATCAGCATCTTAAACACCTGCAGGAGGTTTTCAAACATTTGCATGAAAAGGTTCCAAATGTGAGCTCAGTGCTGTCAGTGACCACCAGGTGGCATCATGTAGCTCTCCCCACAAAGTCCCCAAAGTGAAGCCTCCTTGTAGCAGCACAGATGCTGAGCCTGGAATACCTTTGAGCAGCTTGGACGACAGCTAACAAATGCACCAGGTGCCCTTTCTTATTTTCTATTTTTACTATTTTCTTTTGCACCCGGTGCTCAGTGCCTCCGGCAGTGACCCATCAAAGCTTTTTTGTTTCATTCTTGAAGCTTTACTCCTCAATCACCAGATGCAATGACTTGCGTGTTCTTGGAGACAGACAAGCATTCTGCAGCTTAAAGTCTCCAGAGATTCCACAACAATAACACACACTTTGCTCCAGGACTGCTAATGACAGACAAAGGTTGCAATGCTTTACTGGTCATCAGGCAAAAAAACATACAAAACTATTTTGATGTTGTTTTAATCACATAAAGGTGTGTGTGTGTGTGTGTCTGTGTGTGTGTGTGTGTATATATATACATATATATACATATACATATACATATACATATACAGTGTGCGTGAGACATACAGTGGTGTGAAAAAGTGTTTGCCACCTTGCAGCATTCAAAGAACTGCAGGCCTCACGTACCTCAGTTAAAGTCAGTGTTCATGACTCCACCATAAGAAAGACACTGGGCTAAAACAGCCTGCATGGCAGAGTTGCAAGACAAAAACACTGCTGAACAAAAAGAACATTAAGGCTTATCTCAACTTTGCCAGAAAACATTTTGTTGACCCCCAAAACCTTTGGGAAAATACTCTGTGGTCTGATGGGACAAAAGTTTAACTTTTTGGAAGGTGTGAGTCGCATTACATCTGACATAAAAGTAATGCTGCATTTCAGAAAAGAACATCATACCAACAGCAACATATGGTGGTGGTAGTGTGATGGTCTGGGCCTGTTTTGCTGCTTCATGACCTGGAAGACTTGCTGTGATAAATGGAACCATGAATTCGGAGAATGTTTGGCCATTTGTTTGTGACCTGAAGCTGAAAGCATTTCTGCAGCAGGACAATGATCCAAAACATACCAGCAAGTCCACCTCTGAATGGCTGAAGAAAAACAAAATGAAGACTTTCCAGTGGCCTAGTCAAGATCCTATTGAGATGCTGTGGCATGACCTTAAAAAGTCGGTTCATGCTGGAAAATCTTCCAATGTGACTGAATTACAACAATTCTGTAAAGATGAGTGGGCCAAAATTCCTCCACAGCGCTGTAAGAGACTCACTGCAAGTTATCACAAAGCAGTTTGCAGAATTGCAGTTGTTGGTGCTCAGGGTGGCCCAACCAGTTATTGGGTTTAGGGGGCACTCACTTTTTCACACAGGATCATGTAGGTAGCTGCATTTTGTGTTGGTTTTTTTTTGTGTCATTGACTAATATTTACAGTAAATTTGTTTGATCTGAATAAGTGTGACAAACATGCAAAAAAATAAGAATTCGGGAAGGGGCAAACACTTTTTCACACAATTGTGCGCGCGTGTGCGTGCGTGCGTGCGTGCGTGCGTGCGTGCATTATATATATTAGAATAAGAACTGAAATCAAATGCAGAAACAGTGCACTGGATTCTAAGCCATTTCCAGGAGTGTTTTTCCAGCGAGTTCAGTGTTTGTGGAGATACAATGCTTCCTACAGGGAGTGAGTTTTGTTTTTTTGGATGGAGCCGAATCTTGAATGTATTTCATTGCACGTTTTGTCCAAATTCCACAAATCCTGACTTTGCAAAATTTTGCAGACGTGCAAGAAGCCGCGTCTGTTTGGGCCTCAACGGTTTCTCTGATGTGTGGTGTGTGATGGCGAGCGGAGGACCTTTTGGTGCTCTGGACCTTCAGCGACATGGACCTGCAACACCTAAGAATGTATTCTTTCCCTTTTGTGTTAAGATGCAAACAGCTTTGTACAGTCCTTTCTCATTCATGCGAAATTTATTTCATTCAAGCCAAACAACTGTCACAATCTCCTCTGCAGACAATCAGGTGCTTACTCAGATCCACTGTAGCAAACTTACATGCCAACAAGTCTGCTAAATGCCAAACGAGAGGGGTTAAGTGTTACCGTTTGTGCACCTTCATCTCTCCTATCCAAACAATTAGCATTTCTATTTGTTGTTGTTGTTGTTGTTGGACCTTATTGTCCAAAATGAAAACACTGCACGTCAACACACTGGTTTTGTCAGCTTTGCATTTTTATTATGATTATCAACATCCTCTTAGGTTATTCAGTTTTATGTTCAAAATGATTTTCTATTGTTAATATCAGTTCAAATGCCCTAAAAGGCCCAAATTCTGTGTTTATCCTTTGTGCTTCAAAATAAAAATCTAAAAAAATATATATTGCTGGCAGCAAAAGCCCCCAACAAAAAAAGTAGTGTATGTGAAATAAATACAAAACAAATTAAAATGTGAATGTAGGTCATTTTTACCATGACTATATAGGAATGTTTTCATATGACAACCTCCATCCATCCCATTTTCTATAGCACTTGTCCTCTTTGGGTTCTCAAATGAGCTATTTCAGCTGACTTTGGGGGCAAGAGGTGGGGTACACCCTGGACTACAAGCATTCACACTGGACAATTTAGAGTCTCAAATTAGCCTAAAATGCATGTGGGTTTGCATTTGGGATGTGGGAGGAAGCCCACGCAAACAGGGCAATGATCCAAAACACACCAGCAAGTCCACCTCTGAATGTCTGAAGAAAAACAAAATGAAGACTTTTCAGTGGCCTTGTCAAGATCCATACAGGGGATGTTCAAACTACACAAACTTTAAATGAAAAGGTTTTCCTAGATATAGTCGTTTTTCGTTTATTGTGGTTAGTTGGTTCCAGACCCGACCGCAATAAGTGAATTTCTAATTAGAATTTTATATTAATAAATTGAATATTTTTGTTGTTAGAGCATATAAAATCTGTTTATGACTTTCTAAATGTTTTTTTTATCACTACTGGATCCCTGTAGACATGAAATAACACCCCTATAGTCAGTCACCTTTACACTCCTATTCTTTGTTTACACCACATTGCGCAAATCTAATGTGCAGGCTATACGGGATCACTGCAGGGACACAATTCTTGACAGCCACCACTTTAAACGTAGCATGCTAACTAGTTAGCCTCCGATTTTATTTTTCTAAACAAGTGTTTCAAACCAAGCGGGGAAGAAGGACAAAGGAAGATTCCAAAACGTACCACTTCCACATGGAATGGGAGAACTTTTTTTTCACTCTATCATGTCAGACATGCCATGGGTGACTACATGCAGTGTTTGGGTAATGTCAGCTAATGTCTCGTCAATGTAACATTACTGATGCCTAGTGACCAGAATACTACATATGACTTGTCTTTAAATATTTTTGACTAATAATAAGCCATGGTCAATAATTAAACAACGATCGTTTATTAATTACATTTTTAAAATAGAGTGAGGGAGCGATGTTCTAACCGCCGAGTGGCGAGGGATGACTGTGCTGCATTATGAAGGAGACACAAAATTGAATTCCTCCATTCTATAGTCTGGTGGATGTATATAAGGTGTAACGTACGTACCGGCCTGAGGGGGGCAGCAGTACGCCATACTTACGCCAAACCTGCCATAGTCAAACAGAAGAAGATGATCCAAGTTCTCCGAAACTAACTGATTAAATGGTGGACGAGCAGGTAAACACCACTCGATCATTCATCAAAGTGGGAGGGATTTTCAAAGTAAACGCTAACAGTTACTCTGCCATGAGTTTGTTCGCGAAGAAACATTTGGAGTCGGAGGCTTATTAAAGGGCTTAAGCTAACGGCTAGCTAGCCACTCGGCTAACATTGCCAGTGACTGTGTGTGTGTGTGTGTGTGCGCGCGCGCGCGCATGCATGCGTGCATGCGTGTGTGCGTGTCTGCTGAGCGAGGAGGCACTTGACCGTCGCTCACATGATTTTAATTGTAAACACGGAGGACTTGAGACACACACGACCACAACCAAACTATTCTCACAGTTTATTTGTCTGAATATGTAGTTTGCTTCACCGGGATATTGTTGACGAGCAACTTGCAGCCGTAGCAACATGTTCGGGAAGAAGCGGAGAGAGCCGCTCCCTAAATGCAGAGGCGCCTCCACAGCCAAGCAGGTAACACCTACAGAAACACTGACGCCCTTTACAAAGCTAAAGGCCACCCTTCTCTGCCCAGATGGGTCTTTTCTTAGACCTTGATCCAGAGGAAATGATAGATGCGGAGGAGAATTTGGACGACCCAGACTTGGAGGCTGAGCTGGCTGCTCTCACTGGGGGCAAAGCTGCTGCTAATGCTGAAGGAGGAGCAAGACACAAGGGGAAAAGTGAGTTTGAATGTCACATCACAACAACATAAAATCTTGACTGCGTTGTATCTCGTCTCGGGCTCACCTATTCCTGTCTTGTATGAAAGCTGCCCTGCCAACATGGACATATTTTTCATACACGTATTTAGACCCCGAGTACGCTTGTACACTTGTGGTTGCATTTCGCTGGTGCCCGTCTTGCTGCCAATCAAAGTCGTGCGTTTTCATCGCTTTGTCCACTTGCCCCTTTGAGCACGTGCGTTGGGTGGTTAGTTCGGTCGGTTGCTGCCGAAAAAGTAAGGCAGATAATCGATCCCTCTTGGGACGCTTGCTGTCATGACTGTTGCTCGCCTCTGTCCTTGCAGTTCGCCACCAATACAAACAGCTTTGGAAAAAAACAGTAGGATGTCAAAGCTCTGGTCTGTGAAAGCCATTTAAGGGTGTAAGCATGGTCTTGTTGACATCTCTAACCTAAAGGCCCCCTTCCAATGGAGGACATCACTAGAATGGCAGAGGCGTGCATGAGAGATGTGGACGAGGATGAAGATGACGACGATGTGGAGGACGATGAAGATCTCCTGGTTGGTGGCTTTCTTCTAATTTTGTATTTTATTTTAATTACAGGGATAGTGCATGTCAATAAACATTTCTATCAGTATGTCAGAATCAGTCAAAAGGCTATTCATCATATTCATCATCAAAGTCAGACTTTCAAAGTTTAAAGGGGACCTATTATGCTTTTGCTCCTTTCTGACCTGTAAATGTTGTTATGATGTTGTATTCTTGTGTTAAACGATGCCACCGCGTCAGATAATTAGGTTTGTGCCTTTGGAAGTGAGCCCTGAAAGCAGTTTTGGGTGGCTCTGCATGCTGTGTTTTCCAGTTGTTGTTTTTTAACACTAGTTCCACTTACATCAACGCAACCCGGACTTCCTCATATGGGCATGCCCAGGTACACAGTGTAGGCCTGTAAGTAACAATTTATCACTGTCCGAACTGTTTATTTTTTCCCAAGTAATCGGACAGAAGCTCATGTCTGTGTAGCATTATAGAGTGTGGATACAGGGAGCGGAGGGACTGTTGCATGCATGCAAACATAAATGCTGTATGTTAAAAGCAGACATTTTAAAAAGATAAATCGCTGTTGACTATCAACTCCTGTACCAGTAAAATTAGAAAGTGGAGTTCGGCAGCTGTCCAGAAGTCCTGGGGAGCGCTTGGGAGTGTGACTAATCACAGCGGCGTGGGCTCGGCGGGAGGTGTACCTGGAGGAGGACCGGGGGTGGAGTAAATTACACAGATCGTTTGGGTGGGAAGCAGGAAACCCAAGGAAACACTGCAGGAAGAGGCGCAGAGTCTGGAAGATCTACAAAACTTTCTGTGGGTTAATGTGTGTAGCTGCTTTACAGGAGTCCAGAACTTAATACAAAGGCCCTAAAATGAGTATAATAGGTCTTTGAAGGGATTATTTGGATTTTTTGACATGAAGTTGTATGAAATCCCCATCAGCAGTGTATTACCTCAACAGAGACTTACCCATTTGGTCCCTTAAGTCCCATTCTGGGCAAATTCCGGTGATGAAGAACGTAGTTCCAGGTAGTCGCTGGGGTTACACAATTAAGGAGTTTGGCATCTCAAAACAATATGTGTTCAAAAGAGTAATACATTTGCATCACAAAAATACCTCCTCGAAATTCCGTGACGGAGCGCCGTGGCCATCTTGTTTACGTGTGTGTTCCACAGCGGAAGAAGATACAAGCGTCTTCGTCACATACACAACAATGTACAGGCAATACTGCACCGGGATATGGCGGGAGACAAATATAACGCAGAGCGATTTGTGAGGCCTGATGATTTATTTATTTATTTATTTATTTTTTTGAGGAGGAATTTTTGTGATGCAAATGTTTTACCGGTACTCTTTTGAATGCATATTGTTTTGAGAAGCCAAACTTCTTACTCGTGTAACCCCAGAGACAACGTGGAACTACGTTCGTCGTCACTGAAATCCGACCAGAGCTGGACTTAAGGGACCAATTGGCGGGTAAGTCGCTGTTGGTGGACTACACTGCTGTTGGGGATTTCATACAACTTCATGTCAAAATATCTGAACTATCCCTTTTAAGATGTCGGTTTCTTCGTATTGGCTGCTCTTATCTTTTCCCCCGTCAGGCCGAGCTACAGGAAGTGGTGGGTGAAAGTGAGGAGGCCGTGATTGTTTCCTCTTCATCTGCCGCTGCTTCAGCTGCCACCAAACTTCAGCCATCACCACCATCTCAGGTGCAACACTTGCTGTTCGCCTCATTGCCCCTGAATGTTCAATAGCTATCCAGATAAGTTACGATTTTATTACACCGTTTTTGTGCCATGTTGATAAAAAAATTGTTGTTGTTGTTGTTCTTCTTCTTCTTCTTCTTCACACTGCAGCAAACCAAAGTCCCCTCAGCGGCGCCCGGCAATGTTCAGCACACTTTGGAGGAGAGGCTCGTCATGTATACGATGGCGCTGGATAACGCCAAGATTGCAGGCGAGAGCGCCAAAGCCAGGCGGCTGGAGCGAGGGCTAAAGGTGACTAAAGCTTAACGTTTATTTACTTGAAATGCCAAGCAGATGGGGTGATAATTGGCAGAAGTGTAACACGCATGACTTTAACACCGACCGTTGAGTATTAACATTTTAAAGCGCATGCAGAGCTAGATAAAGCTGCTGGATGCTGACCACTTGTTCAAATTCAGCTACTTCCATCTTGTGGAGTGCATAAAAACTACATCAGGAGTTTGCCTACAGCCACAGCTGTTAATGCCAATGTTTTCTGACCCAGTGCAAATTAGAGACCCCTGCGGTTATTTGATTTTGTCGTCCATGCACCTGGTGACATTGTAGGTAATTGAATAGAGGTGTTAATTGGAGCACTTGCGGTATTTATTTCTATATTTCATAGTGCCTTGTGATGTATTGCTTCATGTCTGTTGCTACTACAGACACTGGAGACCATGTTGGGCTCCGTCAAGAAAGGCCGTCAGGTGAGCGAGGCCCAGATTCCTCCGCCTGTGGCCACAGGAGCATCGAGCAGCGCCACTTTGCCACCACAGCAGCCTGCTCTGCCCATCCCCTCGCCTCTCAAGCCAGCAGAACAGGCGGTGGAGTGTGAGGCTACAACGCCAGAGATTGTCACCCCTGCCAGTAAGGAGGAACAACACTCATCCGCCTCAGCACCCGTCACTCTGAGTGAGCCCACTGAGCCCTCACAGGAGCGAGCCAGCCCCTTGCAAGATAATGAGACAAATGGTCAGTTTGTCCTGACGATGCTGCAGGAAAGGCAGAGAGAGTACAAGATGGCTGCTCTGAGGGCCAAGAAGGATGGTGAGGTGGAGCAAGCCATGCTCTACTTCAAGACCAGTAAGGTAATGGAGCATCCCAAATGTATGAACATCATGCAGGTGGAAATGTAGAGGCTTCTTTGGCGTTGGTAGCTTCTAGTTTGTTGTTGTTGATGGGTGCACTTTTTCTTTCATGGAGATTGCTCATGGTTGTGTGTGATGCTTCTGTCAGCCTTGTGGAACTATATGTGAATCTGTGTGTCTTTTTGGAGCAGGGCTTTAATGGGATGATTGATGCTTTGAAACGAGGACAAGCTGTCGACCTCAGCAGTCTTCCTTCCCTGCCTCCAGGTGGGTTGCTTAGCCTCATTATTTGACAAATATATATTTAATTCGGTACTGTTAAAGGGATAGTTCAGATTTTTATTTACATGAAGTTGTATAACCTCCCCATCAGCAGCATAGTGCATCAATGGGGACTTACCCTCCACTTGGTCCCGTGAGCCCAGTTCTGGTCAGATTTTGGTGATGAGGATGTTGTGTGTGTGTGTGTGTGATAAAGAGCGTTGCAGCCATCTTTGTCACACACAACGATGGATAGGCGACAGCAATTGATGCGAACAAAGAGAAAGTAACGCTGAGCGATGTGAGTTCTGATTTATTTTTTTTATTTTTTCAAGGAGGCATTTTTGTGATGCAAATGTATTACTCTTTTGAACGCATATTGTTTTGCGAAGCCAAACTTTTTACTTAAGTGGCCCCAGCAACTAACCGGAGCTACATTCCTCATCACCGAAATCCGAAGAGAACTGGGCTCACGGGGCCAAGTGGGGGGTAAGTCACTGTTGATGCACTACACTGCTGATTTTATACACTTTATTGGCAAAAAACTGTCTCATTGTGTCAAAGGTTCAGGAGGTAGTCCCACTGGATCAGTGAAGCAAAATACTCCTGTGGCTCCACCGGCCGAAGCAGCTCCAGGTACCGTCATGGTATATTAACAACATCATAGTGATAATGCTTAAACCAACACATTTAGTTGTCGTCCTCCCTTTAGCTCCCCAGGCTCCCAAAGACGTGATGGAGGCCCTTGAGCAGAGACGGGCCAAGTATATGGAGGCTTCGGCTCAGGCTAAAGCCAGCGGGGACGAACGCAAGGCTCGAATGCACGACCGCATCGCCAAGGTGCACAAGTGGTCATGTCCCATGTTTTTATATGCCTTTTGGTGGTAAATACATTGAATGCAATATATTTTTCTTTAACGTCTGTCTTTTTAGTAGGGATGCTCCGATCAGGGTTTTATGCTGCTGAATCCGATTCCGATTACCCATGAATGACCTCGGCTGATACAGATACTGATCACATGGATTTACTGTGCACTTTTCAATTTATTTATAATAAGCAGTATTGGTCAGTGACGCCGTTAGAAAATTCCAAGGGCCTCTGGCAAATAATTAATTATTAAAAACAAACATTTGGACGGATTGCTTTTTTTTTTTGTTTGTTTCTACTATTCAAGACAAACCTGAATTTCATTTGATGCATGTTTTGGAGTAATTTGAATACATGGGTAATAAACTGTCCAATAATGATTTTTTAGCTCAAGATAACAAAATTAACAGAATAAATTCAGTGTCTGGGTTGCAGGGGTCTCTAGCTGTCTATTCACACACTATTTGTGTTTTATTTAAGACTGCCAACATTTAAATTGTACACTACTTTATTACTACTTTAAGCAGATCTCCACTCAAACAGTGTGGCCATCGTCTTGATGCTATTTTGTGGTCATTTGTCATTATATAAAGTCTGAATTCAACAGTTACGCAAAAAAAAAAAAAATACTAAGAGTTGAAGCAAATATTCTTTGAGGCTTTGTGAGCTGCTCAAAAACAGCTCAGATAGGCGACCCCTGTTATAGTATCACCATCATAAGGCTGGACACACTTTGTGTTTCTGTTCATTAAACAACCACACACAAATGTGACAAGAGTATAGTTGTTCCATGACACTTGTTAGTAGACACCCCTTCAATGTGATATCCACTTGTGGCTTTCCCATGGGCCAAAAATGACCGCCGAACTAACCACATTGCTTGTTTGTTTTAAAAACAAAATGTCGCTGTGGTACAAAGTGACACTTAGGAGTCCAAAGACCAGAAGCTCGGCGAGTAACTCTAGCTAACTGCTAGTTATCTAGCTTGCTGCCACCAAGGCGAAGTACAGGCAGTGACGGCTAGGCAAAGCGTGTGAAAGATGCAAGTATAGTGGAACTGAGATAGTTTTGGTAAGGGAGGGATCAAACAAGCTGGCATTGGTTGGTGTAGTCTGTATAAAGCTCAATACAAAATGTGTCATTTTGTTGGCAGCCCTAGGTGACACAGCAGGCATGTAGGATTTGCCGCCGCACGCCGATTGTTTTTTGTGATTGGTTTTGAAAGGTGTTTGCCAGAATACGCCGATCACGTGGTTATTTATTTATTTATTTATTTTTTATGGAAATCAGCCGATATTGATAGGTGGCCGATCGATTGGAGCATGCCTACATTTGAACTGTAAAGTTTACAAAACTAGAGAAGCACTCGGAAATCGCAGACCTCTGCCAAGCGCAATCGTTCCCCCCCCCCATATTGTGATTCACACCAAAATAATAGTAAATTTTTTGGATCAGGCTTTGATATTTTGTAGAACCTGTTGGAAACTTGTCCTGTATTTTCTTTCCAAGTGTGCTGACCATTTTTTGTGGCATTATAAAATTGTCCTATCTTGCAATGTTAAAGAATCCTTAAAAAAATTCCTGAATCCAGACAGTGATCCGGATCACCCCCAAAATTATGCTCAGTTCTTCCATATCCCAGTTCCGACAGTTCCTGAAAATTTCATCCAAATCCATTCAAAACTTTTCAAGTTATTTTGAACACAGACAAACAGATAAAGGCCGGCAAAAACATAACCTCTGCGCTTGGCGAAGGTAACAAACAAAATGATCTCTACCGCTAATCATCCTTTTGAATCTCTCCTTCCGGCAGCAATACCAGAGCGCCATCCGATCTCACAAAGCTGGAAAAATGATCAACTTTGATGAGCTCCCTGTCCCGCCAGGTGCAGTTCCTCCTTCAAGGACTTGTCAAGAATGTTGAGTTTCTCCATTGGGTGCTACTAAACTTAACTTGTGGGTTTTTTTCCACTTTGTCAGGTTTTCCTCCGATCCCGGGCCAGAAGTCGACCACAGCCGAGCAGGGGTTGGTGGCTGCGCTGGAGGCCGCCACGAAGATCGCCTCCACGGATGATGATGCTGCAAGTGAAGATGAAGAAGAAGAAGAAAAAGAGAAGGAGGTGTGCTGCAGTTTTTGTTTTAGGTTAAGGTCAATCGTTAGCTGGAAACAAACACAATTGTAATAATAATGTATTGCATTAGTAATGAAATTTATTTTTACAAAATGCAGAGGGCCACAAAAAAAAGCCACTGATGGCAAATGGCCCCGGGGCGGCACTTTGGACACCACTGCTAAAAAGTGTAAAAAAACATTCATAACCAGTGCAACAATTCCCACATTTTTTTGTAGTCAAAGCGTGCTGAGGAGCCAAAGAAGAGCACGCTAAGTGTCCCCGCTTCATCCCAGGGTCGGAGGAGGTCCCCGTCACGCTCACCTGAGAGACCCTCCACCAGAGAGCTCTCAGCAGCAGGTCAGTCCTGTTGTCACGGCTCTGTTCTGTTGCAGAAAAGCCTCATCATCTTTGTCTTCGTCATGGTCCTCCTAGATGCCGAGCAGCTGGAGTTCCTGGAGGGCAGGAGGAGGCAGTACATGAAGGCGGCTCTGCATGCCAAGCAGAAGAACGACGTGGAGCAGGCCAGGAGTTTCCTCCGCACTGCCAAGGGTTTGGAGCCCATGATTGAAGCGGTGCGCGGTGGTCAAGCGGTGGACATGAGCACGGTAAGTGAATCAATTTACAGCCCATCTCCAAACTTATTAATCTGGCCATTTCACAAAAAATGTGGAAAACCTGCTGTCACTCCCTTTTTTTTAAAGTGGCGACCCTCATTCTGTGGCAAATTATAGACCCATCAGAACATTGCCCACAGTGACCAAGATTGCCGAGAAACTGGTAGCAAAACAAATGATCAAGCATTTACATACCACACCCTTTGCAGTTTAGCTTGAGAGACAATTACTCCACACAGACTGCTGCTTGTTATTTCACTGAAAACATCAGAGCCATGTTAGATCAAGGTGGGGTTGTCAGTGCTGTGTTCCTGGATCTCAAGAAGCCATTTGATACTGTCAATCATAAAATCTTGCTGACAAAACTATGTACAGTGTTCCCTCGCTCTATCGCGATCTGCCTTTCTCGGATTTGCTGTTTCGCAGAATTTTTTAAGTGCTGCTTTTTTTTTTTCTTTTTTTTTTAAATTACAGCGTATGAAAGCTGTTTGAGGCCGAGCTTGGCCCTTTTAAGAACAATTGCACTGTTGGAAGTTGAGTGTCTCTCTACCCTCGCTCATCTGTCTGCACCGCCCATTGTTTTCTGCGTCCTGTTTGGCTGTAGTCGATTGTCAGTCAATCTCCTTCGTGCCATCCTGAATGTCTCGTGTCACCACTAGATTGCTTGCTTGCTAGCTTCCTAGCTTGTAAATGAACTTTCGGTTTGAAGGAGGAGGGCTTCAGCAATATGTTTTAACAAGGATACAAAAATGCTACAGTGCAGCGGAAAGGTGCCAGGATGAAAAGGCACAGTCACAGGAGAAACAGTATGCGTGAGTGACTTAATAATTTCTTGTGTCCTACCTGTAGGTTGATCATTAAAATTCAAATGAAGGTTTGAACTTCTTTTGAGAGTGTTTAAACAAGAGAGAAATGTGATAAAATGTTAATGCCTGTCTGAGAAAAGTCTAAAGTGTATGGTGAGGGGTTTTACAGCCTTAAAACATATATAATCAATATTTACTTTAAAAAAAAAAAAAGAAGTTGGCTTCTTCGCAGATTTCACTTATTGCGGGCTATTTTGGGAACCTATCCACCGCGATAAATGAAGGAACACTGTAGTTTTAATTTTTCACCAGATAAACTTAAGTGGATTGAGTCTTAACCTCACTGAGTGCTCCCAACTTGTCAGAGTGTTAAATTGGTAGCCCGCCATTTGTCCACTAGTCTTCCTCAAAGATAAAATTTAGGACTGTTAGGTCTGTCATGATAGCAAATTTTGCTGGTCGGTAATTGTGCTACAAATGATCGTTAATCGATATTATCGTCAACATTTTTTTAGACAGTTTTTTAAATTATTGTCATAAGAGGCGTAATCTACATTTGAACCACTAGATGGTATTCAAGTATTGTGTACCCGTGTGAGCCACATTAGCGTGACACAAGTTGCCTGTATGTTGTTTAAAATTTCTACCATATAACTGTATTGAATGTCTGTGAGTTTGAATGTCATTTTGCACTGTTTTGTTTGTACTTACATTGCCTCAGTATGCGTTGCAACTGAACTTGTCATGTGACTCCTTCTTGCAGGTGCCGTCGCCCCCTGGTGATGAAGATGAGGACTTCGTCCTGGTGCACCACAGTGATGTTAACCTCTCAGAGAAAGCCGAGCAGGTCTACATTCAGTTAGCCAAGATACTCAAAGAGCAGCATGAGGTAAGACTTGAGCTCCAATGACGCCTTGCAGGAAGAATGGTCTGTTGTGTTGTTCTTTATTGATGGTTGACCTGTCAGAAATGTCTGAGCCACTCCAAGCAATTCACTCACCTGGGAAATGTCGCTGAAACCACCAAGTAAGACCAATCAGTGTCACTGGAGTCACACCTACAACAAGTTGCTGGTGAAATGAAGTACATGGTATTTTGGTGTCAGGTTTGAGAAGATGGCTGAGTTTTGTAAGAAGAGTATGGAGATCTTGAAGCTGTCCCAGGCGCAGGGCCTGCCTCCCCCCAAACATCACTTTGAGGACAGAACCTTCCACATGGTCAGGTGGGAAAAGAATCTGCTGCACCTGCTTGACTATCTTGATTTATTTCCCTCCTTTGTTTGGTCCTGGTGGGGGGGCTGTGTTCCGCTGATTGACCTTCTCGTAATTGACCACATTTCCTTTTTGTTTCTGCTCACCTGTCACAGGATGTTCCCGGACCTCAGCAGTACAGAGATGGTGGTGGTTATCGTGAAAGGGATGAATCTTCCTGCTCCCAGTGGTAAGCACACGGCATATATACAGTATGTGTGTGTGCGTGTATTTACTTTATGTATGCACACACAGTGGAACCTTAGTTTTCGTCATTAATGAATTCATTAGTGTTTCACGTTCTTTGTCAAAGTTCTGGCACTTGAAACTTTTTTTCCATCCATATGCAATTTTTAAAAAAAAAGCACAAATTCCTTTAACACTCAGAAATACGCAGTGCTCTTGAACGCCTCACCAGCGTACAGCGCACTGCTTATCAGAGTAAGAAAGGAGACAGATACAAGTTGTTCATTGTGTGCATTGTATTCCCTGTTGAGAATCTCTTTATAAAAGTGTCCTAACTCTAAAAGAACCACTGTCAATTCTTTACAGAGGCTTGAGCAACCAGCGTGTGGATGCTTTGTTTGGGTACAATAACCCAGACAGTGTACGAAAAACCTAGACATATTTTTAGCAATAAGTTTAGTCAAAAACCGAATAATGCGAAAAACGAGGTTCCACTGTACACTGCTAATTAGTAGATAATGAGGTCATAACCTAACATAATTAATCATGTGCATCCGCCGCAGGCATCCAAACAGGCGACCTAGATGCCTATGTTAAGTTTGACTTCCCCTACCCCAGCACGGTGAGCGAGCGCCTATCTCTCATCATCTCCTCCTCAGAGCAGAGCAGGTTATTGACTTGTTGTTTCCGTGCTCACCTCCAGGAGCAGCCACAGAGGCACAAAACAAGTGTCATCAAGAACACAAACTGCCCAGGTGTGTCCAATGATATGTATGAGTGGCGGTGAGACCGCTTCAAAGTGTACTCTAATGCTTTTCCTCACTAAGAAGTACAATATCCACAGTGGAGAGCATAATTAGCTACTCTCACACTCCTTTCTGAGCAGAATACAATCAGAGCTTCACTCTGACCATCAACCGCAACCACCGCGGCTTCAGGAGGGTGGTGACGTCCAAAGGCCTCAAGATGGAGCTGCTGCACAAAGGGTGGGTCTCATGCAGGGTGGCATCCTTTCATGTATGTCAACCTGACCCACCTGACGCCTCTTTCACCGCATCAGCACATCACAGCCATAACAGAAGCTCCTGCATGTTACTCACTTGGGCCTTTCACACAGAACCCAGATAAGTGGGATATTGCCGTAACGACGTGCTTTGACATGGCGACACAGCAGCCTGTAATCGGATGATTTGATGTGTGACATCAGTTCTTGTCCAAAATTGCTGGGCCGACATTAGCCTTCCCAGTCTTCACGTGTCGTTCAAACAGAGCAGCTACACAGAAAAAAGCCCGCTTCCAAAGGTGTAAAATTGGTATGTGGACTTTGTCCCCTCCATTCCATGTCACTATTCTTTGTGACTGCACCGACATGGGGAAAAGCCAGCTTTGACAGGTAGTGCCAACAGGGCTTTGGGGGGCAAAAAATTTCCAGGGCGACTTTGTCCTCCATTTCTGTGTTGGTGTCTTTCACACAGAATGTTTTGCTTTTATTTGACACGTTGTTACTCTGAATGTGTGAAAAGTGCTACATAAACCAACCCTACTGACTTTGGCGACTTCCTCAAAGTGGGTTCCTGCGGAGTGACAAGCCAATTGGGACAGCCCACGTCAGGATGGACAAACTAGAGTCTCACAGTGAAATCAGGGAGATTGTTGAGGTGAGCAGCAACATTGTAATGCTTGTTAAAGCGTTTAATGGTTTATTGAAAGGCTACCATTTCCTCCCTCCCGTCAGGTGATGGATGGCCGCAAGCCCACTGGCGGTCGCCTGGAAGTCCGGGTGCGCCTTCGGGAGCCTCTGAATGGACAGGACATGCAGGCGAGCACAGAGCGCTGGCTGGTGATCGAGCAGCCGCAGGTAGCCTTTATATCCACGTCAGCGCTTATTGATCTTGTTCAACAGGACCTGACATGTGCTTTGCTCTACCCCCCACCCCATAAGGTTCTCCTCTAGGTGTTTCCATGACTTTCAAGACATGTAAGTACTTAACAATGGTTTTGATGACATCACACGTGAACGATTAAACTGACAGGTTTTCACATTTGTGGTTAAAGGCGACCAGTCAAGCACTCATCAGGCTTTTTCCCCCTCAGACCTCTTCAAATGTTTGCACTTTGCAAAAAAAGCGTGACTTCCCTTCCATGCATTGCTGCACCATAGATGGGGCCTCACCAGGTCAGTAGCACCCTTAAGCGACATGTGCTGGCCATTAGGGCTTGGCAGAGTGATTGGTGTATGAGCGGACGTCATGTACTATTAATGATATCAAAGGATGTGGGCTGTGACGTTTATGCACTAATACCAAAGTAATCGCTGTTGCTGTAAAAATCCTGCATCTTGGAACAAATGAAATGTCGCTGGCAACATATTAGAGCGACACAAGCTTACTGGATGCTTTTATTGCTTCCTGTCTTCAGAGTAATATATGACACCATTTGTTCACGTAAAACTTGTGTAATAAGAAAACCAATATATAGCGGACTATTTCTTTTACTGTACAAAAGCACGGGGCATCATGACCCTGTGTTTGTTGACTTTCAGGATTGTTTTAAGACTTAAGTTTTGACGATGTGAGCTATTATGGAGGTGACATGATGTTTACACCTAAGAGCACAAAGTAAATGAGCACTTGTCACACTGGTGATTTTCACATGCTAACCGCAAGTGCTACCATGCGACAAAGCATCGCTCAGCCTCTCTTGTGTTTGAAAGAACTGTGGTACAAGAAGCCATATTTTCAAATAAAGGTTGACTTATGAAACATTTAACCCACAAATGCTCCTATTAATAAGACAAACATGTTAGGATGACCCTTTCAAGCCACTAATAGGACAAGTTCCCCATCCTTGCACCTGCTTGAAGTCCACCGGTACCAAAGTCTCCTTTTTGGTTCATTCTATACTGCAATTACTTTCACACATTTCACTTCTCTTACGATTGCCTGCTTGTTTACAACCTTCATGGATGTCAGTTGCATTTCCACATAGTGGCCGACAGTATCTTGAAAAACAACAAAAAACATTGAAATAAATTGTTGTCATTTTCCACTGCTCTGTTTTCTTTTTCTTCAATTTTGCAACCTTTTGCAGTGAAACATATCCGCGTTTCCCACAGGACTGCAATCTATTGGTGGCAGTGGTGTGTTGGGGGTTAATGACATTGTCTGATTTGCATAATTTCTCCTCATGGATGTTGTGAGAGAGGAATAACTTGGGAGACAAAAAGTGACTTAAAAAACATGCAAAAGCACAACAAATGTTAAGAACTATATTTCTTCTGTTGCTCCTGTCTGTCACAAGACGGAGCCACCTGTAAGTGCTCTGAGATGGGGGTAGGGCCTACAGCAGCGCCAGCTGCTCATTGAGAAGAGCGATGCATGCTCTGGGAGAAAGCACTCAAGTTTTTCACTTTGTTAATATAGCTCACCTCTTTTCTTTTTGTCAAAGTAGATGTAATAATGCTGCAAGTTGGATACACCTGTGTTGTCATAACCCTGGACTCTCAATTCATACTGTTTATACAGGACAGATTTCTATAACAAAAATATTTACATTTTTTTATTTTGTTATTTAGAACTAAAAAATATAATACTGAACAATTCATTTCCCATGTATTAGTTTTAGTCTAAAACAGGCGTCAAATTAAATCTAGGTTTGTGTTAAACAGTACAAAATGTTGTACAGTCACATGGTACTATTGGACTAAATAGGTCAGGTGACAAAAAGAGGCTCAACATTTTAGACTCACTTAAGTACTCTCAGCAACTTGGACATTAAATTAAGTTTTGCAATGTTCTCGGTTTATGTTCTGCTGGTTGTTGAAAAATGTTAAATAAATAAGTTAATAAATAAGCAAGTCATAAAATTGCAGATGCGGCAACGGCGGCAGTCCCATGCAGCCCACCACCACAGCTTCAAAAAATCCTAGGGGAAACCTTGTCATTGTATTAACTCACAACAGGCACACTAATAATAACATAATAATCATCATAATACTAATATGGCGTACTGTTGTGGCCGTAGCCCCACAACAAGCTAAAAAAAACTCTGAACCCTCGACGTCACTACCTGTCTGCCATCGATTCAGCTCCCCCACAAGGTAAAAATGGCTTTTTTTCCTCTTAATGTCTACTACAGTATAGTGGGTAATTTGAACGTGAAAGTAACTATAGAGGTGTTATTTCATGTCTACATGGCTCTAATAATGTTATAGATTGTAAACAGGTTTTTATGCCAGAACTACTAATGATGTCCGATACTGACATGAAAATGTAGTATCGGTCAATATCGGTATTCGTTTTTTCCCTATAATGAAAATAGTCTTTTAAGAGCCAAAGTCGCAACATTGCTGAATTTACTGTTATGGTGCCTCGTGTAGTTAATACTTTACACCAGGAGATGGCAGACATCTCTAACTTCAATCTAAGCGTCATTTGTGGCCGTGTTTCTGTGCAGAGTTTGGCAGTTTGTAGACTTGCGGCGGGGAGTCTGCTCACCGTGGCAGTCCGCACGCGGCGCGTCCTTGAACCAATGTTTTGCTTGCCCGTGTTCGGAGTGGCAGGGTGTGGGTGTGGTGATGTGGAGGAGCGTGAGGTGGCAGCGGGCGGACACGGTGCTGGATTTCTCGGGTGTTTGCTTGCATGAGTTGTGTAGTGTTGAGAAGTCAAGTAGCTAATTGCTGATGCTGTATCCATTGGCTTTGCAGCAGATGTGTGTTTAGGATGGATGGATAGATGCTTTATTAATCTCCAAGAGAAATTCACATTTCCAGCAGCTCTGCAAATATGTCATAATCAGCTTAATCACAAAATCAAACAACCAAGACAAATACGTCCACTTTGTCCAGTCCAGTCCAGTCTTTCCACAACAAGAGAGATGTGATGTTACACGTATTGGTATCTGTTGATACCGGAATCGGAAATTGAGAGTTGGACAATATCGGATATTGGTCATAAAGCCAATATCTCACGTCCCTAATAACTACTAATTCACTTATCACGGTCGAGTCTGGAACCAATTACCCACTTTTGTGGTTGACTAAAGCCTATTTGTCAAAATATGCATGTTTAAACAAAATTTACATATTTTTGGCCTAAATTAGGTAAACATGTTCAAGCATAAAAATGGCTAAATGAACTAAAATGCAACTAAGACAGCCAGAAAAAACATTGAAAGTCACGGTGTGTGTATTGTACACTGATCACTAGGTGTCAGCAATGACATTGATGAGACAATGGCCAACTCAGGAAGTACTGGTAGTAATAAAACAAATAAGAATGTCTCCCACTGCTAATGTGTGAGTCTAGATTACATCCTATTTTTTCTTATGTATACTCTGTTGGGTTATAGGAGTGTAAGGGGGACTATAGGGGTGTTACTTCATGTCTCTAATAAAGGGCTAAAGTCAAAGCCCGTACTTGGAAAGCCATAAATAGGTTTTCTATGCTGTAAATACAAAAATATTCAATTTTTATATAATTCTACTTGGCGGAAATTCACTTATGATGGTCTGGTCTGGAAACAATTAACTGTTATAAACGAGGGACGACTGTACCACACTACACCACTTCAATCCCAGAATACATCTCACCCTTTTCACAGCCTCTCCCTTTTATTCTCCAGAGGTCTTCACTAGATTTGTCACTAGTTGTCGAAATAAATGTGTCCCATGATGTGCATTGTTAGCTCCATCATGCTAACTAATTTTCTCTCTTCAGAATGCACAGAAAAGGGAAAGAAATGTGTTCATGTTTCACACAAGGATTGTGGATGATGGGCAAAATTCCAAAACAAGTGCAGCTATCCTTTTAAAGGGGACCTATTATGCTTTTCCACTTTTCTGACCTGTAAATGTTGCATTCTCGTGTTAAACAATGCCAATGCGTCAGATAATGAGGTTTGCGCATTTGGAAGTGGGCTCTGAAAGCAATTTTGAACAGCTCTGCACGCTGTGTAAAAATATGCTCATCTGTCAACGGCACTTCACACGGGACTGTTTTGTGAACCTGGACCAATACGAAGCTGGACTATCCGCCAAACTGTTGCTGAAGTCCGACGCCTGTCCAACGTTACTTGGTCGTGTTGAAGAGTCAGAAGAGCAAGCTGTAAGTAACTATTTATCAGTGTCCTAACTGTGTTTATTTTGTGTAAGTAATCGGACAAAAGGGGTTCAGCAGATTTCCAGAAGTCCTTGGGAGTGCGACCAATCACAACGGAGTGGGCTCGGCAGGAGGTGTACATGGAGGAGGGCTGGGGGTCTATAGAGTAAATTACACACACCGTTTGGGCGGGAGGCAGGAAACCCAAGTAAACACTGCAGGAAGAGGTGCAGAGTCTGGAAGATCTAGAAGCTTTCTGTGCGGGTTATGTGTAGCTGCTCTATAACTCAAAACTCAATACAAAGGCCCGAATATTAGTACAATAGGTCCCCTATAACAACTGTCTAACGACAGCAGCGATGACGCTCTTACAAATCCTGGTTATTGCTGCTGAGGAGCTTGGGGAAGGACGTACCGATGGAGCGTCCGTGGCGGTAGACCACCAGCTCCAGCGTGTACTCGTCCACATTGACCACCACTGATGTCATCTTATCCGTGGACGAGAGGAAGATGATGGTGAAGAGAGCGACCTCGAACTCAGGACTCACGCCGATGAAGGAACCACCGACGGGCTTCACCAAACCCTTCCAGCTGAACTGCAGATTAAGGACGTGGTCATCTTGGTCGGGCTGTAAAAGATAGGTAGGTAAAGACGTCCAAGCGTGGCAAGTGTCTGCATGATTGTGTTGTCTCACAGTGTCTTTGTTGTCTCTTGCTTTGTAGCCTTTATAGTCTATGTGGCCGTGCTTCTCCTGCAGGTAGAACTGCACCCAGTTGTGTAGACCCATAATCTCCTGCCCAAACTTGGTTTCCCCGACAAACACATGTTCAAACCCGCAAGAATCCTCTCTGAAGAAAACATGAAAACACTCATTTAGCTGCCATTTCCTGCACCAAGAACTAGCCAACCAACGCCACAGATTAGGCCTTGAGCTCCCCCTGGTGGTGATGGAAAAACTCACCCTCCGCTCCTTTCTCGGTGGTACAGTCGGAACCAGATGTCGTAGAGCTGCTTCTTGAATTGTGTCACGGCTGGCGGCGACTGTCTCTTCTTGATCAGATACCGGTGAGCACACTGCCAGTGCACAAAACTTCATCGTTTGCTATCGTTGATGGCCATCCATGGCACTGAGACACTTGTTGACAGTGTTGTCACCTTCATGACTTCTGTCTCCAGAATAGCGTCCAAAAACTTCTGGTTCTCCTGTAGCTCCTCAGGGGTCACAGTCTCTGACACACCAGTTGACATCTCGTAGTTGTCCAGCAGGTTGATGAAATCTGCATGAAGGACTTTCAATATTAGTGCAGACCTGCCAACTTGTACAAATGTATTGTATGCAATTTTCCTGGCTTTAGTTTCCTGTTCAATCTGTACAGTATAGATAAATATCAGTTTCTCAATAGTATTTAAAATCAGGGGAGTTTGAAAACATTTCTGTCCCCTGGGGGGCATGACAGAAAATAACTGAGAACCACTGGCGTAAGTCCAGATGATTCAGCTTGGTCTTGAAACCGATCTCGCACTCTCACAATAGCCGCTGTAATACAAAACCCTGCAAAATCTGAGCCACGAGAGTAGATCTGGCAAGTTTTCCCTGTGCCGTCACCAAGGTGGAAAATTGCCAGGTCCACCATTCCCTTTCAGTGCTGCTCATACAGAACAGCGACATGGAAACAAGCTGGCTCTGTTACAGCTCTGATATTATGTCACAAGGTGGAATATTGCTGTGTAAACTAATTTTCTATGCTGTTTAGACAGAACAAAACTGAAAAAAACCCCAGCTCTTACAGCCTGTGTGAAAGGGGCTACACGTGGGATCATACCCCTGTTACAGCTCTTATATTATGTCAACTTTTCCCCATTTTGTGTCTGTGCTGTTTATACAGAGAAAAACAGAGGAAAAGTATGTTTTTTTACAGCCTGTGTGAAAAGTGCTAAAGTCAGTTTCCTGCCTCTGTTTATAGCTGTGATACAGTACATCAGGAGGGGACACGGCCGGGTCCATCTCATCCCCTCATTCTGTTCTGATTCTGTTTATACAGAACAGCAGCATGGAAAAGTGCTGGCTTTAGCAGGCAGTGTCCTGTCTTTTGTTACAGCTCTGATACTATGTGAGACAGTGGAAACCTGGTGGTTCTACTCTGTACCTCCATTCCATTTTGATGCTTATTTATACAGAACACTGAAATGGGGAAAAAAAGCTGAAAAAACAGTGTTGGCTTTTTTGTGTGAAAGGGGATACAGGCAACCACTTCTGTCCCCTGGGGGGCATGACAGAAAATAATTGAGAACCACTGGCGTTAGATTCCTGTTAGATTCCTGATACTATTTGAGGAGGTGGAATATTGCCTGTATATTACTTGTCTCAACATTCCGTGTTGCAGGGCTACAGGTAGCAGTGTTCTACCTCTGATGCTACCTCGATGAATCACTACATGTCACAAATTCTCCCAAACATGTCACAAATTCTCCCAAACAAGCTGGAACCTGCTACTTTGGATTTTGGAAGATGATAATACTTCCAATGTCTTTAAACCACCTACAGTACCGTCATCATTGCACAATAAGGAGACAAGATGATTATTTTTGCAAGATTGGACTTTTTGAAAGAAACATTTTGTACATTTTTAGTGAATGGAACATGAAAACAAATAGTGGATACAGTGACCGTACGTGAATACGTCTCGATGCTCTTCAGCTTGTCTTGGTTGACGTACGTGAAAAGCGGCGCCCTGGCTCTGTCTCTGGCATAGTTACTGCCCTGGGCCACGTAGCCTGCTCGCCCCTGAATTCAGAACACATAAAACAGGGCACGGGAAAACCACCATTGCTGGGATGGAATGCTCACAGTTGTACCCTACACTACATCATTGTATCCTCTCATCAAGGCATCTGCCCCCCCCCCCCCCCCCCCCCCCACCCACCCACCCACCCACCCATCCCAAACAAACATTCTCCCAGTACTGACCTGAAGAGAAATGATATAATCTAGCCCTGGTTTGAGACGATTGCTGTCCAGACACCAAAGTTCATTGAGCACCTCAGCAAGCTCCTGGTTGGCTCCTTGACTGAGGAACAAAGCTGATGACTTAAAAACATTGTCTGTTAGGACGTGCTTCATGACCAACATGACGCTGCATGCGTATGTCAGCACTAGAAAAAGGAGCCGGCAAAATGTCAAGCAAATACAAAGAATAGCTTTGCATGAATACAGTGCCATGGCGCTTTTCCATACTAATTCCTTCCACAAGATAAAAACTGAAAACTGAGGCTGTTTTTCCCATGAAAATATTGTAAATCCAAAAATATTAACAAAAATACATTTTAGAGAGTGACAGTTTTACATGCAGAAAACAATGTGAAATCATTCTAAATGAGGAATGGATGGAACTTACTGTTGACATGGTCTACCTGCACATCCTGTGAGATTGAATTCAATAGTGTTCCTCACCTTCTGCATCAAATTGCTGCCACTCACAACTTTCTTTGGGCCCCATAATGTGTTATTTTGCAGTTGCACTCAATTAAAAAATGCACACAGGGAGTCACTAACTTTGTTTTGGCACTCCATTTCACAGAACAATACAGTAAAGGGCAAACAGACTTGTTTGTTACGCGCAATATTGTACCAAAACTGAGACGAAAAACGGGGCAACATTTTGGACGATTACTGAATCGTACGAAGACTGTGGCCTACAATGTTGTGTTTGCTATGCTATGCTTCTATGCAGCATTTTAAAAGGTGCTGTCTGTCATGGTTAGGTGCTGCAATGGGGGGTGTATCATATGTATGAGTGTACTGCATGTGCATTTGCATGAGCTGTGAATAAGTGAGTGACAGTCATTAACACCACTCCCCCTCATTGTTGATCTTGTGTCTTCAACTTATGTGATAAAATGTTGTAAAATCGCACAAAAATTTGTTTCTGACATGAGAATGACAGTTTTTTTTTAAACAGATTTATATTGTGAGGGTTTAAGTAAAGTATGTAAAGTATAAATTAGCATGTTTCAAGCTGGAGTATTACCAACCAAATTGGAGTGTCATCCCTTTTTTGTAGTGTGTTGTATTGACTGTCCTATTGTATTGTGTAACCACTAATTAACACCAGACCCCGTCTCTCTTGTTCACACACAAACATGACAAATCTCCATTGTACAAAGCAACTGTGCTTGCAGCAGCACTCTGTGAAAGTATTAAAAATTTCTGTGCAAGAGGAACAACATCAAAATGGAGGCTTTCCCTCAAGCAAGACGCGCATCACTGACTGAAATATTACAACACGGAAACATGTTTACACAATACAACTTCTATGTTGAGTGCAAGTAGTTTTTAAATGGCTGGAAGTGTCGAAAAACGATTCAAAGGAAACGTAAACGTGTTTTTACATAATTCTCTCATTTTGCTTACCTTCTGGCCATGTTTCCGTGCAGAAGAAACTGACTTGGCTCACTCTTGACTCTTGAACGAAGAAGTACAGTTATTTATGCAAATTAATAGTTGGGCTGTCTGTCGTGATGTCATTGAGGGTAGCAGCCAATGACGAGACGACAAATGCACATTGTACCGCCCACAGCAAGAAGGACCAATGCTGTTGTGGTCGACTTATTAATGCAATAATGAAAGTGACTTTTATGAAAAGTGTTACACAAAGCAGTTATTTATATTTTAGTCTTGTGACAGAATGGTTTAACTCTTCGTATTTTGTCCAGTTCCCACTCAAACGACGTGTCGCGACAGTCGCGTGGGGAGCATCCATTTTATTAGCGGACGTGAGCATCCACACCGCTCGAGGCGCCATTGTAATGATAAGTGTTGAGCGACGTTGCAGAAAAAGAATGTAGCCCATGCGCAGTAAGTCCTTGTGGTGTTTTGGTTTTTCGCGTGCGTGCATGTATGCCCAGAGCAGGAGTGTGATTTAAGTCGTTTCCCGCCTCCCTAAATCTATAGTGTTGTTCTGTATTTATCGTATTTATAACATACTTACAGCCGGGAAGAAGATAGTGTTAGCTTTAGCATCATGGCCTCTGTAGTGGAGCTGATTGCTGGCAGCTACGAGCAAGTCGCTTTTGGCTACCGTGTGCAAACTGACGAAAAGGTGAGTGCCACTGAATGTAAGTCGGTATTTTAGACATTTAAGTCATTGTGAAAAACGTCAACATGGCTGTTCACATTAAGTTGAGGGTATTGCTTTAAACTGGTAAAAAGTTAACGACGTTAGGCACAGCTGTAGGTTTTGCTACAGACGTGCAGCCTTTTAAGAAAGTATAGTATTGAGTATAGTATTGTGTAACACCTAACATTGCATTCCCAATCACACACCGTCTGCTTACCTTAGATCATCCCCCCCCACGCCATGCAGCTTTTCAACACAACAGAGGGGGAGCGATAAAAACACACAGGACTGGACTTATTGAATTTTGATGTGTAACTTGCTAATATGATATGTTGTTATTCATTACGTATTATTGCACTACAAATTTGACGTGATCTCTCATATTTGGTCATTCGTATTCTATTTATTTGTCTTTGTTTAATTTTGTTGTGTGATTTAAGTGATTAAGTTCATTATGACATTTTTGCAGAGCTGCTGGAAATGTGAATTTCTCATGGACGTCAATAAAGTATCTGTCTCATAATATGATGCACTCTTGTTGGTTTAGGCATCATGAGTAACCACTGTCTTGGATTTTCTGTTTGTTGCAGGAGTGGACCGCCAAGGCAGACTTCACACACCATGCACACACTGCATCCGTCTCAGCGGTGGCGGCCAATGAGAGATTTGTTGTCACCGGCAGCAAAGACGAAACCATCCAGCTGTACGACATGAAGAAGAAACTGGAACATGGCGCTTTGCTGTATCACGAAGGCGAGTAATGTTCATTGCCCAAGGATATATGGGCTGTGTCTAATTTAAGGGTCTGAAGCCCACGAGGCCAGTAGCCTACCTGGACGACAAAGGCCAGATGTTCGGAGGCTGCTCCTCAAGCCGCAAACCAGCCTTGTGAATTCAGGCGGACTAGCCTTCCTCGCACTTCCCGGTTGTGTCACGTGTTTTCGTGTTTACCTTGACGTCATGACAGAATGTTATTGTCCTTCAATGTCTAAAGGAGAGCGAAAACCTAACTAAAGTGAAGGAGAACAAATAAAATGTGACAATATAGAAGCAAAGTTAATTTGTTTTTTTTAAATGTAGGCTTTGCAGTAGAAAGAGGAGAGGTTCTCTGTTGGCAGATTTATCTCCAGCTCAGAGCTAAACCTAACAATAGTGATGTTCATCGCTACGTATTTGTTACTCTTTGGCTACCTCGTTAATTTGTACAGCACTCTGATCGGCAACAACACATTAGTTATGAAATGTGTTTTTATAGGTGTGATTATTTAAAGATCATTTGAATCCCTCCACCAGCTTGCATAGTATTCATAAGTTTTATTAAATGTATTATTTGATCACATACTGCATATGATTTGATGTAATAAAACAATGTAGCATCTGACATAGTTTTAAGCTGCAGGCCAGGTGAAATAATGATGAGGTGCAGGAAGCCAAAGGAGGAGAAGGTTTGGAAGGCCATCGGTGATGGTCCATGGTGGTACCACATACCTGGCTGTCCTGGAGCTCCATCCTGATCATGATTATCTTTAGTACTCTAAAACTATCCTATTCTATTTGTGTTCTTTATAAAGTGGATATCTTTTGTGTTGACATGATTGCGTGAGTATTTTCTCAGGCTCTCAGGCTGCAATCTAATGACAGTACAACTTCTGCCGCTACAAACATAACATTGCTCACTTTTAATTGAAGACAAAAGGCTAACAATGTGTTTCATTGTTGTGGTTGTCTCCACACAGGCTCCATCACCTGCCTGGAATTCTACGGACCAACATATTTACTGAGTGGAGGGGAGGATGGACTGATGTGTGTGTGGAGCACAAAGAAGTGGGAGTGCCTCAAGTCCATCAAAGCTCACAAGTGAGTCTTGCCCATTGCCACACATCAGGGCTATTCCTAGAAGTTTTCAGAGCGCTTTGCTGTTACTCCTATTATGCACATAATGCCAACTTTTGCCGTATTTACAGAAAAAAAAGTATGAAACCAAATACAACAACATACAGTAAACATAGTCCAAAAAGTACTTTGACTTTGGAAAACAGTGATTGGCAATTTTGCGTATTTTCTGATATGTTGCGGACAAAACACTAACTAAATCTTGTATTGCTGAATAAAGAGGCGAAAATTAAAAATGTAAAAAAAAAAAAAATCTGATTAATTGAAAAAAATAATCGACCGATTAATCGGTTATTAAAATAATCGTTAGTTGCTGTCCTAATTTATTGTGTATTTAAAGGAGCCCTGTCCTACATTTTCAACTGTTCAGACACATGTAATGTATATATTTCAAATGGTGTACAGTGGAACCTTGGTTAGTGTCCTGAATTTTTTTTTTTCCCAGAAGGTCTGACTCTAACCAAAGCTGACACCAAACCGAATCAATTTTTCCAATGAGAAATCATCCAATGAATCCGTTCCAGAAAGGCTGCATCTCTCTGACCAGTTGCAACAAAGTAGGAGTGGCTGGAGGAGGAGGCTGGGAAATTGAGGAATTTGGCCAAGCGAAGAAGAATGCAGATTTGCCATGTGCACAACTTGAGATTTATGGAGTATTTGATTAAGAGACATATCCAATATCAGTTGAAAGAAGTGGAGGTAAAACAATAACAATGGAGTTCTATGCTTCACAGCATCAAAGATCTTCTATTGAATGAGACAGCTCTACTGTGTTTAAAGATCTCCAGCAAATCCTGTTCGTCATAGATCCTCTTTGTCGCAGACATTCACACTCCCACCCGTTCATTGGATTTGTGGCTTTCCCATGTGTCAATGAGATGGACTAATATAAAAATTAACAAAAAGAAGCGATAAAATACTAAAGAAAAATATGTCTTTTAGAGGCCACGTCACGTCGCTTTCAGTGCATCCGTCTGGGAAGCTTGCGCTGTCAGTGGGCACAGATAAGACCCTCAGGTGAGAGACACACCTACAGGAAAGTCACTGTGATTGATCAATAGGATGCTAGAATGTTTCTGTGTCTTTACAGAACATGGAATCTATTGACTGGAAGATCCGCCTTCATCAAGAACATAAAACACAGTGAGTGTTCTCATCACTTTGTGTGTGTGTGCGCGTGTGTGTGTGTTGTGATATCATTGTTGCGTCTCCACAGATGCACACATTGTACGCTGGTCACCAGACGGAGGCAAATATGTCGTAGTCATCAACGACCAGCTGGATCTTTACAACCTGGACACGGCCACGGTGACCAAGACGCTCAAGAACCCCAAGAGGATCTCATCGATCAAGTTCTTAAGCGTGAGTTCTCTAACAATGACCTCCGTCGTAATTACAGCAAACACTAATTAATGAGGTGTTTTTTCCCAGAATGCAATCCTGGCAGTTGCAGGCGATGATGAAATAGTGAGACTGTGTGATGTTGACGAGGAAGAATGGGTGTGCGAGTTCAAGGCTCATGAAACCAGGTAACTTCAGCCTTCTCCTATTCCTTCAACAATACATTTCTTTTACGATGCGTGCTTTCCTGTTGGCCTTCAAAAGTGTCCAATACGACCTGAAAAAGTTGCTCGATTTGTCGCTAATTGCTTTTTAAAAAAACTGAATCAAGATGGGTCTGAATTAGGGTTGGTGATCGTGCGAGTTGGAACGATTCTGGTTCCAGTTCCGATTCCTCATTATGATTCCGCTTCCTAACGATTCTTGAGTCTGGTGCTTTTAAGAGGCAGGGTCATAAAAGTTTGCATGGTTTAATTGAGGGTGCCGACCAGAGTTCTTTTTGGATGAAATGTCTGAGCTTCTCCATGAATTGTACAACCCCTGGTAAAACGTATGGAATCACCAGTCTCGGTGGATGTTCATTCAGATCACAGACATGACACAAAAGTAATTTCAAATGGCAAATTTCTGGCTTTAAGAAACACTGAAATAAATTAAGAAAAAAATTGTGGTAGTCAGTAACAGTTACTTTTTTTTTTAGATCGAGCACAGGGAAAAAATTATTAAATCATTAAATTCGGAGGAAAAATGATGGAATCACTCTGTAAATTTTCATTCTTAAAACTAACACCTGCATCAGATAAGATCTGCTGGCTAGTCTACAGCAGTGGTCCCCAACCTTTTTTGACCCACGGACTGGCTTGTTCCCACAAATCTCCCGCGGACCTGGGGGGGGGGGCTACATTCTAGCGATCTAATTTATCTTATTCATGATGTATTGTGTAAAACAAAGACATGAATAACATCAAATTAAAAGCCCAAAATGAATGCCGACCCACCATCCACCAGTTCAAGTTCCAGCCAAGTTTTTCCAGAGAGATGATTACATCTCTGTTTGACGTGTGTGGTAAAAGGCAGTGTGCTACCATGAATTAACTTGAGACAAATGTGCACATTAGCACTCAATAAGTCATCAAAACTTACCTTTATGCATTCCCACATAGTATCAGCATTTGACACCAAATATGAGGTGAAAGAAAAATGGTAAAAATACAGTAGTAGTCTATCTGTGCGTCATGAGATAAAGTTAGCACACGCACAATGGACATGCGTCAAGTGAGACGGATGTAATAGAGAGAATCCGGCCACTTTTCAAAATAAAACATTAAAAAAAATTAAATAATGCAAATTATTTTTTCTTTCTGTGCGGCCCGGTACCCGCCGCGGCCCGGGAGTTGGGGACCACTGCTCTACAGTTAAAAAGGAGTGACCACACCTCGGAGAGTTGTTTCACCAAGCGCCTAAAGGAAATGGAATTTACGTACAGAAAAGCTAAATGAAAGCCATCATTAACACCTAAACAGAAAAACCAAGGTTACAATGGGCTAAGGAAAAGCAATGGTGGACTGTGGATGACTGGATGAAAGTCATAATCGGTGATGAATCGCAAATCAACATTGGGCAATGTGATGCTTGGACTTTTTGTTTGGTGCCGTTCCATTGAGATTTAGGAAGACGACTGCCTGAAGAAAACATGCAAATGTCCACAGTCATTGATGACATGGGGCTGGCTACATGTCAGGTAAAGGCACTGGGGAGAGTTGGCTGTCATTACATCTTCAATAAATGCACAAGTTTACGTTGACATTTTGGACACTTTTCTTATCCCATCAATTGAAAGGATGTTTGGGGATGATAATGCATCTTGCCATAGAGCACAAAAAAAAAGACCCATAAGGTCAGCGTCATGGCCTGCAAATAGTCCGGATCTCAATTCAATTGAAAATCTGTGGTGGAAGCTAAAGAAAATGGTCCATGAGAAGGCTCCAACCCGCAAAACTGATCAGGCAACAGCAATCAGAGAATAATGGAGCCATATTGATGAAGAGTACCGTTTGTCACTCATTTAAGTCCGTGCCTCATAGCCAAAAGTGGTGCAACAAAGTATTAGTGGTGTGTTGAAGTGTTCTTTTTGGTTTTTACATGATTCCATACATTTTTCCTCAAAATTGAGTGATTCCATATTTTTTTTCCCTCTGCTTGGTCTAAAAAGGTAACTGTTACTAACTACCAATTTTTGGGGTTTTTCTTAAAGCCAGGAAGTTGCCATGTGAAATGACATTAGTTATGTGTCATGTCTGTGATCTGCTTGTTTTCTACAAAATTAAACAACCGAATGAACATCCACCGACGCTGGTGACTCCATAATTTTTGCCAGGGTTTGTATAATGATGTGAAGTTTTTATCATCCTGACTATGAATTTATTACAGGGCAATTTTCAACCAGTATATACATTTCAAACCATTCAACTTGAATATAAATGTTATGACGTTTCTTTTTATAGGAGTACACTGTCACAAAAGATGTTTACTTTTGAAAAGTAGTACGGTTTGTTTGCTGCCTCAGTGTTGGTCTAAGCTATTTTTTATGACACCCTTATTTTTTTAACAAGATATAGCCCAATGCACTCTTATTTTGAACACCCAGAATTGTTGTGTGATTTGAGAAGGTCCCTTGACTGTTGCTAACAGAGACGGGACGGACTGTGCATGCATGAACATTCACAAAGAATTGCCATGTTGATCGATCGTGTACACTCCTTTGTATGATATTGTGTTGCAAATGTTGCACTGAGCCGACCGCTCTTTTTTCTTTCTTTTTTTTTTTTTTTTAAATTAAGTTAAGCCAAACTTTTTCTTCACTGGTGCTCGCTCGTTTCTTCTTCGTTGGTGTTCGCAGCTATTTCTTCCTGTTGCCCAAGTGAGCATTGAAAGTAGGAATCAAAATAAAAACATTTGAACAATTCCGGGAGGATCAGAAAGTTGGTTACGGTTCCCATCGATGCTCGAAACTGGATGCCCAACCCTAGTCTGAATATTCTCTAAGTAGGCAGCAAGTTGGCAACAATGATCCCTCCTCCTACATAGTCTTATTCTCTGACAAAGCAGGTGTGTTAGGATGCTGTTAAGCTGCCTACTGTACGCCGTTGGAACGGCAAGCTATATACCGTTTCATTACAATGTGTTCATAAGGGCCAGATAGCGCCAAATTTGTGGCTAGCTGCCACAAATACAGTGGTGTGAAAAAGTTTTTTGTATGTTTGCACACTTAAATGTTTCAGATCATCAAACAAATTTAAATATTAGTCAATGACAACACAACTGAACACAAAATGCAGTTTTTAAATGAAACTTTTTATTAAGAGAAAAAAATCCCAACCTGCATGGCCCTGTGTGGAAAGTGATTTCCCCCCCCCAAACATAATACCTTGTTGGGCCACCCTTAGCAGCAACCACTGCAATCAAGCATTTGCGATAACTTGCAATGAGTCTCTTACAGCGCTGTGGAGGAATTTTGGCCCACTCATCTTTGCAGAATTGTTGTAATTCAGCCACATTGGAGGGTTTTCCAGCATGAACCGACTTTTTAAGGTCATGCTACAGCATCTCAATAGGATTCAGGTCAGGACTTAACTAGGCCACTCAAGTCTTAATTTTGTTTTTCTTCAGCCATTCAGAGGTGGACTTGCTGGTGTGTTTTGGATCATTGTCTTGCTGCAGAACACAAGTTGGTTTCAGCTTGAGGTCACCAACAAATGGCCGGACATTCTCCTTCAGTATTTTTGGTAGACAGCAGGATTCATGGTTCCATTTGCCACAGCAAGTCTTCCAGGTCCTGAAGCAGCAAAATAGCCCCAGACCATCACACTACCACCGCCATATTTTACTGTTGGTTTGATGTTCTTTTTCTGAAATGCGGCATTACTTTTACGCCAGCTGTAATGGGACACACACCTTCCAAAAAGTTCAATTTTTGTCTCATCAGACCATAGTATTTTCCCAAATGTCTTGGGATCATCATCTGGCAAAATTGAGATGAGCCTTAATGTTCTTATTGTTCAGCAGTGGTTTTTGTCTTGGAATTTTGCCATGCAGGCCGTTTTTCCCAGTGTTTTTCTTATGGTGGAGTCATGAACACTGACCTTAACTGAGACAAGTGTGGCCTGCAGTTCTTTAGATGTTGTTGTGACCTCTTGGATGAGTTGTCACTGCGCTGTTGGAGTAATTTTGGTTGGCCGGCTACTCCTGGGAATGGTCAACACTGTTCCATGTTTTCTACATTTGTGGATAATGGCTCTCACAGTGGTTAGCTGGAGTCCCTAAGCTTTGGAAATGGCTTTATAACATTTTCCAGACTGATAGATCTGACTCTCAGTTTTGTTATGTTTTAACAGGGGGCAGTCACTTTTTCCCTTAATAATAAAGTTTTATTTAAAAAATTTTATGCATTTTGTGTTCATTTTTGTTGTCATTGAGTAAGATTTAAATATGTTTGATCTGAAACATGCAATAAAAGAAATCAGGAAGGGGGCAAACACTGTTTCATACCACTGTAAATGAATGTAAGGAAAACACACTTTCTGTTTCCAGGCACATTTTGTTTTTCTTTTTTAAATAGTCCTCTCAAATTTGGGGCGGTGGGGGCTCAGTCTAATGACTTTGGGACAAATTGAAACTTCTGTTAGAGAGGACGCCAAAGTCAGACTTTCTTCTGGTGAGTTTGCTAGAAGTACTAACGTGCTCGTGTCCTCTGAGGGTGAAAGCGGTGGAGGGCTTCAACATGGACGACCACTGCGTAATGGTCACGGCTTCCAACGACGGATTCATCAAAATGTGGAAGGTGCATATGAATGAGGTGAGTCACACTTTCACATTTTGTTTACTTCCACATTTAGTCCATTTCTCCCGTAGGAAACCACGGAAGTAGAAATCATCTGCTGCAGGGTCAAAGCCCTTAAGAACATTCCAGCCAATGTTTGAAGTGACATTGTAACGTCGTGGCACATGTGTAAATCGGACTAAAAGAGGACAATTGAAAGTCCTCTTGTTGCCTGATGGATGTAAAGTTGCCTTGAATGAGCATGACTGTTTATAACCAACATATGTTCAGTTTGAAAACATAATTTCTTGTGCGTTGGCATGAAAAGCTTCTGGCCTATTCTAGCTATGTTGCTGGTTATCACAAAGGCTTCATTAAGTGTACATGACACTCATGTTAATATTCTTAACTGTCACACAAGTGTAAAAAGAAGCGAAGCAGTGTTAATAATAATGTTAATTTGCTAGCACGTGCGGATGCACCTTTGGCGCTACCTGTTGGCCCTCACTCATAAACACATTATAATGGGACAGGCTGTGAATGTAGATTGTCGTTACAACTCTGTGCAGTAGGTGGCGGTATGCCTTGTAACGCCTCTTTTTTTTAGCACCTCATGCACTCCTGGTCTGCCATAGAACAAGACGTTGCAGAAGGAATCATTGTTGCCAACTTAGACAGTCGGACTCGTCCAGATACTCTTTTTGGGGAAAAAAACGACATATCTCGTGACTTTTTCTGGTCTTTTTGGAGACACTGACATAGAAGCAACTATTGCTCTTCTCAACAAGCAGCGGGTACTTCTGTAGGCCTCTCTCCCATCAAAAAGCAGTCACAGGCAGCTCCGTCTTGTTTGTGACATAACCCACAATAGCAACAGAAGAAAGTTCATTTGTATTTCTAAACACATTTGTTTTGTGGGTTATTCTCTCTCATGTTATTCCTATCTCTCCTACAGTGCTATTCCTCTCACTATGTCATTCCTCTCTCCTACTGTGTTATTCCACTCTCCCACGACGTTCTTCATCTCTCTCCTACAGCGTTATTCCTCTCTCTCTTACTTTGTTCCTGTCTCCCACAGCAGCGTCTTATTGCAATGACATGCGCCTGCAACATGAACAATTATGCAAATGAGATGATGATGTCACATCAACCACCAGCACCACTACAATTTCATTGTAGTCTTGTGGGGAAAAGTAATTTATGGAAGTACCTGCTATCTTACAGGAGCTGGAATGTCCCACCCTCCTGGGGGAAGTGAACACCACGGCCAGGCTGACTTGTTTGGCCGTGTGGAAACCTTCATGGGCGCAGCAGAGCACAGAAGAACGCTCCAAGGCAACTACATGTAAAGGTGATGAAAGTATTTGTTTAGCGTTGTCCCATGGCTGCACGGCTGACTCATTTGCTTTGCGTCTCTTCCCTCATGCAGAAGTTGCTCAGGAGCTCCTGAAGACCAGGAGAGTCCGCATTGCTACAGAGGAAGTTGTTCTGGAAGATGAAAGCAAGCCCAGAAAGATAAAGGTCGGTGGAAAACGGCAAAAAACAAAATAAAAAGTATTATTGGGGAGAAAAAAAAAAAGATTTCTGGTCTCGTTTGGTTGGTGTGCCCCTCTTTTGCAAGGACATGCTTTTTACACACAAGTAGACTAACACCAACCTACATCAAATAAAGCATCTACTCTCAGGCTGAAAGTGTCCAAACATGCTCACCTGTTGTGTACAATTTCTCTGACAAATACAGTACACCACATGGTGGCACTGTCATTAAACTCCTAAAGTCGGGTGGATCTGAAATTTCTCAAACATGAACACAAAAACACCTGCTGTAACTCTAGGGCGTTTTGCAAAGTCAGTGCCAAATTTGGTATGCACTTTTAGGGGACTGACGAGCACATCTACGCAGTACTATAGTGATGGTAAACGCCGTTACTTTTACTGACTCCACTTTTTAGGAGTCACTCACTGAAGTGAATTGCGTACTCGATTCACTTGAGTCAGTCACAGAGCACATGCACAAAAAAACCCTGCAGACTCATTGAGTGGGTGGGCTGTTTGGATGTGGCAGCATGGAAAATGTAAAAATACATATTAATGAAGAATGAAAGGTATAAATGAACATTTAGGGTTACTTTTATCTTCATTGGAGATGTGATTCTTGACATGACTGTCCCCAAAGACATGTGGCAGCGAGATCAACCACCACCTTCCTGTTTTGACTTGTTTCTTGAATTCAATCGTGTTTCTCACCTCAATACTATAACCCAAAATTCTTCAGTGAAGGTAAAAGTAAGCTTAAATGTTTATCCCTTTTCATAAGCATTTAGAATTGGTTTGGTTTAATTTTATTTGAACATGCATACAAGTTACAATGGAATATATCACAATTCAATTTACAGTTCCACATGTCCAAAAGGAGTAGGAAGAAGCAAAGTTTATTTAATCCTATACCCCCCATCCACATCTTGTGCAGTACATATTATTCACTTCCTGTATTTCATGTAATATTATTCCATATAATAATAATCAGTATAATAATAAATAAATAATAATAACAAGCATGAAAGAACAGTAAATATAATAATCAATATAATAAATAAGATGAAGGCAAGCATAATAAAGCAAGTTCAAGACTCTTCTGCCTTATACAGTATTTAGCAAACATCAACTGCTTGTATTGTTTTTGGAATTTGCTCATCTTGGTACATTGTTAGAGTTCCTTACACAATCCGTTCCACAATTTAATTCCTCATACTGAAATGCTGTGGGTGTTCAGCGTTGTTCTCGCATATATGTGTTTTAAGTTTCATTTTCCTCTAAGATATTTCTCTTTTATAGAGAAATACTGTATGATGTTTTTGGGTAACAAGTTATTGTTAACGTTATGCATTGTCTTAGCAGTTTGAAAATGTACTAAATCAGCACATTTTAATATGTGTGATTTAAAAAAATAAAGGGTTAGTATGTTCTCTATATGCGGCATTATGAATTATCCTCACCGATCTTTTTTGCAGTACAGTGAGTGAGTGAAGATTGCTTTTATAATTATTACCCATATCTCCACACAATACATTAAATATGGTAATACCAGAGAACAGTAAAGAGTGTAGAGTGATTTTTGATCAAGAAACAAATTTAGCTTTATTCAATATTGAAATATTTCTCGCCACCTTTTGTTGTATATTTTTGATATGAGATTTCCGACTCATTTTTTCGTCTATTATAATCCCCAGAAATTAATTTTCTTTCACTCTTTCAATATCCACTCTGTCTATTTGTATTTGAGCGTAGGTGTCCTTTCCAAATAGCATTATTTTAGTTCAAGGTTAATCTGTTTTTATGAAACTATGTCTTTAATATGACCATTTCAGCCTTGACCTTTTTTAGAATTTATCCATAAATTAGCCGCACCTCTGTATAAGCCACAGGGTTCAAACTTTGAGGAAAAAATAGCGGCTTATACAGCGGAAATTACGGTAAGATTGATTAAATGTACAATTAGTACAGCTTCTGCTGGGATATTAACACGGCTGTAGCTGTTCCACTCAGATTTGAAACAAAACACTCACCGAGTGACAGTGTGAACACCGATGTAGGATTACAAGGTTTATAGTGTGCATAAAGCACTAAATATGCGCTTCCAATCCTGCCTGGCACATTGCCACTTCCATATTATGTGTATTATTCACAGTAGCCATGCCATAGCTCACAGTCTGGTTGATTGGCTTCTGGATGACCTGTTCACTCAAAACAACTTTTCTCTAAACGATAAATATTTGCACATTTGAATCTCGCGAGAACTCGTGACACCCCTAATTAATAGCAAAAACATTTGTCTCAAGATTAAACTGCAAAAGTTTAATAATAACTATGCACAAAATATTTACCGTAAAGTAAAGTTGACTTTTAAATGAAGCCTCTTTAGGACAGCTGAGCGGTAGGCACCCGGCTTTATCCAGCGTCCAAGCCGTAGATGCTCGCCCTTGGCGAGTCAGGTCGTGTTTCGAGTCCGTAAGCTGTAGATGCGCTGCGTTTGCGAGTTGCACAATGAATGACATGCTACCTTGTTTCCTTTTTTAATTCAGCTGGCGGCAGCACGGGTAAGTGAACAAGTTAACAGAGACTAATACCTGTCTCGGTTCAGTAAAGACAACAACTTTGAAATGAGAAAGAATGAGAAAATCATATCTATGCTCTTACTTGAGCCATGGTTACGATGTACAATTTAAAAAGGCAGTGTCTGTGCGGACCACGGATATGACTCCTGCAGTATATGCACTGTGTGTACAATTACTAGGCAGTTTATTGATTATTAGTTTTATTATTTAACAATAACAATGCTCTTGGTCAATCCAAAATGTTAATAAACCTCAAACTTGAATATTTAAGGAAGTGAATGTTGGGTTTTGGCTTTTGTTGAGATTATCTGTGTGCGGAATTATCAGGTAACTCAAAGAAAAACAAAAATATTCCCATCTCACTATTTAATTTTTTTTATAGTCAGAATAATAGACAAACAACACAATTTCTGACATTTCCAAAAATAAAATCAGTGACCAATATAACCACCCTTCTTTTCAATAACACGGAAAAGCCTACCATTTTTGGATTCTGTCAGTTTCTTGCTCATTTGACCATCAACATTTTGTGCAGCAGCAACCAAAGCCTTCCAGACACTGTTCAGAGAGGTGTACCTTTTTTCTTCACTGTAAATCGTATGTTTAAGGGCCCACAAGGGTTTAGGTCAGGTGATCATGTCATTATTTTTAAGACCTTTTTAAGACCTTTACTAGCTAGCCCCGCAGTGGAGTACTTGGATGCATGAGATGGAGCATTGTCCTGCAGAAAAATCATGGTCTTCTTGAAAGGTGCACACTTTTTCCTGTACCACTGTGTGAAAAAGTGGCAGTAGGTTTGGGAGTTGAGTTTGAGTCCATCTTCAACCTGAAAAGGCGAAACAAGCTCATCTTTTAATAATTCCAGCCCTTACCAGTACCCCACCTCCACCTTGCTGGCGTCTGAGTTGGAGTGGAGCTCTCTGCCCATTGCTGATGCAGCCACAGGCCCACTTCTCTGGTCCATCAAGAGTCACTCTCATCTCATCAGTCCATGAAACTTTTGAAAAATCTGTCTTCAGATATTTCCTGGCCAAGTCATAGCCTTTCAACTTGTGTGTCTTGGTCAGTGGTGGTTGGGTTTCAGCCTTTCTTACCTTGGCCATGTCTCTGAGCACTGAACACCATGTACCGTACTTCTGGACACTCCAGGTAGATTCCAGTTCTGGAATATGACGGCACTGGAGGATAATTGGTTCCTGGGAGCTTCACGTTTGATTTTTATCAAATATTTGGCAATTAATTTGCATGTTTTTCTCTCGACACGTTTCTTGTGATCCTTTTGTGCACTTGAGGCAAAACATTTAATGTTTCTGTGGTCACGTCCTAATATCTTGGCAATTTTGACAATTCCAAGAGTGCTGCATCCCTATGAAAGATGTTTTACAGTTCTTTACTTTTCAGATTCTGTTAAATCTCTTTTCTGGCCCATTTTGCCAGAGGAAAAGAATCTGCCTAATAATTGTCAACACCTAATAAAGGGTGTTGATCTCCTAAGGCCACACCCTCCCTCACTACACACGTGCACATTACCCGGTATGCTTAAACCCAATAAGCATTCAAGTTTACAAAGCTTGGAAAATATGCCTAAAAATGATAATATTGTCAAAATACCGACTTGCCTAATAATTGTGCACACAGTCTGCTTCCTCATCCAATGGCATGAGCAAGTGTGTCCAAACTTATGACTGGTAATATACGAGTCCTTATGTAAGAGTAATCTCACTTTTCCTTGGTATAATACTCATATTGTAAGTGTTTTAGTGAGTGCCATGTGAGGGAAGTGCTGACCCAAAGAAAAAGTGAAGTGTGTGAGAAGGAATCTTCTGTGCATGGAAGCTCCAAGCGGTCATCCCCGAGCGATGACGTAAAGCACCTAACAAACGTGCACTCCAATTGTCGCCTGGTTCGTTTTGAGTAGGCGGGCGCTGTGCTGTTGGCTGACTTACGGTAAGCTTGGACCCGCAGTGTCCACGGACAGAATCAGGTGATCCTCGACGAGCTACGGAACCATCCATCCAGCAATCCAGGGCCGAGCGGGGCGAACATGCACGATGTCATGTAGCAAATGTCGGAGCTCCATCTGTCCACATTTCCGCCTCGAATCGCGACCGTCCTCGCAGAGCCGGAGCGGCCGTGTGACGATGGCACGTTAGAGCCGCCCTTGGCGCAGCAGCCATCCTTTTTGATTTTTCCTTTATGACCAATCCCATCCTCGCACACGACGACTGCTTTCAACATGGGGCTGTGCTACAGTCTGCGCCCCCGGCTCTTCGGGGACCTGAGCGGGTCCATCTCCAACGCTACCTCGGACTCCGAGCAGCCTCCGGACGTCGCAGCCGCCGCGCCGACCCGCGCCCAGGGAGCTCGCCCAGAAGACAGCGGCGGATGCGGGGAGGCTTCGTCGCTACGCGGGGGCCCAGCGCGCCCCACCGGGGACCCTGGCCGGCTTTCGGCGTCCGGGGAGCACCGGCGCGGGGACACCACCGGCACGGACGGCGTGCTCATCCAGAACGGAGGAGGTGGTGGAGGAGGGGGCGGAAAGGCGGCGACCAAGGAGCGGGGCCGTCGCCTGCAGCTACCGCACAAGAGCAGCAGCCAGAAGCAGAAGAACTGGGACAAGCTGCTGGTGGAGGAGAAGGAGGCCGAGAAGGAGGCGAGGAAAGTCAGCAAGAACATTGACAGGGCCCTCAAGGAGCTCAAGAGGGAATACAAACAGACTCACCGACTGCTGCTGCTGGGTATGTTCTTTCTATGTTCTCCACCTTTCTACTTGGTGCTTGTGGGATGGTTTCACATCATATCACTGGGAGGCCTTTTGCCACTTCTGTCATGAAGATGGACTCTGGCCTGGCTTCTTTTGGGGGACAAAGCCAAGGACTTCTCTCTTACTGTTATTCTTATTTTGGCTCTTTACTTCACCAAACAGCGAATAAAGTCACACGTGAAGTGAATCAAAGATTCTCCAAAATGACAGGAGCTCTCTGGTGTTTGTTTTGCAAAGGCGCTTGTCAGAGATCTTCGATATGACAGGAGCACTCTGCTGTTTTTAAGAAATTACTGCCTAAACTAATCAGAGATTCTCGATATGACGCTTTGCTGTCTTATGGACCTACTGTACTGCAAAAACTAGTCAAAGATGCTTTATTTGACAGGACAGCTTTGCTGTTTTTTACTGCAAAAAGAAACGCTCGCCAAAGATTGTTTATATACAGGAGCATGCATGTTTTTAGGAAACATGCAGAACCACAACTCAAAGATCCTCTAAATGACGGCGCGTGTACTACATGACTTCATGCTAAATCAGGTGAGAGTGATTCCCGTATCACATTGTAGTATCACATGAATGCAAGTGTGCATCCAGCAGCAAGTATCTTGGAGGGTATTTCACACCAAACAGTCCCACAAAAAGGAAGTGATGATGACCATAGAACTATAATGAAAATAATTGACTACATAATGGTAGCATAGTGAAGTAGCGCGTGTGTCTGCCGTGGCTACTCAGAACAATATGGTGACAGCCCCAATCAGTTAGCAGCTTTGAACCTCTATCATGACACTAAATAGCAGCAACAGAAGATACAGTCTGCCCCAGTGATAGGATGACAATGGGCACAACAAATGGCCAGGCTACTATATGGAGGAGGACCATATCAGACCACTTTATACAGAGCTCGGATCATCACGTTGCTACAGACATTGGACACCAAATGCATGATGAAGATTCTGACTTGCAAACTTATATACTTGCCTTCAAACAGGTTTACGTCAACTTGATGAACAGCCCACTATTTGTGGCAGGTGTAAACATAAATATGCCGGACTTTAACCGTATGTGTCAAGGCATGTCTGTTCAACTCGAGAGCTGTACTGTTACTCAGATTTCAGTCTGCAGAGAGTATTCTTTGTATAGCTTCCCTGTTACAGAGAAGTTCATGATATCACCCAGCGATGGATGAACACCCATGCCTTCAGGTTGGTTGAGGCCTTGGAGACTCCCAGCCCTGCAGGAGGACTCCTGTCGTCTGGTGGATGTCGTCACAATTTCTACTACTGCTATGCTACTGCTACTTGTATTACTACTACAACTCCTACTATGATTACTACTGTTGCTGCCACTCTTAAAAATCAACAATTAATATATAATAGGGTCTTTGCTCAAGGCCCTAATAACTAAACTATGAACAAAATATAGTTGCTTGTTTTCATCACAACTTCTACTAACACCGTTCCTACAAGTACTACTACTACTACTACTACTACTACTACTACTACTGCTATGCTACTGATAGTACTATTACTACCACTCCTGTTATTACTACTACTGCTCCTATTTGTATTGCTAATACTACTGCTGCTGCTATTTCTACTACAACTACTACTATAGTTTCAAGTCTTCTTTGTTTTGGAATGCAAACAGGAAGACAAGTTCCCATGATTATATGTTGGAGAGGAAGTGACTTTAGTGTCATCTTGTCTGATATCTTTTAATAGCTCATTAGCATTAGCATGAGGCTGTTTAGTTCTTGAGATGTCACATGTTTAAAAGTGTAGTGGAACAGTTCTTGAGATGAGTGTGTCACAAGGTATAGTGGAATAGTGGAAGGTATAGTGGAACATAGTTGTCATGCCTGCAAGCAGCCAGTGGAACTATCGGCCTGTTGCTGCTGAACTTTGCCTCTGTTGAGGAGTTTTATCATTGACGTTGTGTGAACTTTGCTTCTGCAGAGCTTCCACTGCATGCAAGGACCAACAGGATGTGCATAAAGGGCTTTTGTCACATTTATGGTGCCTGTTTTTGCTTTTGGACCAGCACAGTTCAAGGAGAGGGACATTAGACTGTGACTCTGGCTATAACCTGTCTTCACTGCTTTATCATTTATTTGCCCTGCAGTGTGTCATAAACAATCACCCCCCAAAGCTTTTACAGTTCAGGCTGTTAAATGAATGGACTGATATTGTTTGATTACATAACATCACATGTTGTCATCTCCAAGAAGCTTGTGTGCTTTTGTAAGTCAAATAAGACCGAGAGCTTCCATTGTTTGGACAGGTTTCATCGCCAAAGGATTTGAAAAAGCTGCCATCCTGTCTTCCTGTCACATAGCAATGACTTACTGTACATGTGTAATTGTTGTTCGCTAGGTGGCATTACAACACTTAAGAAATACCTTTCAAGTCAAAGACGCTGTTTGACGCTTGCCTTGATTTGTTTGCCTTTTACAATTAAGACAAGAATAAGCCTGTATTAGTTCTGCGATGGGAAATTCCAGATTATTTTTTCCTCGTAAGAAATTATCTATCTTTCTATCTATCTATCTATCTATATATAATATATAGTATATATATATATTATATATATATACACACACACACACACACACACACAGTGGGACCTCCGATTTTCCCTTAAGTGGTAAAGTTTGGAGTTGCAGCTAAAACAATTCCGGAAAAATTGTAAATACCTGTTTACACTCTTACCTCTGACCACTAGAGGGTGATGTGGGACAGTTTTGGGTTGTGACTTTGCTGTTGTGTGTGTGTGTGTGTGTGTGTGTGTGTGTGTGTGTGTGTGTTGTTCTGAGTGATTCATAATTTGAATGATCGATTGATAGATCCAATTTTACCTCCATGCAGCTCACAGCGATAGGCCTTAACGGCCCGCCATATTGTTTTTTTCACAGCCGTACGCTGCTGAGAGACGTCCATTGACTGTCATAGTTGAAGTTTTTATGAAGCAACATCTTCTGCTGGGGAAACGAGAGGCGTTCCTGGACCGCCATGATTGTAGTTTTTATTTCAGAAGAGGGCGGTGCTTCGCTCGTCTTACCGGGAAGTGAGGGGCGTTCAAGGACCACCACGACTGTAGATTTTTAAGGCATACTCAGCGCCTACTGCACGTTTAACTCGGTGACGAGAGCCGTTCGATGAACCGTTTTTAAACACAGCAAATGGTGGTAAATCCCGCAGTGCAACTGGTTGCCAGTTTAGGTCACGGCTGCCAATAGACCCATCCCCTCTTGTCAGGCAGCGGTTAGGGAGGAGTCCAGGTTTCCACCCCTTCGTGGACTAGTGTGGCGGCGGCAGCAGCAGCAGTACAGCTAAGGGACTAAAATCGGGAATGGCCCCTGTCGCATTGGACACGCAGGTGTTGAAATATCCGTGTGGTTTCGGCTCTTTAATATAACGCTTTAGCGCGCGTTTGTTTTCCACCTCCATGGGCCACGACTACTTCCTGGTGCCACAGCGAGAGGCAGTGCTGAGTTGAGAGAGAGCAGAGAGAGAGAGTGGGGCCGGAGATAGCAGCGTTTGGCTAGGATTCACGGACATTTCAAAGGCCTCTCATCTCTTATTTATTTCTACCATTTTAAAAATCACATTTCCAGTCTGCCATCTCGGTCTTTCCCCTCTCTTCTCTCGGCTGCGTCGTACACCACCAGGCGGATTGGATGACGCTCGGCTGCGGCTAAAAGCGGAATCTTAACGGGGAGCGGATTCCTCCCTTTCCCGAGAAGCCGCTCAGACAGAGATTCTTTTTTTTTTTAAACACTTGACTCATTCCGTCACAATTGTTAAAGCCGGGTATTGTCATTTTTTGTTTTTTTTACGTTTTTTGTTGGTGAAGGAAGGGCGACGGAAGATGGGTTGTTTAGGCAACAGCAAGACTGAAGACCAACGCATCGACGAGAAGGCTCAGCGAGAGGCTAATAAAAAGATTGAGAAACAGTTGCAGAAGGAGAGACAAGCGTACAAAGCCACACACAGGCTCTTATTGCTGGGTAAGGCTCGTCTGGATGATGAAATGCGAGCTAACCCCCTCCCCTGCTTCAGCCAACACGTCTGACAGCGCCTGCTAGCATGTCATGGGGCTGGACATTGATGGAAGCCTGATTATTGCAATTAGCTCCTACAACTGCGCCGCTTTCTTTTTTCTACAACATTGCCCCTATCTTCTTCCTAAAATGTGCTGCTTACATGTCATTTGTTTTTGTGTGAAGGTGCTGGAGAGTCCGGAAAAAGCACCATTGTGAAGCAGATGAGGATTCTCCACGTCAACGGCTTCAACGCAGAGTGAGTGTTCAATTACTACATTTACACAAGGCTTGTTTTAATCGGCCATAATTTCTCCGACCTTTTTCCAAAATGAGTAAGACGGCACACGATTTGGAGGCAGCTAGCCGTGGAGCTTCCCCAGGCACTGCAGCGCCTGTTGGGCCCGGTTGCATCCCATGCAAAGCTACTCCCATCTTCCCCTCCCCATCCTCTCCTCTCTCCATTTCTCCCTCTCTCTCTTGCTCGCGCGCACATACGAGGATCCGCACAACGGTGTCACGCACATGTCAAATTCACTGCTTCCTATTTCACGGGCGAGGGGTGAAAGGTTTCCATCGACCCGAGCCTATCGATGATTTGTTTTGCTGCTAGGCCTGAACAGCATTGATCAGACCAGACCGGTCAACACTTGGCTTTTTTTCTGTCTCCCTTTTGGAAAAAAAAATTTAAAAAAAAAACGTGGGGGGGGGGGGGGGGTCTTGGAACGTCATCACAGGACGTAATGGATTTATCTGATATGGAGGAGTATTGGGCCTTTTTTTAAGTTAGGACAGTTATGCACAGAAGAACCTTGGAGGTTGAGCGACTGCTGCAGCAGTTTCGTCACACATTTTTGACATTTGTTTTCATAAACAATCATTTTAAACACTATAAAGTAGTATTTCAGCACAGTTATCACTTCATAGTTAAACGTAACACCAGTGAAACCGTATTCTAAACGTGCACAGATAGCAAAAAAAAAATTACAGGAGGTCCTCGGGTTAAGAATGAGTTCCGTTCCATTTGTAAGTGGAATTTTAGTGTTGGAGGTTGGAACGCTGACCTAAATAAAATCACTCGCATTGTACACACAACACATAAAGGATATACAATAAAGTAATAAAACACAAAATGCAAGAATTAAATTAAAGAGTCATTAAAAACTACACAACACCATATTCGTCCCTCATCTATGGCAGTTAATTGGTTCCAGACTCGACCACGACAAGTGAATTTTGTCAAAGTAGGATCCAATATTAATAAATGAAATAGTGTCATAATTACAGCATAGAAAACATGTTTATTACTTTCTAAATATCATTTCTACCATTATTTCATGTCTGCAGGGCTCTAATAACACCCCTATAGTCACCTTTACACTCCTATTGTTGGTTTACACCACATTGTTAATGCGCAGTCTAGAGGATCACTGCAGGGCCATGAGACGGCCACAGCTTTAAGCATGCTAACGAGCTAACTAGTTAGCCTCCAATTTGTTCTAAACTTAAAGGTTTTCAGATGGAGTGTGAAAGAAGGACAAAGAAGCCAAAAACGTACCACTTGCACACAGAATGGGAGGAAAACTTTTTTTTTCACTCTATCATGTCAGACATGGCATGGCTGACTCCCTGCAATGTAAAGGTAATGTAATGTAATGTAATGTAATGTCATGTCTCATCAGTGTAACATTACTGATGCAGAGTGACAAGAATACTGCATATACAGTACAGGCCAAAAGTTTGAACACACACAGCACAACCTCATGGTCCCAACCCCATTCATAAGGCAAGAACTTCCACTAAGTAACCCTGACATGGCACACCTGTGAAGTGAAACCCATTTCAGGTGACTACCTCATGAAGCTCATTGAGAGAACACCGAGGGTGTTATCAAAAAAGCTTGCGCACTTTTTTGTTAAGTACATAATTCCACATATGTTCATTCATAGTTTTGATGCTTTCAGTGAGAATCTAGTCATGAAAATAAAGAACACATTAAATGAGAAGGTGTGTCCAAACGTTTGGCCTGCACTGTAACTTGTCTTTCAATATTTTTTGACTAATAATAGGCCATAGTCAACCACGAAACAGCCATAATTTATTAATTCATTTATTTGTGAAAAACCGCGATGGAGTGAGGGAGCCATGTTCGAACCGCAATGTAGCGAGGGACGAAACTTGATTCCGCTCTTCCAGCCAAAACACGAGCAACCTTTCCATTTTAATAAGACCACTACACTGACTACTTGTTACTAGGGGTGTCACAAGATCTCGACATGACATCTTGCAAGATTAAAACATGATATTTCTCATTTAGAGAAAAGCTTTATCGCGGGAACAGGTCATCCAGAAGTCAGATCGTGAGCTATGGCATGGCTACTGTGAGTGATAATACAGTAATATGGAAGTGCACATTAAGCGTTTTACACATAATAATTTTTGCAATCCAACCTACCTCTGTGTTCTTGTCAGTGAGTGACGTGTGGGGTTACTTAAGATTTGTCAGATCAGAACACATACAGTATATATGTTGGGACTTGTCTGCACCCTTAATCACAGAGCAGTTCTATATTTACGCTTGTTACTTTTATCTGAGTGCCAACTTTACACGTAGAAGAGATCTGTGTTGACAATTTAGCGACATCAACTTATTGTGTAATGTATTTATTCGGTAATTAAATACAAGCTGTCAACAAAAGTGATGTATTCGCCGTGCAGGTGAGCGGGAGTGGAGCTCCACCTCCGATTGTGCAGAAGTATCACCGTGAAATGCGGGTCTGAAAGCTGCATAAACCCCTCCACAATGTAACCCAACCCCTGACCAGCAACACAGCCAAGAAGGCAGAGCTTGGGCACACTTCTCTGTCACCTAGCAACACCATACCTTCCTGGTGAAACATGCATTGGTGTCCAAAGTGTGGCCGGGGGGGCCATCTGTGTAACGTGGCGAATTGCAAAAATTAAATAAACAAAAACCCGGCAAAAGTGGAAGAACAGAACAAAAAGGCTTAATGTAGCTAGAAAAGGCTCAAAGGTTGATACTAATAACTAAAATAAAACAAAGATTTGTTTTTTAAATATATGTCTAATTTTTTTTTTAATGCTAAATATCAGCTGGACAGCCCTGATGTAAATAGACAAAGACAAGTAGATAAGAGAAAAACAGTGAGCTGACATTGTTCAACTACAAGCTGGAAATATTAATGCTGCACTTCAACCAATAAGGAACTGAGATATACTACCTGACACTTATGTATAATGTAAGAATTCATTTTTTTTAAGTGGCTGATTGGTGGAGAGCAGTGGTTCCCAAACTTTTTAAAGTTGCGTAACCCTTCAGACATTTGACATGAAGCCACGTACCCCCTACTCTTGAACACTTCAAAAACATAAACCTTTTCATCTTAATCTACTTGAAAGTGCCGTGTGGGGATTGGAACACCAATATGCGTGAAATTTTCAAGATTAAATTTATATATGAATATAATGCACACAGAGCAATGCACAAGTTGATGTTCTGTCTCCTTTCTGCGCCGTTCTCCTTGCGCCGTGAGGTGTTCGGGCGCACTCATAACTGTGACTGTTACACGCTAATTCGTTTTGATTTTTATTCATGTACCCCGAATGACAATTGCCGTACCCCTGTGGGTGTGCGTACCCCACTTTGGGGAACCTAGGATGTAGTGGGTAACCAAGTTTGCACTTGGCACAGGGGACTGTAGTTTGTAAGCTAGCCAGGGTAAATGGCAATATATGACAATATATTTTATTATTACGGATGCCCAGTCAATAGGCCACCGACCAATATTGGCCGATTTACATAAAAAAAAACACGTGACTGGCGTATGCCGACAAACGGCTTTCAAAGCCGATCACAAAAACGGATCGGTGTGTGGCGGCAAGTCGTACATGTCTGCTGTGTTACGTAGGGTTGCCAATAAAATGATGTGTCTCGTATTGAGCCGACAAGGCACACACCTTGTTCTGTATTGCAGTGAGAATCAAAACTATAGTTTGTAAAACGTCAATGGCTTCAATTTGACAGCTTGACACAGGCTAAGCTAATCAATGCCAGAATGTTTGATCACTCCTTAATCTGCTGACGTTCGACTATTCTTGCATTTTTGTTTTCACTCTTTGCCTAGCAGCCACTGGCTGTAATTTACGTTGGCGGCAACTAGCTAGCTAGAATTATCTGCCTAGCTTCTGGTCTTCCAACTCCAAATGTGACTTTTTACCACAAACAATGCAGTTAGTTCGGTGCTCATTTTTGTCTCACGGGGAAGTGGATTTCATGGGGTACGTACTAACTGTTTAAAGTGTCACTGAACAACTTTACTATCTTGTTGTGATCATGTCTTGTCCTCACAACACTATTTGCGTGTGGTTGTTTAATGAACATAAACGCATAGTGTGTCCAGCCCTATAATGGCGATACTGTCACAGAGGTCTCCTATCTCCACAGCTGATTTTGAGTAGCTCACCAAAGGGTCACAGAATATTTGCTTTAATTGTTAGTAGTTTTTTAATAGTACTGTTGAATTCATACTTTTTGCCTTTATATAATGACAAATGACCACAAAAAAGCATCAAGACGATGGCCACACTGAGTGTAGATCTGCTTGGTAAATATAGTGTACAATTTAAATATTGCCAGTCTTAAATAAAACACAAATAGTTGACAGCTCTAATAGTGATGAAAGTTGGAGACCCCTGCAACCTGGACACTGAATTTATGGTGTTTTAAGTTGACTAGGACAGATTTCTACATAATAAAGATATTTATTTATATTTAATTCTGTTTTTTTTATCAGAGCTAAAAAATAATTATTGAACAGTTTATTTCCCATGCATTCATATTACTCCAAAACATCAAATTAAATTCAGAAATCGTTTCACACAAATGTGTTTATTTTTTAATAATTTCCTATTTGCCAGGGGCCCTTGAAATTGTCTAACGGCGCCCCTGGCCAATAGCACTCGTACATAAATAGAAAAATGTACAGTTAATCGATGTTATCGGTTTCGGCCAGTCTTTACTCATGGGTGATTGGTATCGGAATCGACAGCATAAAACCCTGATCGGAGTATCCCTAATATTATCTTTTTTTTTTTTAACAATACTGATCCTCACAGTGTCTGCCAAGAAAAATTCTGGCTGGTCAAGTTCCCAATGAAGGCCCATGTACCAAATGCACTGCCTGCCACTGATAACTACACATCAGCATAAATGATAAGTAGTAGCAGACTGCCCTTATTATGTCAACTTTTCAGACTTCTCAACGAAGCACTCACACACGCCGCACGCAACACACGCACACACTCATAGCACTTTATTTATTTTATTTATTGATTTATTTGTTTGTATTAATGTCTCTTCTGTTGTTGTTGCTTAATTTATTGGTATTTATGTTTCTGATGTTCTTATTCACTTTCTTCTGTTTTTCTTTTTCTATTTTGGGAGAATGAACAGAAAAGAATTTCATTGCATAGCAGAACCACCAGTTTTACTGTGCATATGATAATAAAACTCTTGAATCTTGAACTTTTAGAATTTGTATTTTTTCTTTCAATTTGTGGGAAAAAGTTGAATAATGAAAAGCATCATTCTTAGGTCATGCATGCACATTTATAAAACGTGTGTAAAATGTACCTGTATTTTGTCATTGTAGTTTTATTAAATCATGTTCAAATATCATATAGTCTCATCGTCATGAACCTAATACCCCGTATTGTCCCGTCTGATGAGCGGAGTGTATTGTGACACCCCTACTTGTTACTGTCGCTTTCAGAGGAGCAGATCCTTTAACATGCTCAAAGATACAGAAGCGACCTGGCAGTTAGTGTTAAAAGTTTTGTGATTTCTGACCAGCTGTGAACGTGTCAGGCTGACTCCTGTGTGTGTGCACACGCGCGCGTGTGCACATGTATACATGTGATGGGTAGACTGTACAATACCATCTTTATCTTTGATGGTGGCCACGGTCCTCTGTTGGCCGTAGCATGGGTGCGTGTGAGCCGCACGTTGTGTATTTCTCCGCCATAGTCAACTTGTTCTCGAGCGAGTCGTGTTGACGGACCATAACTCCGTGTTAATTAAAGGAAAACTGCACTTTTGTGGAATTTTGCCCATCATCCACAATCCTTATGTGAAACATGAACACATATTTCTTTCCCTTTTCTGTGCGTTCTAACGAGAGAAAACAAGTTAGCATGAGCCAGCTAACATTGCACGTAATGGAGGCACCTATTACGACTATACAGCCTTTTAAAAAATCCTCTTAACAACATTTTTATCGTTTGATATACATGCTGTGACCATTTATTAACAGGTACATTCTTTCCTAGGCATTGATTTCACATAGCCCCATAGGAGCTAATGCTACTTCCGTCCACGTCAACAACAACAGCAGCATAGAAACAGCGACAACACTTAAAATGTCTGCTCTCATTGGGATGGCTGTGTCTTTCAGCACAAGACTTGTGCTCCAGTCCTTAGGTAAAATATGCTGACATCTTGTTGAGTCTTTGTAATGAAATTGAGAGCCAGTAGTATCCATTCTTCCCTTTGTCCCGTTGCAGTGGCTTGAGGCGTTGCGAGTTACGCTGAGACTAGTGAGGCATTGTGTAACTCCACCAGATAAATATAGTTTTTCATGTTAGCTGCTACAATAACAACTTGGTTAATATACAGGTCAGTTATGTAAATGGAACCTTGTTGGTGTTTTTTTTAGGGCTTTATCATCCTAATAGGTGCCTCCCATGACGTGCAGTGTTAGCTTTCTCATGATAACTCGTTTTCTCTCATTAGAATGCACAGAAAAGGGAAAGAAATATGTGTCAATGTTTCACATAAGGATTGTGGATGATGGGAAAAATTCCAAAAAGTGCAGCATGTACGTAACCACAAAACATGGAAAGCTCTAAATCAAGGACCATGTGTATTGCTCATTCTCATCTTTTTGTGGAGAATAATGATAGTTGTGTGAAATAATAAGAAATGAGGAATGGATGGAAGTTATTGTTGATGCAAACTTGCCATACATCCCGGTGAGATTGAATTCAATAGTTACTCATCCTCTGCATCAAATTGCTGCCACTCACAACTTTATTTGACCCCATTATGGGTTATGTAGCAGTCGCACTCAAAAAATGTGTAGACAATGAGTGAGCAACACATAGGGTGCTTTGTTTGGGCACTTCATTTCATGGAGCGATACAGTACAGGGCAAACAGACTAGTTTCTTACGTACCAAAACCAAGACAAAATGTTTCAATGAAAACTGAATCATATGAAACCTGGGTGTATGAAATCGTAGGTTTGACTGTACCTCCTGCAACCGCTAACAAATCCAATATGTTTAGTCCATAGATGTTTCGTCCCCAGCGGGTGTTTAACCTACCGAAGTCCCACCGTGACGCTTATGGGCCGAGCCATTGCCTCCCCAATCACGTACTAATTTGCGATTACTTTTTTTTTTTTTTACACTTAAACCCACTCCTCACTTTGAATCTTTGCCCCAAAGTGGTCACACAGGGACGCACACACAGGGACTGCTATTGTGAGTGCCCCCCTTTGCCCCTGTGTCTGGCTCCCAACTGCCCTTATGATAGTCGTTTACACTGTGACTGGTTCAGAGCCTTTCTGAAGCTGGTTCTCAGAGCTTTGCTTTTCCATTGTCATGGTTCCACAATTGGTTCGACCTGAATCTGTCTTTTTTTGGTTAAACTCTGGCTCCAAACGCTTGCTGGGCCGAGTGAGGGAACCGTTTGCATAATGAGGTGGGCGTTGTTACCTAAAAAAAAGTCTGCGAATTGCCTCCATCTTTATTACATTGCATTGCAACTGAAAACACTCCGAAAACATGGACACCAGAGGAAACCTGCTGTCTCTTGTTCGTTTGGACATCCGAAGAAGCGCAGAAGGAATTTGAAACGGCGACAAGAACCCAGTCAATACTGGAACGCATCAAGAGATGAGATGGCTGCTACATGTTTTTTCGGTCTTTCGAACAAATAACAAACTTAAGAAATTAAAGGAGGACTAAAGAGACCAAAAGAATGACCTAAGCAATGGTCGGAGGAGAGTAATGCCTTATTTTGAGGAGATTGACAAAGCTTTGGGCCACATACACCGGCATGCCAGCTTGCTGGTAAATGCTGGCAAATAACGCCACCTGAATCTGTGAGGCCATCACAAAAAAAGAAGAGCCTCTCATTCATTAGACAATAGCAAGCGATCGCCACCCTGCCCTTCTCGTTTGTGCTTACAGCAACAAACTAGTTTGATTGTAAAGCTATAGTGATGTAAGAAGTAGCATTTATTGTGCAACTGTGTTCTGGTTTAATGTTTTCATCTTTCTGTCCGTAAACAATGGTGATGAGATGGATCATCCTTCCCTCGCTACGAGCGTGCACAAACCCGAAGCCTGCAACATGCAACCTTTTTATGTCAAAATGCTTTGTATTTTGCACCGTCATTTTTATATTTTTGTTTTTACCTACAGTATAAATAGTGTGCAGTGTCAAGGACTATAGTGAGTTGTGTGTTTTGATAAAAAAATTGTCAACACATGAAATTTCTTTTTATTTGCTGATCGGAGGCGTAACCCCTGTGACGTAATGAGACGGCTCCTCAGGACAATGGAAAATGAAACTGGTGTCTTACTTAGTTTGCAGGTAACACGGTTCCACCGCCGCCTCGAACATATTCCAGCACCAACACCAAAGTTGGCTACAGTGGAAAAGGGGTATTTGGTGGTGTGCCGTATGTCACGCTTTCATAACTTTGGCTTCTCTCGTCTTCCCATGCAGAGAAAAGAAACAGAAAATCCAGGACATTCGGAAAAACGTGAAGGATGCCATAGTGGTGAGTTGAACGTGAAAGGTTTCTATGTGGGCTCCCAGTTGGACAACGGCTATCTTTATCCTGATGAAAGCATGTTTTGTCTCTTTCTGTTATCTTTTTAGACAATAGTGTCAGCGATGAGCACTTTAATACCCCCCGTCCTGCTAGCCAACCCAGAGGACCAATTCAGAATCGAGTACATCAAGAGCATAGCACCTCTCTCCGACTTTGACTATTCCCAGGTAAGATGCTGGCTACCTTTTTGCTTGTGTGTGTTTTCAGCATCGGCATGCATAGTTAAAACCAACAGGTTGTTGGTTCAGATGTCTCATGAAGTTTCAGTTGAGTTGCTCCTGTGTGTGTCAAAGGCACGAGGGCAAACGTCTGAAACGTAGCCCATGTTTGACACCAAGCCCCCCCACCCCTACCCCCATCCACCCTCCTTTGACACCGGATGTGCAGCATGGAGATGAAGACTTGCAGAGCTGAGAATAGATGTCTGATGGTTCCAATGTTGTCTGCATTGTAGCCAAAAATGGCGCCTTCTCATAACAAAAGAAGAATATAAGCATATATTTTTTCATATCATCCCATCTCAATTATTATAACAATTTGGGGGAGGGATAATGAAGATGCCATGTGCTGCCTCTTCAAATGATTCAACAGATTTGTTTTGTGTTACTGTTTGAGGGCACCGACCGCCGACATACTTTACACATGGGCTTGATTTTCTCCACATCACTTTGGAGATACCCAAATCACTGCTACACAACCTACGTTGTCAAAAATAACTCCCAAGTCACGGATGCCCTCAGCTCTCTGTTTAGCTCCACATTGGCTCATTCTCTTTACTTTTCGTGCAACTTAAAAACAGAAGTGGCGCAAGAACAGGTGGACTGATTGGCTGTTGTCAGAGACATTTCCGTCATGTTTGATAGAGTAAATATTATACCAGCTGATCACCGTCATCTACCTGAAGTTTATCACGATCACCGATGTCAGTGATATAATTGCCCATCCCTACATGGTGTAATGTTTGTCTTTCTCTCTCCCATAATCACTGCAAACATTTCAGCAAATGTATAAAAACACACCACACCACGTATTGCTGCTTGGGCGTACTTTAAAATGTAATAATGGCTTTCTTTGACAAACACATACTTATGAGTAGGGATCAGCATTTTTGGCCTCTGATCTGATCCCATTTCAAGTCCCGATCTGATACTTTGACAATGTTATCACAGATTATGGAAGTGAAAATGTTTTTAGCAAGTAACTAAAGTAAACACGATGAGACATTTTTCTATAGCTCATTTCATTAAACACTCTTAGAATGAAAGGTCAGCTTCACTGGAACATTTGAGAAAAATAGTCAAATCCCACATAGACTTGGTTCACTATAGTAAAATGTAATGACAGTAATGACATGGGGCAAAGTCAGAGCACTATATATCTATGGTGAAACTTACAGCTGTCATAGGGCTGGGCTGGATATGACAAAGGATCATGCTATATATTTTCATATTGTCCCAAGAGCCTAGACAATTATGAAAGCTATTTTACCTTTAACAGTAGAACAAATGTTAAAAAAAAAAAAAAACATAAACATAAAATGACAGTGAACTAGTTTACAACATAGCGCTTTGGTTTGTGCCAGAGGGAATGTGCAACATTATCTTATGTTAAAAATATAAAGCTCATTTAACAACAGAATATGTTAATGACATCAAGGCTTCATTTAGAGCAGCGATCAATGCGTGTGCACGTGCATGGCATATAACGTGCATGAGAGATTAAAAAACGTTCATGATGTTTCCTGGGCTCCATGTAAGCGAGCTCTGATTGGAAAGATAATGTACACGGTACAAAACGCGTGATTAGGCAGCCTGGAAATGACCATGCAAGACCATCTCTCACCATGGCACATAACGCACAGAACTTTCTTCTGTAATGGATTCAGAGAAACGTGACAGTTAGCCTACACATACTCGACCTGTTGATGTTGTAACATTGATGTTTTGAAATGTAGTGTTCGCTGTGAATGTGATGTTGTGTAAGGAAAAATACAGCAAAACTCCACAATCTGTACAATTGTCCGTACCAATATGTGATCCTACCTTTTCAGTGATCGGCTTTGACTTTTCGCTCTTTTGGATATTTGGCTTTCCTCCAAAAGTCCAACGTTTGTTGCATTGGCATAGCAGCCTTTCGGTTTTATGTTTGGTCCTCAGATGAAATATTAGTAAAGAAGGCTAGCAAGGTACATCTGTACACTGTCACCAAAGTGTTGAAATCAACATACATTAGCATTCATTCATCTCTTCCTAAAGGTCAGATGAAAACCAAAGCAATTTTTTTCCATAGGAAATTATGTCAATCCAATGAATCTGTTCCAGACACCCAAAAATATGAACAAAAAATACATTTTATCGAGAACAATTGTAGTTTTACATGCAAAATGCATATCAATTAGGAATGAAATTGATAAATACAACATTTAACGACACTGGGCAGCTGTGCCTCAAGAGGTTGGACAGACCGTCCAGAAACCAGAAGGTTGGCGGTTCGATCCTTGGTCCCTCCACCCAGTCACTGTTGTTGTGTCCCTGGGCAAGACACTTCACCCACCTTGCCTCCAGTGCTGCCCACACTGTTTTATGAATGAGAATGAATGTTTGGTGGTCAGAGAGGCCGTAGGCGTCGGTCTACCCCTGGGCAGCTGTGGCTACAGATGTGTGTGTGACTGAGGAGTGGGTTCACTTCAATGTGAAGCACTTTTGGGTACTTTGAAAAGCGCTGTATAAATGATTAATACTTTTACCTTGATTGAAGACCTTTTGTTGACAAAGACTAGCAGCGAGGGAGGAGACATCCACACATACTTTTTCTACGAGTGACACGAGACTCTATATTCAGCACAACACTGTATATTATTTGTACCAAAAGGTGAAAGACAACAGTTTTACACATGCCACTGAGACAGCGTATGACAACCGAGAACCCAATTTATGCATAAAACTGAGGCTCCACACAAATATGGTTCATTCAAACAAAGTAACAATTATAAATAGGGATGTCCTGATCCACATGTTTTGGCTTCTGATTCGATCCAATTTTTTTTTTTAAGTCTTGCCGATCCGACCCGGTACCGATCCTTTCCTCTTTTTTTTTTCTAATAAGCTTTTTTTACAAACTTGAATTTGTCGAATTCAATATGGTTATGAAAATAGCTCTTCAAAGCATGAAAAATAATGCAACCAAAGTATTGCGGAATTTGCTTTTTTTTGTTACACAGCATGACAAACAATATTGTTTGGCTTTTGTAACAAACCTCTGTGAGTCATGTCCCTAATCCAATAAAAGATAAAATTGGAAAAAATGGGCGCGCAAAATACTTTAAGGGTAGGACTAATCATCTGACATGGTTATAGATCAATTTGGTGTGTGACTTAGAATATATGACTCTTTTTTTTTAACAGCCTCTCTTCAGCGCAACAATAATTTCACAGCCCCTAGTTAAACAAGCAGCAGTTGGAGCAGCACTTCCCGTGCGAACAGTCAGAGATTTTTCATTGGGGTGGCCAAGGTGAGACTATTACTCACATAGGGGTGGCTATAAGTTGATACCTGAAATATATAGCTGGCCAGTGGACCACGTAGCTCCACCAATGCGTGCAAGCTCACCGCACAATGGCACAGCAGTCCGGGCACAGTGAGGGTAAACTACCGCTGTAGCTACGGAGCTGAATATCCAATGTCCAACATGAAACTAACTTCACCACGGTACACCGCGGACATCTCTACATGGTGGTGTTGCGTTTTCTTTATCTTGCGGGTGGCGGTAGTTGAGTGGCAACCAGCTTTGAGGTGCATTACCACACCTACCATGTTGGAGTGTGGCCCACAGTTACGAACGTGATACGGCAACCGGATAGGCCCGATCTTGTGGCGGAAGCCGATATTATCCGGTCTTCAAAATACAATAATAATACAGTACAAAATACAATACTATTACAAACTACAAAATACTTCTTGGTCACATGATGGATATTTTCCTTCCTCACAGTTCCAAACTCTAATGCCATGTCATGTGATTGTCTTTGTGCATAAAAAATTTAAGATGACCACTTTTACATGAGAAAATTGTTGAAATGATGGTATGACATTCTCAAATCTATAACATCTGGACCATTCTGACTTTTAAAGTCGTTTAGGCAAATGAGCATAATGTTGTGCTTGTGGGAGTAGACGATAGCTGTCGTCTATGCAAGTGCAAACAAGTTCACGGCATCCGTAAACTGAAGTGGGGCATGTTAACTTCAACCATGCCCCTTTCTGCTGGCTGTGAGAACTCCTGCCTCCATGCCTTTAGTGAAAAGTGTCGGAAATACCTGTAAAACAACATTGAGCGAGGCCGCCCCCGGCGTTTGTCTTCTTGTGTTTGTCTTGGAGAGTTACAGTGTCGTGTGGCAGGTGAGCTTCAACTTCACGCTGACGCCGCCCACCGCTCTACTTTGAGGGGGGGTGCACAGTTAACCTTTGATTTCGGATTCACGCTACATCTGGTAAATGACACATTTCAGGGTTATTGTTTTAATATATAATTTGGCCTAGTTTGGATGTGTGTCATGGCAGTGTAAACATAATTTTAAAAAGCCCTGACCTCAATTGTTCTTGGCTGATATGAATGAGTGCCGAGAACAGCAGTGATGTTATCCAAATGTCCTTCAATGACAAAAATCAATACAGCACTCACATTTCAGCAGTCATTGTACAACACTATAGAAAGTAAGCGTTGATATACTTTAGAGTAGTCAGTGTACAGCTTGTATAGCAGTGTAGATTTACTATACTGTGAAATTGAGTCAACACAACAGCCATTATTGTTCAAATGTCGGACAACACAAGTGGGGACATTGTGGGTACATTTTCCGCTCGCTGCTTTCTGTCCCACCTGAAGAAGGTGACACCTCCACCTAGCCCATTTAGCCCATTTTCCACCACAGAAACTTTCCTATTCACCCTGGCAGTTTGAAATACCCTCTGCATTTCCATCAAAATCTACCCAGGTAAAAAAACAAGTTTCCTCGTGGGGCTGAAAGAGTTCACCCTAGTGACTACGTGCTTTCACCAAAGTTCCAGGACTTGCTGATGGTCGGGCTGATTGGTTGAACACACTTTTAGTGTTTCTACTCAGCCGCCATGTTTAAACCAGTGTTCTGCGAACTTTCACACATTCATTTTTACAAGTTTGATGTAGATAATATATGCAAAGCCACCAGAAGTGGATGCACTCTTTTGAACATATTTACAGAGGAATATATTCAGCGGCATTTTGAAAACAAGAGAGTAATAGAGAATAATAGCCAAAAAAGTTGGTGAAACGCTGAAGAATCTCAAGCAATATGATAAGAAGATCAAGAAGAGTGACAGTGGGTCCAAGTGCTGTATTACTGTTCCAACAAGCCGTATGACCACCAGCTGAGCTGCTGCAACAAAGTACTCAGCCAGCTCGTTGCTTGAGGATATATGGCCAATTGGAGGAAGCAGTAAACAAGTGGAATGAAGGTAAACCATATAAAATGTTCACTATTTAGTTCGTTACATGCTATAACAGTAGTCAACAGCATGCCGTTTGTTTAGCTACGAAAGCCAAGTGAACCCGAATGCTAATGCTAACAGGCTACGGCTAAATAAAACTGGATTTGATGGTGTTGTTGGCGTGAGCTCAACACTGTTGTTTATTCTTTATATATTATTTACAGCAGAAAAGGACCATAAGGACTTGTTTGACCCCCATGAGATCATCATTCACTGAGAGGACGTCTTTCTGACTGTGTTGGACACTGTAGACTTAGACATGTGCCAGCAAAAGACACAGGTCTAACTAGAGTTGTGGATGATAAACCGATGCGACCGGATATCCAGTTTGACAAACGAGAGATTCGGCCGCACCGGTAGCAGCTTCCTGTGTCAATAAGAATCTGCCCTAAATCCTTAGATGAATGGATTGTAGAGACATGCACCGGGTACCACGAGAGAAGCAACCGATGTCTGCGAAACAACAGACATAACGAGAGCCTGGGCTGCTGGCAAAAGGACTGTCGCGCATACTCTGTAGATTACCATGGCTGAAGACGAGAATGGATGTAAATAGTAGCATCGTGCTACAAAACATCAGCAAAACAAAAACCTGAAATTTGGAACGTCTTTGGATTTTATAAGGACAGCGGAAAACTGGACAAAAGCAACACCATTTGTAAGTTATGCAGCGCAGCTCTGAAGTCTAAAGCTAGCACAACATAGCATGACCAGCTAGACCAGGGGTGGCCATTACGTCAATCGCGAGCTACCGGTAGATCCCCGAGGTAGTTTGGGTCGATCGCGTAAACGTCACTTTGTAGTTGTCATATGACATCAGTCAGCTGACATTAAGCTCCCCTCCTGATTCGCGCTTGCTCCCCCGCAGCGTTTCAAGCTACACACGAAGATGCAACTTTCATCTTTATGATTGTGATTATGGATGAACTAACTCTGCGGTAAAATGTCTATCTATAACAAAAGTTATCTGATCACTTGTAGCGGCTAGCTACATAGAAAAAAAGTGTATTGTTTACTGGCTTTGCTTGGCGTCATGAACTGTACTACAGAAATTAGTGTTTTCTACACGTTGGCTTCTTAAACTAATATTTCATGATGAAATTACAAATGTGCTCATTAGTGAAACCTTTTCAATATGTTGCCTTGACTTGGGCTGCATTGTCTTGCATCATCATTTTACATTCTTGTATATCGGTAATGTTTGATAGCAAATGCTAACTGGATGTAATAGATGAGGTGTGTGCCCTAATGAACGTGACATAGCTAATGTGATTGACATATTACCAGTACTCACTCACTAGTACACAACTATTTAGGAGTTATGTGGAATGATCTTTATTTTCACATTGAATCTAATAATGATATAAACTATTTTGATTACTTGTAAACTTTGAAAATGTGAATGTGAAATACTAATCATTAGTATTTACAATAGAATTTCAGAGTTTACTGTTGACATTTTGGATATGTTGTTTGTTTTATAGAAAGAGGTAGATCATTTTGACTTGTACTTGCATGCTGAGAAAGTGCGTGCACTCCTGATATACATGTATAACGTATATAAATACCTACTCATATTTTTTAAAAATAAATATAGTAAATATATATACTTTCTATATTTATAGTAGTAGGTAGCTCTTTGGGACTTGGTCATTTTAAAAGTAGCTTGCAAGCTAAAAAAGTGAGCACCCCTGAGCTAGACCAACAAGTGAGTATTGTATTTTCAAGGGCTCCTGCTTACCTTTTTGGCTTTGTAACTCGTTAACCTTTGTTACCAACCTGGAGTGTTGAAAACACTATGCTCAGGCCGAAATGTTGCACGCTTACTATTGTTTTTTCCTTTTTTAGTATATCCAAGCTAACACAGCATTTTCATTGCACTTATAAGGCAAATAGGGCTATTTACTTTTCTTGGCTTGGACACGTTTTTACCACTTTTGAAGAAATGTGTCATTATTTGAAGGACTTTTAACTATTTATTTGTTATTATTGGTCGGGCTGAAGGCTAAGACTTCTGTTTTTTCATTTTTGTATTTCATATTGATCCCATCAAACAAAAAGAAATTCATTCAGCAAGTCATTTTTGGGTCCGTGTCTAAAAAGAAAGACACCCCTGTTAATAACAAAACTGACATAGTATTGACTATTTACATTGCATCAGTGTAGATATGTATCATTCCCCCATCAGTCTAATTTGAATGAACTATCCTGAACTATAAAATATGGTGGAAACGCAAACTACACATGGCCACAGGAACCTTTTAATTCCACAAACTGTAGTTACCAGGTAAAAGTTCTTGAACCTTTGTAGGAAAAGGGGCTCTTGTTGTTCAGCGTCTTGCTTATGATACTTTCAAAGGTCCCTTTTTCACCAAAAGTGTAACTAAAAAAATGGTGTGCCGCTGACTACTGTTATAGCATGTAAAAAAATAAGTGGCTAATATTTGATATGATTTACCTTCATTCCACTTGTTCACTGTTTCCTCCATTTCGCCACACATCCTCAAACAATGAGATGAGTTGGTCATACGGCTTGCTGGTACAGTAATGCAGCTCTTGGACCCACTGCTGCTCTTCTTTGTCTTATCATACTGCTTAAGTTTCTTCAGCTTTTCATCAATGTGTTTAAGTGTGTATCCTTCATTTAGACCCACCAGCTTGTCGGCTGTTCTTCCACAGACTCGCTTGTTTTGAGTCACCGCATCAAAGTTGAACTGAATATATTCCTCTGTAAATATGTTCAAAAGAGTCTGTCCATTTCTCGTACCTTTGCATATCGTCATGAAGCTTATAAAAATGAATATTAACAAGGTTGCAATCGCACACTGGTTTAAACATAACTGCTGAGTAGAAACACAAGTGTGTTCAACCAATCAGCATTTTTCAGCACAGCCCGCCCCTCAATAGTTACGGGAACTTACGAGAAAGTACCTAGTGGCCAGGAGGAACTTTTTCAGCCGCTACAGGAACAGTTTTACCCGGGGGTATTTCAAACTCTCGGGGTAAATAGGAAAGTTCCTGCGGTGGAAAAGTGGCCGAGTTCCCCTGTGTGCCATTGCATGAAGACCCACATTACAGTGGTACCTCTCTTTTCGTACGCCCCGGTCTTCATAGGTTTGTTTTGTGATTATTATTTTTATTGCCAAAAATATGTCTCAAGCTTTCATACGGCCCAGCATTGCGTCTAACCAACTAGTTAGTTTGCCCTTGTATCATTCAATCAATCCCACGTGTTGGTGACTAAGTCTTGTTCTGTTATTAATAACACTGTGTGTGTCTAACTGTGTTCCTGACGTGTCTGGGTATCTGCCGGGTCTTAAAAAGTCTAAAAGCCAATCATTTGAATTGAAGGACTTAAAATGTCTAACATTCTCTTTAGGCCTGTCACGATAATCCATAATTCGATTAATCGATTAATCGAACGATTAAAAAAAATACAGGTAGATAATTATGACACCCTTGATAAATTGACATGTGCATTTATGCCTGTGTTTGCGTGTCTGCTCGTCTTTGTTCCACACAGGCTGGATGAGAGGGTTCACTCTGCCTCTGTTTGTGCGCGTTGGTTCTGTAGTGGAATGAATGGAGAGGGTGGGCTCTCATCTCATTCAGCCTCTTTGTGGAGACGGGACTATTAGCTACTACCCTAGCAGCAGTTAGCTTCATGAGCCAGCACACGCTGACATGAATGACGCCACAAAAGCTACAGTGTGGGAATATTTCGGTTTTAAATAGAATGAACACGGTGATCGGATGAACACAGACGACCGAAACGGACAGTTTTCTTAACTGGGAAAAAAAATACCAATGCAGGTGCTCGGGCAGCAGAGCCTTCGTCCCGACAGACAATGCTTACTGAAGCATTTGATCGGCAAATATAAACAAAATGGTACGCGCCCACTGACTACCGGCTACACTGGCTACACTGCAAAAACATACAGAGGCAACTTCTGTGTCGAGCTAATGTCTTGTGCAGCTACATTGTCCACTATGCTTGAGTACTATCTAGTGGTTCAAATGTGCATTACACCTGTCGTGACAATGAAATAATATAATGTTGCCAATAATATCAAATATCAATGATAACTTGTACCACAATTATTGACCACCAAAGTTTGTTAGTGTGACAGGCCTAATTCTCTTAAAATGTATAACCGCGACTTCATCAGTCTTGCTTTTAAATGTTTGGGTTTCTGAGGGCATAACTACAAAATGGAACTGAAGTACCTGTGCAGCTCAGTTATTGTTTATCCAGTACATGCAGCTAGCATGCAGTGCGTGTGCTGCTGTGTGTTACAACGGAGCATAGCAGTGGAGAAAACTTTACCAAAGCCCAATTACTTGGAGGGGCAAGATGAAGCATTTGTGGCTCCAGAAGGAAAATTTAATGCATGGCTGAAAGCGTTGGACAGAAACATATATGAAGCACATGCCATGTTCTGCAAGAAAACTTCCAAACCTGGAACACTGAGCATCAAGGCCTTGAAAACCCATGGGGAATCGGAAAAACATGAATTGGTCATAAAATGCCAGCAGCAAATGCTTTCAACCAGCCAGTATTGTTCCACATCAGCATCTGGAGCATCCAGGTCCATCGCGTCTGCTGCCACTCCAATCCACCTCTGGACTGCACCTTCCCTAAAAGCGTAGCTGCTTCGGACTTTTCACATGGTAGCTAAGCTCCAGTAATATACTGGTAATGACGACAACATTAATGAACTGTTTTTTTTCCTGCATTCTGAGATAGAGGGGAAAAAAGCCAAGAAGAATGATGTACATTGCGTAATTTGCGAGACCTCGTCTCCAAAGTTAAGCGTTGGTTCATGCTGAACGAACAAGACCAAGCAGTTGGACATGATGGTAGATGGTAGAGAGTGCTGTCAGGCTCTACAACACCTGCACCACCTGAACCATGTTGTAGTCAATATGTATTCTTTACACTGTATTCTTTACTTGCGTATCTTGCTTGCCGCTGTAACAAGTGAATTTCCCCGCTGTGGGAAAAATAAAGTACAAATACAATTTTTGGCAAGGCAAGCTGGTCCAGTCAAGGTGCCTGGGGTCCCAGTTCATGGACTTAGTGAAAAATGTCACGCTGAATGACAGCTAGTATAGTAGCTCCATCAAGAGAAAAAGGAGGAGTCTGATGCACAGGGACAGAAGAGAAAGACTTTACCTGGAAGACGTAAAAAAGAAAAAGAAAACTGTCCAACAGGTTTGGAAAGTCTGGCCAGAGATGCAGACAGGTGCACTGGTATACAACTTTTTCACTTTTAATAAAATACCGATATTGCAGCCTTTAATATCAGCCAGTACCGATCTTGATCAGATATCACCACGAGTCCATACATACTTTTATTGATTTAGTAGTGTGGGATGTTAGAAAAGTCTTGATTAAGTGATACTACACAGAGAACAATAGTCCTCCACAACAGTAGGTATGAGAACAAGTCACCCATTTACTTTTTTATGCATTTCCACAGTGTCGTGGCAGCCAGGCATAATACAGCGAGGTATAACGTCCTTAATGAAGCGTTCAAACTAGGGATGTCCCGATCCACATTTTTTGGCTTCCAGTCAGATTTTTTTTTATAGTCTTTCTGATCCGATCCAGTGCCGAGCCTTATTTTCTTTTTTTTTCAAACAATAATAACCTTTTGTTTTGTTGTGGAATATGGTTATGAAAAAAGTTCTTCAAAGCATTAAAAATAATTGAACCAAAGTATTGCTGAAAGGTTTTATTACACAGCATGACCAACAATGTTGGTTGGCTTTTGGAACAAACCTCTGAGTCAGGTCCCTAATCCAATAAAAGTCCATCCAATAAAAAAAATTAATTGGAAAAAATAGGCGTGCCAAATGCTTTTAGGGCAGGAATAATCGTTTATCATGGTTATAGACCAATATGTGGTGTGATTTAGAAAATATGGCTTTTTTTTTTTTTTTTACAAAGTTTCTTAGAGTCTCATGAAATCCGTTTAATTTTTCCCAAATTCCGTTTTTACCGTTTGAATTTTTTAGAATTACGATTTTTTTTTAATACCTTTTCCACTTATTTTACCAGCATATAGAGTGTTTGCTATTTGGGTTAGTGAATAAAATGTCCATTAATTAAATGCAAGAATCCTTACATTTATTGATGCAATACATCATTGGTCCATTTTGTCCAGTAAGTGAGAAATGGATGTAGCTTAGCTAACTTCTCTAATGGGATGTCAGCCTCAGCACATATTGCTACTACATCTTCAACAAACTGTAATGCCCGTGCTTGTGATTAAGGAAGATGTAATCACGGATGTAATTCCATTCACGTTATTAATGCACGATATTTTTATGACACCCCTTATCGTGTTTACACAATTAGACAAATGTGACTAAGAGTGATCTTATTTAAAGGCCGGAAGTGTGTTGTGTGTGTTGACAATGGCAATTGACGATCGATACGTGCTGGGTGCAAGAATAAACGTGCCTCCCGTCTTTTTCACTCAGAACCCGCACGGCTTCAGTGGGCATTGGAAAATGGTCCTAACATTAATGCGGTAAAACACAACACGGTGAAAATATACTCATCCAGCCTCATCCATCCAGTCCCACACACACACACAAACACACACACAGCTGCACTAGCACGCTCTGCTAAACTAAGTTAACCCCTGGTAGCTTCCATTCACGCTCAGTAATAGAGGAGTTTCCAGTGTTTTTCGCAGGGTTTTGACATGTTTAATAGTATTTATGATTAAATTCTGCCACGATTGTGCGGCCCGCACAATGACACAGCCGTCCAAGCACTGTGAAGGGAACTACTGCTGTAGCTACGGAGCTGGATATCCAACGTCAACTAACTTCGCCACGGTACATCGTGGACATTTTTGCTTGGCTGTGGTGCGTTTTCTTCTTCTTGCGGGTGGTGGGAGTTGAGTGACAAATGGCTTTGAGGCGCATTAATGTCAACTCCCACCAGGAAGTAATTGTCCTCCAGCTCCTGTGCTCCTCCATGACATCATCAGTGGTTGACTTTGTAGTTCTACCTGAGGCCCTGTCCGCATGGGAACGCTCCTGGGATTTTTTTTTTTTTTGGCAGGTTGAAAAAAGTCTTGACCATACTGTACCGGATCCGTAAATAGTTGCATCCATATGGGAACGCATCACTGGGTTCAAAACGATGTAATACACAAGGCACGGCTGTGAACACGCACAAAGACGGAACCACATGACACAGCAAACTGGAGAAGAAGAAAGTGGCCTTTCACTACACGCTAACAAAAACAAGAAGAAGGAGATGACGTGTGCGCGGCAAAAACCTGCATGGACATGGCTGCAGGGAAGGACTTTCCTCACGACCTCTGGAATGTGAGTAAATGCCAGGTTACGGCAAAACTTATGGCAGTCCAGAACAAATGTCGGCATGCCATTGATTCTGGGCGCCGAAGGGGTCACGGATGTGTGGTGCTAATATTTTTTTAACTTTACGAGGAAATATGGGGTGGGTCGCCAGCAGCCTGTGCCATCCTATCTGGTATCGAACGTGGGGATATGTTAGACGATTCTTCATCATCACCTTCGCCTGATTCTCCAGCTTCCCTAGACTCCCCTCACACCAGCACCAGCGACAGTCTTCCTGCTGGAGTGGTCAGCCATTGCAGACATTGGCTGCAGGTAGGTTTGATGATGCTTCGTTCCTTTTAGCCCTAATTGCTATGAGCTACATATATGTTATGCTGCAAGCACCAGCTGACTCACTAGATGGTAAAACCTAGACACAACTCCCAACATAAATATTCATTAAATGAAACATAAAGGCTGTTAAAGAGATTACTTAATGTGACCATGCATGACAGTGTTTTTGTTGTCTTTGTTCACATAGATGAAACTCCAGAAAGGACAGACTGAAGAGGATGGCCCCAATGGAGGCTTCTGTCCAAGAGGATCTTAAGATGAAAAGGAGGATGATCGACCTCATGGAGGAGTCCAAAAGGCGCAACACTGAAAACATGCAACAGCTGAACTGTAACATTGCTGCCATCACAGACAACCCTAAAGACACTTTGCTGCTTCTCAGAAATATGATGCTGGAGGGCCAAACTGCAATGACATCCCCTGCTGCACAGCCGAGTGGACAAGGTGGCACCCGCATGTACAGTCACATGCAAGCACCCGTACCTCACGGAACCCCAGCATACATGCACACACCACACCATCCTACAGACACAAGTGGGCGATATACACCACTACATGCCACCACACATACATCAACTTCTCAGGACCACAACTTCTAAGGAGAGCACTGCTGCGGGAGGACAACATCATCATGGAGTCTTTGTGAACACACTAATTGTGTGTATGTATGTGTGTATATATATATATATATATGTGTGTGTATATATATATATATATATATATATATATGTGTATATATATATGTATATATGTATATATATATGTATATATGTATATATATATGTATATATGTATATATATATATATGTGTATATATATATATATGTGTATATATATATATATATATGTATATGTGTATATATATATATGTATATGTGTATATATATATGTATATATGTATGTATATATGTATATATATATATATATATATATATATATATATATGTATATATATGTGTGTGTGTATGTATGTGTGTGTGTGTGTGTGTGTGAGTGTTTGTGTATGTAGTCTCCTGACTGTGTGGCCAACATGTTAACCACTAGGCCACTGTACATATATAGACTGTATGTGTATATATTTTTTTTGTGATCAATATTTTTTTTCATGCACAATTCTTTCTATATATAATTTATTTTTGCACACTGTGTACTACTAAAACCAAGCATATTTGTAATGACCCATTATTAAAATAATCATGAAACAGATGAATTTACTTCCATTATCTTTTAATAATTGGAAGGTTACATCTACCAACATATTTCCTATTGCTCAGAACCAGCAGAAAAAGTAAAGTGCACAACCATGTATAAAATTAACAAAGCATATTCTGGGTAATCAACATAAAAAATTTGCCATTATTCACAAATAAAAATCCTGAGCATACAATCTCTGACAAAATAATATTTTTGCTGTATAGAAAAGTTAAAAACAGCTTTCATACAAAATGTAGATTTCTGTGCCAGCGGCTCTCATACAAGAAGTATATTACAAATAACCAACAATACGATGCTTCCCTTATTCACAATTGCAGTGTCAGTAAAATGACGTTGCGATGGGACGTTGTATCTGTGTTCCAAAGTGCGCAACAAAGCACAAAAGCCCTGCTTCTCAACAACCGAATACGGCCACAAAGCCTTTGCAATAAAAGTGTTTCAAGAAGAAACACTTTCCTGAGTTGGGTGGAAAATTAGTTATCGCCTGCTTGATGGTTCTCTGTTTGGCAGCAGCTTCAGCTGGCTGTTTTTCTTCCTGGTTTGGTGGAAATGTGCTTTGTGGTTTCTCATATTTGTTGTGTTCCCAAAATATTTTAAGATTGAATTACAAAGTTTGCATATTGTCTGGCTCTTGTCCAGCTCATTTTTACCTTCAACTACGTGAAAGCCAAAGTTCTTCCAGACGCTGGCTTTAAATCCAGCAGGTACGGGTCGGATTATTGCGTGTCGCTTGGCTGGATGGCGATAATCGCACTAGCAACAATTTGTGCGTTTGTATACGTGCGTGTTCGTGCAGGCAACACGATCCCAGAAAGTTGACAAACGTTCAACTTTTCATCGCTGTCGCCCAGACGAGGACCAATCAGCGGGAGTTTCATTGATGGACCAATGAGCAGACAGGATGCTAATCAGTACGCTATACTTGCCGTGTCAGATTTCCCAGAGCTATTTGACATTTCTAAAAAAGAATATAAAGATGTAAAGAAGAAAACTTGCTGGTGCCAAAGTAAAGAGCGGGTAAGTTTACATTCATTTACACGGACATTTATGTAAGTTTATCTTCAATACTAGCAAGATCCGGTACTAACAAGACAGCCAATCAAAACTATGTGAGACTCATTCAATTTGCTCTGGATGTGAACGTGAACACGTCGCTCACCCACGTAGGTATTTCATTGCATAGTAGAACTGCCTGTTTTACTATGCATATGACAATAAAACTCTTGAATCTTGCATCTTGAGGGAGTCACAGCCGCTCGTCGCCTCCCGTGTGCACGGTTTGATAGTTTCGCCAGTCGCAGGCTCCCGTGTGTTCCGCCCAGTACACTTAGGTGCACCACCATAAACTGTCAGGGCGGCACTTCTGCTTTCCGTTGTTTTGTTCCGTCAGCATCGGTTATTGACATTTATATATATATACATACATATATATATATATATATATATATATATATATATATATATATATATATATATATATATATATATATATATATAAATTAATAAATTGGGAGTTGGACAGTGTCGGCATATCGGGGGGGTAAAAAGCCAATATCGGAGATCACTATATATATTTATGTATGTATGCTGTATATATGTACTGTATATATACACTGTGTGTGTATATATACACGGTATATATATTTTTTAGTGTACATTAGTTTTTTTAATACTGCATGTGCACACTTTTTCAATCTTGTCCCATAAAGAAAAAGCAAGAAAGGTTGCAGTTATTTATTTACTGCACCAAAACAAAAAATGTAAACATATATGCCAATGTAGTAGTACAGCAAATAGTAGCAAAGGTAATAAATACAGTACTAAAGTGGTGTGTTCTAGGGTCAAGGAACTTTGTGACCACTCTTCTGACTCTCTTTCTTTGAAGGAGTTAGAAGTATTCAATAGCCTTCCCTCATCGTGCATGCAACTGTTTGTAATGGTCCGATTGCTTTTCTCATGTTTGTTATTTGGCCTTCGATGTGAGGACAAAGTTCTTCACTCGGGGCCAAAAGAGAAGCTCTGGACATGCAAAAATTCGCTCTCCAGTCATCGTCCAATACGACACCATCCACAACATATTCCCACAAGCTGCTAGTTCTTCCATGTCGCACCCAAAATCTTTTCCTGGTGGCCCTTCTTGTTGGACACTGTTGTGGGTTTGAAAGAATCCGACACGTGATTGTATATGCGTCTCTGCTCCACATGGCGTTCATAGAGGGCGGTGAGGTTTTGTTGCAATATTGCTAATAGCGCCAGCTGCAGCACGAGCAAAGCTCTGAAGTCCGCCATTGCTGTTGTTATGCACGCGTGGCTCCCTCTTGTTCTTCTGGTGTCATAACAGCAACGGGGTGGCGTTTGGGTCGGTGACGTCATCGTTGCCATATTGCCTGTCTACACGGCCACTGCAAGCCACTGTTTTAAGATTTTCCCACTCTGGAAGCTGTTCTCAAAAAATACAAATTCAAGTCACCCAGCACAACGTTCCCGTGTGGACGAGAGGCTGAAACGCCAAGTCCCACAGCACAGCCATTTGGCTTTTCTAACTTTCATGCGGAAAGGACAGCCTAGTGGCTGAATTAATGTCCTAATCAGGTGTGAACAGCCATCACAACTAGCATCTTGTCACCATTGTTCTGTAAATGAGGCAGTTACTCTCTGCTCAATTAACTGAATAAGTGAATAAACTGAAAGTGAACTGTTGGTGCTTTGCCTTTACCAAAATAAATCTTTACCAGAATAAATCAGTGTGTTGTAACGGGAAAAGTAGAGGTTTACAACTACTGTACAATATTTTAATCACGCCACTGTGTGTTCAACAGGCTACAATTAGTTTTGACATTTCCACTTTTGTTTTCCATCTATCTTTATATCTATTTTTTAAAATTTCTTTTCTTATTTTGTTTTGTTCAGCAGGACTTTGTGTTTGTCAGCAATAAAGGTCAACTAGAACAGAGGTGCTCACACTTTTTCAGCCTGCGAGCTACTTTTAAAATGACCAAGTCTCGAAATCTATAAATATATACCTGTGCAATATACTGTATGTACTATATTTCTAAATATGGGTATTTATGTATGTTGTACATGGACTGTACTGTATATCAGTGGTACACACACCTTTTCAGCATTCAAGTTACAAGTCGGCATGATCTATATCTTACTATAAAACATAACATATACAGTCATGGGGAAAATGATTAGACCACCCTTGTTTCTTCAGTTTATTGATCCATTGTAATGCCTGGTACAACTAAAGGTACATTTGTTTGGACAAATATAATGATGATAACAAATATAGCTCATAAGAATTTATGTAAGAGCTGATATCTACCAACTTCCATGGTTTTCTTGATAATAACCAAAATCGCTTAAGTTCTTACATGTATTGCTATAGCATTGTACTGCCAAAAAATGTAACTCTTATGAGCTATTTTTGTTGTCAATGTTATATTTGTCCAAACAAAGGTACTTTTAGTTGTATCAAGCATTAAAATGAACAAGAAACTGAAGAAACAAGCGTGGTCTAATCATTTTTTCCATGACTGTATATCAAATCTAACCGGTAAACTTTGAAACTACTACACTAAATACTAATGATTAGCATTTAACATTCACAGTTTGAAAGTTTACAGGTAATCAAAGTAGTTGATATCGTTCAACAATTCACAATTCAGTTCAATATGGCAATAAAGATAATCACACATAATTCCTCAATAGTTGTGTATAACCTGACTAGTGTGTCAGTTAGCCATGTAGCATTCATCATACTCTCAGTTCATGTATGACTTCTGTTAGCTAACTGCAAATGCTATTATTTGCTATCAAACATTACAGATATACAAGAAATGAAAATGATTATGCAAAAGACATTGCAGCCCATGCAACATATTAAAAGGGTTTCTGCAATGGGCACATTTTCCAATTATTCATGAAATAATACTTTAACAGGCGGAAATGTACAAAACATGCATTTCTTAGTGGAGTTCAGGACGCCAAGCTAAGCTATCAGAAATGGACTTTTCTAAAGTTTGAGCACTCCTGATGATTTTTAAGATTTTCCTTTATAGATCACTGGTTGTTCAGATCAGCAATTTCAGTTAGGGTAAATATATCATATAGCAGACCAACACGGTGATATATGAGAAGTGAAATGAAGTTTATAGGATTTACTGAAAGTCTGCAATAATTATTGAAACAAAAGTACAGTAGACAGGTGCATAAATTTGGGCACCCCAACAGAAAAATGACATCAATAATTAGTAGATGCTCCTTTTGCAGAAATAACAGCCTCTAAACACTTTCTATAGCTTCCAATGAGGGTCTGGATTCTGGTTGAAGGTATTTTTCACCATTCTTCTTTCCAAAACATCTCCAGTTCAGTCAGGTTTGATGGTTTCCGAGCATGGACAGCCCGGTTTAAAATCACACCACAGATTTTCAATAATATTCAGGTCTGGAGACTGAGATGGTCATCTATTCCAGAATGTTGTACTTGTTCCTCTGCATGAATGCCTTAGTAGATTTTGAGCAGTGGGTCATTGTCTTGTTGAAGTATCCAACCCCTGCGCAACTTCAACTTGTCACTGGCTTGTCCAAATGTGGCATGTGCGCAGAAAAGGCTTCTTCCGCATTACTCTCCCATACAGCATTCCCTTGTGGTAAGTGCGCTGAATAGTTGAATGATGCACAGTGACACCATCTGCAGCAAGATCATGTTGTATGTCTGTGGGTTGAGTTCGACTGTTCTTACCATCCTTGGCCTCTGCTTATCTGAGATTTTGCTTGGCCTGCCACTCCTGGCCTTAACGAAAACTGTGCCTGTGGTCTTGCATTTCCTCACTATGTTCCTCAAGGTGGAAATTGACAGCTGAAATCTCTAAGCTGGCTTTTTGTATCCTTCCCCTAAACCTTGATGTTGAACATGCTTCATTTGACAGTTGTTTTGAGGCTCCCATGTTGCCACTCTTCAGAGAAGATCCAAAGAGGAGAACAACTTGCAATTGGCCCACCTTAAATACCCTTTCTCACGATTGGCTTCACCTGTGTATGTAGGTCAAGGGTCAGTGAGCTTACCAAACACACTTTGTATTCCAATAATTACTGCTAAAGGTATTCAAATCCATTGAACTACAACGGTGCCCAAATTTAGGCGCCTGCCTACTTTTGTTTAAATCATTATTGCGCGCTTTCTGAACTTCGTTTCACTTCTCATATCACTGTGTTCGTCTGCTATAACATATATTTAACTGAAAGTGCTGATCCGAACAACCAGTGATTTCTAAAGGAAAATCTTGAAAATGATCAGGGGTGCCCAAACATTTTCATACCTTTGTGATCTACTGGTAGCTCGCAATTGATGTAATGGGCACCCCCTGAACTAGAAAATTCTCGGGGGGAATTTTGACAGGCATGTCCTGTGTTGTGAACGTCTGGCCCAGTGTTTGCTAGCATGCTTCAATGTCATTGCCATGTGAGTAAATCAGCTAAAATGCTATCAGTTAGCAGGCAAGGACCTAGCAAGATAGCGCTAAATACCGAAAGTGCCAAGGCAGTTCTATAGTGTTCTATCATGTCATATCTGTATTTACATGTGGAAATTAGCTAAGATGCTAATAAGCTAACAGTTAATATGCTACCATCAAAAGTGCTAAGACTGGCCTATAGTGTCAGCATCATGCCATGTCTGTATTTGCATTTAGACATGAGGAAATTAGCTTAAATACTATGATGCTAACAGTTAGCATGCTAGCACCTAGCAAGATAGCACTCTATACCGAAAGTGCCAAGGCAGTACCAAGATACTAAACCCCCAGTTGCCCCTAATGCTGCGTCATCAGTAGGTAAATGTGCACTCAAAAATGCTTTGAGTGCCTTGGAGGTGGAAAAGCACTATACAAGTGAAAGCCCATTTACATGCTCACATGCTGAGCGTTCTAGCACCTAGCAAGATAGCACTAAGTACGAAAGTGCCAAGGCTGCCCTATGTTTCTACATCATGCCATGTGTGTATTAGCCTTTCGACATGAGGAAATTAGCTAAAATGCTAACAGTTAGCATGCTAGCATCAAAAGTGCCAAGTCTCGTCCTATAGTATCACTATATCATGCCATGTCCCTATATCATGCAATGTCTATATTTGCATGTTGACATGGGGAAATTAGCTAAAAAGGGTAACAGTTAGCATGCTAGCACCAGCAAGTTAGCACCTACTACTGAAAGTGCCAAGGCAGTTCTATAGTATCCCTACATCATGCCATGCATAAATTTGCATGTAAACATAAGTAAATTAGCTAACATGCTAACAGTTAGTATGCTAACACCTAGCAAAGTAGCAATACAGTATACGTATATTGCCAAGGCAGTTATATAGTGGCCCTACATCAAGCCCTGTCTATATTTACATATAGACACGAAGGAATTAGCTAAAATTTTAAAATGCTAAAAGTTAGCAGGCTAGCTGAAGGTGAAACATGGATAGATGACACTCTTGTGCATCTACCATCTTCCATCACACCACACCCAGTAGGCCTTTTTTTTCCCAGTAGATGTTTGAAGCTTCCATGCCAGCTTTTTTCACACATAACCCCCCCTACCTGATCTGCGCATTCTCGTGGAACTACATTCCAATGCCCTTGTGAACCGCTAATCTGGCAGGTAATGGCTGCGTTTACAAAACAAAGGTGGGTAATTGTAGTAATTGAGTTGTTAATTTTATAGCACACAGCCTTTCAGCTGTCCTCTGGGCATGTTAGCAGGAGTAAGAAAACCCTGGGACTTCTAGTGTTAATAAAGAAGGTGAGAAAGTATTGAATTCAAGTGGTAGCAAAACATGAACGTAGTGTCTGTGTGGTTCCGCCATCCCTCACGGCTCATCGTCTTTGCCAACGAGCCTTCAATTATTCCTTGTTTTTACTGTACAAGTTTCACATTGTTTTAAAAACTAGATTCTCTGTAAAAAGTGTTTAGTGTTAATATTTGTGGATGTCGGGAGCAGATTCATTTGATTTACATGATTTCTTAGGGTAGCAATTGATTGTTTTTTTCACAAACCCTTTGTAATGGATTAATAACGAAACCCGAGGTACCACCGTACGTGGAAGGCCAGTCATGAATAAAAATAGGACCCCCATGGTGTAACTTAGTGGAAAACACCACGTTGTTTTCCCATATGACTGTAAATGCTCTCTCTGTGTTTGGTGGCTCTTTTCATTTCCAGTAAATAATGTTTTGTATTAGTATTCTGAGAGAATTTGGAGTTATTTGGGGCTGTTTGAATTTTGCTCAAAGCCCAACGATCTTTTAATAACTTCACCCAAAGGAATTCCCGTGTCCCCTTGCGATGGAACAAGCCAGTCAGATCCCACTCGCTCTTTAACTTTCTTTTAGTCGCTCAAGATTTGAGGCCATTTTTCCCATCGCTGTCAGCCTGACCCACCCATGGGGTTTGATCTTAGCGCTTCCCGTACACACTCGCCACTATCAGTGACCGAGATAAAACCCTGTCAGTGTCTTGGACGGTGGCTCGTGTTCATTGAGTGAGAGCACAGGAAAGGGTTGAGAAAGGCCCAGTGTCACACGCCTCTGTGGAAAAGAGCCCCGAGGAGCACATGCCGCTTCCACCCGCCTGCCCCCAACCTACCACAACACCCACTGCCCTGCTTTGTGCCCCCTACAACCCTGAGCCACGCCCCTCCTTGATTTGGCAAGAGGCAGCCAATGGAGAATTTAATCAGCGCGGTTAAATCTTATTCATAGCGGCTGATGTGCAACGCAAGTGGAAGCAAATAGAGGAAAGAAAGCAAACACAGCAGAAACACCTTTTTTGTATGCAGGTGAACGCCGTTGATATGAGTTGTAAAAATGATGAGCGAGCTGCTCGCCAACTGCTTTCCCACACCAAACAATGCTAACATGCGAGCGCCACGAAGCGGAGCCACGAGTGTGGATAGCAAACCCAGAAGAACGTGAAGAAGATCGTGCATGTGATTTCTTGTCCACAACGACTGTGGAAGTTGTCCGCCACTTTCAAAGCAATGCGCTCTGCCTCCACCCAGAGGATTGGAGTGGAATAATGTCAAGTGCCACTTAGGACATGTGATTCTGACACTATGATAGCCTTAGGCAAAAATACCACCATTTTAGCGTTCCGTATTACAGCTCTAAAATGGGTTATTTTGAAATATTTTCATTCAAAAAACTTTTCTGTTGAACTGTAATTTGTAAACCATGTAGTAGAACATAATCAAAGTGGAACACATGTATTGAAAAGAATATACTGTATATACCAGGGGTCACCAACGTGGTGCCCACAGGCACCAGGTAGCCCCCACGACCACATGAGGTGCCCGCAAGCCTGCTTTTCATCCAGGTTTTCAGTTAATAATGTGTTGAAAGCAGTTGTCTCTGTCCAATAATATTTTATATACCACACATGCCGCACGGTAGTCTAGTGGATAGCGTGTTGGCCACACAGTCACAGTCAGGAGATCGGGAAGACCTGGGTTAGAATCTCTGTTAGGCGTGCATGTGTGGGTTTTCTCTGGGTACTCCGGCTTCCTCCCACATTCCAAAAACATGCATTTTAGGTTAATTGGAGACTCTAAATCAGGGGTGTCAAACTGGTGCCATGGGGGGCCGAGACACTGCAGGTTTCTTTCCAGCCAGTCACTAAAGCAGGTGATTTTAATGATCAACACCTTCAGTTTGAGGGAAGGAGCTCATCAATTAAATCACCTGCTGAAGAAACTGGTTGGAGAGAAAACCTGCAGCATCTCGGCCCTCCAGGGCACCAGTTTGACACATGTGGTCTAAATTGTCCATAGGTATGAATGTGAGTGTGAATGGTTGTTTGTCTATATGTGCCCTGCCATTGGCTGGCCACCAGTCCAGGGTGCACCCCGCCTGTCGCCTGAAGTCAGCTGGGATAGGCTCCAGCATACCCCCGCAACCCTAATTAGAATAAGCGGCATAGAAAATGAATGGATGGATGGGTGTTGTTTTGTTTCGCCCCATGAATGCAACATCTAACTTTTGAACGCACCATCTAACTTTCTCCAATGCTGCACAGACGCTACACAGACTATAGTGTATTTTTGTCCGTTTTCTCTCACCTCATATTTGGTCCCAAATGCTGATACTGTGTGGGATAGCATAAAGGTAAGAACTGATGACGTTATTGAGCGCTAATGTGCATATTTCTGAAAAACAAACTTGGGGCTTGTACTGGTGGATGGTGGCTCCGTATTCATTTTGCGCTTTGTGTTGTTTGTGTCTTCGTTTTAGCCAATACATAACAAATAACATTAGATCGCTATATTGTAGCCCACCCACGCCTCAAACCTTCCTTCCTCCCTCCCCTAATTGTCTCTTTTTTACAGTTAAAGATTAAACTGCATAAAAATGTTTGTAAATTTTTGTTTGGCCCGTATGAAAGAATTGCTGTTCACGGCTGTCTGGTATTGTGGTACATATCCGTGGTGCGTGCACGTGCACAACAGTCAGCAGTCTCAGAGAAGCCACCGACAATTACGAGTCGTTGTGTGGTTATCAATTTGCAATCATTAGCTGACAACAAACATAACTTGTGTGTATGTGTGTGTTTGTTTGCATGTGTGCGTGTGTGTGAGCGCGTGCACATGTGTGTGCACAGGAGCCACGGCATACAGTACATTCATTCCCTTTAAGGCTCTAATGTGCCAGTTCTGCAGGATCTGTGTGTGAAAAAGGCTTGTATTCCGCTAGTTGCTAAGCTAGGAAGAATACCTCAAGCACTACTTTGTAGGTATAATCGTTCAGCCATGGCGGAGGTCTGCACCGGGCGAGGTGTGTGATACATCTGCAGTCAACAGTTGAATGTGAGACTCGGGCCAGCTGGATCGGCGGTTGTCTTCCCCACTGAGAAAAATCATCAGATCTGCTGAGAGGATGTCTCCCACAGCATGTGATTTATCAGCCTCCGGTTGGGGGCTACGTTGAGACTCATGCACAGTGCTAGCGTAGAGCCAGTGCTGAGTGCGCGTGGTCATGTGGTGGTTCTGGGCGAGGGGAGAAGTCTGAAGGTTGAATGACTTGTGTGCAGGAAGCAAGGAGCGATATTGGCGCAAAAGTCCTGGGAAATGTCTCAAAGTCATTGATAAGAGGAGCACCTCTCATAATGCCCCCCATTGTTCCTGAGAAGGAGGCCCACACTGCCTCCACTTCATTTACTGCCACAACTTCAACAACAGGACAACTTTCCATATGTGGGCCTTTTGAAGGTTGACTTTTGAAAATCGACCAGTCCAGGGTCAAGCACTAAAATTGCACATAAAAAAATCAGGGAAACAGCGAGTCCGCGGAAGGTGAACCGCGTGGGAACACTATATATCCAATATATCTGTGTGTATGTGTGTGTGTGTATATATCGCACACTTACAGTGGTGTCAAAAAGAGTTGGTTGTGGAAAAACGCTAAGTTAATAAATAAATTAATTCAAATAAAATATTTACCATAAAAAAAAAAAAATTGCAGCACAACACAGCGGTGGCAGTCCCATGCAGCCCACCACCACAGCTTCAGAAAATCCTAGGGGAAACTTGGTCCCGTGAGTCCAGTTCTGGTCGGATTTCGGTGATGAGGAATGTAGTTCCGGGTTAGTTGCTGGGGCCACTTGTTGGCTTGTCAAAACAATATGCATTCAAAGAGTAATACTTTTGCATCACAAAAATGCCTCCTCAAAAAAAAACAGACTTCATAAATCGCTTGGCGTTAATTTCTCTCTGTTTGTATCGATGCGCGCTTTCGCCTGTCCATTGTTGTGTGTGTGATGAAGATGGCTGTCCCACTTGAGTCACGCATAAACACAACAATGGACAGGTGGTTGATACGAACAGAGAGAAAGTAACGCCGAGTGATTTGTCTTCATCTTGATCATACACGCTCGTATTGATACGAACGGAGAGAACGCAGAGCAATTTGTGAGGTCTGATTTTTTTTTTTTTTTTTTTTTTGAGGAGGCAGTTTTGTGATGCAAATGTTTTACTCTTTTGAACGCATGTTGTTTTGAGAAACCAAACTCTTTACTGAAGTGGCCCCACCAACTAACCGGAACTATGTTCCTCATCACCGAAATCCAACCAGAACTGGGCTGGACTAAGTGGGGGGTAAGTCACTGTTGATGCACTACACTGCAGATGGGGATGTCATACAACTTAATTAATTTGAGTTATTGCTTTAAAAGGGAAAAAAAACATCCAAACCTACATGACCCTGTGTGAAAAAGTGACTAAATACCTGGTTGGACCACCCTTAGCAGCAACAACTGCAATCAGAGAACATTGAGGACAGGTGTGTCAGTAATCGGTAATCAGAAGAGAAATGTGTTCATGTCTCATACGAATTGTGGATGATGGGCTAAATTCCAAAAAAGCGTGAAAAACATGCAAAAAAAAAAAAAAGAAATCGAGAAGGGGGCAAACAATTTTTCACAATCTTTGCTACTGTGAATGATAGTACAGTAATATGGAAGTGGTAGTGTTGGAAGTACACATGAAGTGCTTTAGGCACATCTTGCAATCCAACCTAACTCGGTGTTGCCAGCGTCAGCATCAGCAACTGACGTGTGGCTGTTTTTTATATTGGAGTTGAACAGCTGCTTGGTACTTGTTAATGTCCAAGCTGTAGCTGTAGTAATTCTACATTTGATCAAATTTTACATAAGATTTGTCAAACCAACCCACATAGATGTTCGGATTTGTCTGCACCCTTAATCATCGAGCAGTTGTATTGATGCTTATTGGATTTGGCTCAGTGCTAGCTTTCAAGTACCAGTGATCACCAGTTCCGTTTCATAACACAATTTAGTGACATTGTCACAATATTTAGTGAGAAAGGGGCGCATGTACTGTAAGTGTTTCTTACATCATGTGTTTATTCAGCAATTAAATACAAGCCGAACAGGTGAGCGGGAGTGAGGTCCACCTCCATAACGCCCTGCAATGCATGTCTAAAAGCTGTAAAAAAACCCCACAATGCAACCCAGTCCCTGGCCAACAGAGCCAAGAAGGTAGAGATTGGACACAATGACTTGCTGCATGGGTGTCTAAAGTGTGGAACACATGGCCATTTGTGGAACGGATAACTTTTGTTATAGATATAGGCATCTTACTGCTCAGTTAGTTTATCCATAATCGGAATAATAAAGATGAAAATTTCATTATCCGTGTGGCTGTGTGACATCTGTTCTCCCCCCTTTTTTTTTGCTGCCGAATCACGACATGACCTCTACAAAATGCCCCTTAGAATTTAGGTGACCAGACCAACACTACCTTCACAACTGCCGTAATGGGGCAGCCCTCATATAGCATATACAGTACAGGGAATGTCCATTCATACACTGTATTACTGAACATTGTTTTCACATTAAAAAAAAGCTGTGGCGGCTTGTATTTTACTGTGGCACTTCGCCACGATCCATTACATGTAGCAGAAACCCTGAATAGTGTGCAGAAGTGTCGGGGCGCCACTGGTGGTGTTCTTTTCCATGACCGTGTTCTCCTCAGCAGTCGTGGTGACAAAGTCAAGTGTAAATAAATAGAATACATCAGGGTTTTACCTAGAATTTTCTGAAGCCGTCGTGGTGGGCTGCATGGGATTGCCGCTGCTGTGTCGTGCCATTGCTGCGTTTGCACTTAAAAAAAAAAATATGACAAATAGCAATTTTTTATGACTTAATTTATTTATTATTTATTTATAACTTATTTATTTAATGTTTTAAGTGAGTTGAAAATGTTGGGCCTCTTTTTGTTACCTGACGTATTTAGTCCAATAGTACTATGTGACTACTAGAAATGTGTCCTGTATAAAGAGTATAAATTCAGAGTCCAAAGTTATGATAGCACAGCATTATTAAAGATACTTTGACAAAAAGAATGCTATTTTATGTGACTGCCAACAAACATTTAATTGTAGTTATTTAGAAAGTACATCTCCACTCAGTATGCTCATTTGTCATTAAATACAGGCATCATGTTTGAATAGAACACTAAACTACTACTAAGAGTGAAGCAAATATTCTTTGGTGAGCTACTCAAGCATCACTGTCTAAAGCTGGACACACGACGTGTTTGTTGAACACCTCAGACACACATCTAGTGTTTTCAAGACAAGCCATAAGTATTATAATGATAACAAGAGAGCAAGGTTGTTAAGTGACACTTTAAAAAGTAAGTTAGCATGGATGTGATACCACTTCTAGCTCGCCTGTGATCCAGCTAGCTAATGCCAGAGAGGCAGTGCAAATGGGTAAAAGACGCCAGAAAGTGGAATGAGATTGAAACATGAGCAATCACACACGCTGGCATAGATCGGCTTCACATGTGACAAGCTGTCGTCAATTGACTCCACATTTTACGGCCTATTTTTTAATTTGCCCTTTAATAAGGAACACAGTGAATGTCAACACAAAGCACTTGCGCCGCATAGAGTGCCGAAACATTAGCAAATGCCGACACGGCAGAGAGGCGATTCCGGTGCATGTTTTTCAAAAGAAAGTGCAGTGAAACATTTGTATGATCTTTAAAATTGTATTCAAACTAATTGTGGTCAATATGTGCGTAAACAATTAGCTATACATGTATCTATATAGCATATGCAATATATACATTCATACGATATACTGTATAACTTAACATTGTTTTCAAGTTAATTTGTCAGGCGTGGCGGCTTTTATTTTGTAGTGGCGGGCCGCCACGATCAATTACATGTAGCTGAAACTCTGATACATACATTGGGGGTTCAAATGCAGGTTACTGCAACTTTACGACTAAATACTAATTACTGTAAATCAGTACTGTGGCTCTTTCAGTTACTGGAAAGGCCGGGCCCATTCATTTACTCGACTGCAGAGAGTACCCGGTGTCTATTTGAAGTAAGGCCTCTGTGTGAGAGGGGTGTTGATTCCTGTCACATATTATGGACACACCTGCATGAACAATCATGTCCAACACAGACGAGCGCCAGCACTCTGGCAAAGTTCCACCTGTTTGCAGTTGCTGCATGTGTCTGAGACCATGTGGATAAGTATTTTGGTTTTCTTTATTCATTTCTTCCCTAAGGTTTGACAAAAATGTACAAAAACCGAGGGAATTTTCCCCACAGAAAATAATGTAAATGTAATTAATCTGTTCCAGACACAAAAATATGAAGAAATAATAACATTTTAATAGAGAATAATTCTAGTTTTACGTGCAGAAAACAATGTGAAATGACTTATTGTAGATGCAGACTTCTTGCACATCAAGGTGAGACTGAATTCAACAGTTTCTCACCTTCTACATCAAATTGCTTTTTTGTTTTTGGCCCAGTGCCAGGTTATTTTAGCAGCCACACACTGCGGAATGATACGGTACACGGCAAATGGACTAGTTTGTTAGATGTAATATTGTACCAAAACCAAGACAGTGTACAAAAACCGTGGCTAAATTTTGGTTAAAATTTCAGATGAAAACAGATTCATCGAAAACTGTAGCGTACAAAAACCGAGGACTGACTGTATTTTCTTTCTTTTTTTTTTTTTAACCCAATTTTTGTGGCTTGGTTATAGTGTAAAGCAGGGCTCTTCTACTACATGACTATGAAAGCCATAGTTTGACAAAAGGCTAGACAAAAGGCTTTTCAATACTTGCATTTCATATGATTTTCATTCCACAAACATTAAACTCTCGATCTTTGAAATAAAACTGTTTTAGTATCCCAGCTTAAGTGCAGTGACCAAAAGTAAGTATCACAGCAGTATTTCAAGTCAAATGAAAGTCAAACACGAAGTTTCTTTTAGGCAGTATTTCAAGTAAAATAAATGTATATCAAACAAAAAGAAAGTTGCAGTATTTGAAGTAAAATAAAAAGTACATCAAATAAACACAAAATTACATCGAAGCAGTATTTAAAGTGAAATGAAGATTGTCCAGTCGGCGTAAGCTGGAAGACAACACACAAATGAACACACTTGGCAGCATCTTCTTTCCATATTTGATGCTTTTTCATTGGCTGATCAGCAGCAGCATTTGGCCCTTCATCACATCTGCTTTTTCTCTTTAGCAAGGATCCATGCTGTCCGGTGGGAAGCTATATTTATTTTATGTTGTGTCGAGCAGGACCGAGATGACATCTGGCTTTGCTTGTAGTTTGTCTTTCAAGTTTTTCATTTCTGTCTGCGTGTATCCAAAGCGAAGGGATGGGCTGTGTCAAAGTTTCCATGTTTGTTTGGTGTGAAAGAGTCCCTCTGTAGGTTATATTCCTTGGAAACAGCGTTTACTTGATAAACACATCATCTTTGTCGTGCCCTATGAAATCTGTTTGATTTTTTCCCAAATTCCGTTTTTTCTGTTTAAATTTTTAAAAATTCCATTTTTCTCTTTTTACACTTATTTTACCACTATAGATTGTGTTTGCTTGTGTCAGTGAATAAAATTACTGTTAAATAAATGCAAAAATGTATTGATACAATACATCATTGGACAATTTGCCCAGTATTTTTCTAACTTTGTATTGCTACAGAATGCTCAACAAACGATCGCATCTGTGCTCGTGGTTAAAGGTGTAGTTGCAGAATGCAATTGCAATCGTTTTGTTGATGTAAGCTATTTTTTTAAAAAGACACCCACTTACTTTGAAAGCCGGAAGTATGGTGTGTGTTGAAAATATATTTTGACTGTTGCCAAGTGGGATACCTAGCTCTTGCAACCGGGGCTGTTGTCTTTATTTCACACACTAAGTCAGCGGGTATGGGCATCCTAAAACGCTCGGTTACATGACCTAAAACACAACTTTGGCACACACACAGCCCGCTAGCATGCTCTGCTAAACTAAGCTAACCCAGACAGTTTACAGTGGCCATTGCTGTACGTGAGCTCACGCTCGGTAAAGAGGGTTTTCATGGACTTACTTCAGAGAGGGCTGGTTAGTGTTTGGAAGCACATGCCGCTATGAATGAGCGGTCCGCTGGGAAATATTTCCCCACACAACGTTCCTCCTGCTCACCATTACAGCATTTAATTCAAAATATGTCAATATTTGCGAGATTCCGCATTTAAAAGTAGATTCCGTTTTTATTGGCCAATTCTATGATTCCGTTAACGCGGAAATAATCGGGCCCTAACTTTGCCATGGCATTTTTTTTATAACTACATATTTATATTGCTGTTAAAAGTCAGATTTTCACTATCTACTTTTTATTTTTTTTAAAAGCTTCGATAGCGGCATGTTTAAGAGAGAGTTGTGTTCTTTTTTATCTACTGATACCTCTGTGACGTGTTGGCAGAGCCCTGGAAGCCCTGCATGAACGAGTACGTCTACATTGACTGAATGCTTTTTATGATTTAGGTGATGTTGAGCTGGCCGAATGAAAACTTTGGTGGGCCTGATGTGGCTGGCGGGCGGCCAGTTGAAGAGCCCTGGTGTAAAGGATAACTATCTAGTTTTTAGGACGCTTGTTAGCATTTCCCAGTGTTGTGTTTTTGTGTTGTGTTGACTGCACGCCGTTTTACTGCAATGATGCCACACTGCTTAGGTTCAAAAGCCATCCATTTCCCATCATGCCTTTCTCAGCGCTTCCTCTTTCTTTCCCCCCAGGAGTTCTTTGACCATGCAAAGAAGCTGTGGGACGATGAAGGGGTGAAGGCATGCTTCGAGAGGTCCAACGAGTACCAGCTCATCGACTGCGCACAATAGTGAGTGGAGACTTTTTGTTTTTTTAGTACTAAGTGTGTTTTTGGTTGCATATTCAATAAATGTTTGTCGCATCTCCGTCAGTGGTGTCGGCATGAAGCTGGAGCTGGAGGCACCACAGTGTGCGCTTGTGTCTTGTCATATGTGAACACGAGCGGGATGTTTGCTGTGGGTGTTGGCAAGACAAGCAAGCAGCGAAGTTTGTCCTTTTGTAAAATGTATACATGTGTCTGTTCACCTGCCGTGTGACATTTGCAATGTCCCCCTCCCCCATTTACTGTAAATACACTCAGCAGCCTCATCATTAGGTACACCTGTACTGTCAAAGGTTTTGTTTTGGGCCTTGGCAGAGGTCTGTGGCTTTCCAATGGGAGTTATTGTCTATAGGCATAAGTTACATTGTGCAGGCATTCTCACTTAAAAGTTTCTCTTTTGTCCTTATTTATGGAGACCTATTGCTAAATTCCAGCGGGACAAAAGCGTATGTGGGTCATGATCAGTTTTTGGTGGCCACCTGCACGGAGAGTTTTTTCTTTTTTAAACAATTGTACAACTGCAGTCACTGTTTGGAAATCCTGATAAGTGCAGTGTGGCAAGGCTTGCTGCTGTTGGACAGTCATGTATTTTTTTTCTTCTTCATGTCTTTGTCCTCACATGTAGGTGAGCACGTGCTGCAGGCCATTTGTGCCCTCCCATCCCAAAGGTTTTAATCAGTGACTGGGCCGTGTTGTTGTGTGGCCCGCTGTTAAGCGGGGTCTGGCGAGTCTTACTGCGTCTCAGCGTGCAGACATGGCGTCTCAGAAGGCTCTTACTGAATCGCTCGGCTCCTTGAACATACATTTGACTGCAGGTCAAGTCTTGGCCTCGCGCTCTCTTTGCCTAAGAGCACAAAAGGAGGGAGCGAGTCAGGTGACGCTCACATGGCTGTAAGCACCGCCTTCCAGGCCACAGTCTGTACTTCCTCTTTCTCTGCTGTCTGAGAGGTGTTTATTTAATGACACACTGTATGTCATGTTTTCTGGTGGGCACAATATTAGACATGGCGCTCAGTTCAGGTGTGCCTAATAAAATGGACATGAAGCCTATTTCCATCAACGTTAACATTCAGGAAGTCATCATAAGACTGGATTCATGAAAATTAATAGAATTTTTCACAGTTGACAAAGTGCTTGAGTTATGGTGAAAGTGCTGGGAAGGACTTGAAATTTCTCTGCCTAGAAATTGGGCTGAATATTTACGCTTGTTTGATGTAAGCATTCAATACAAAAGCATGTCCTATCCATAAAACCTGCTTTCAATTTCTTCTCTGCTATTGCAAGACAAAATGTAAGCTTGTTTATTACTAGATACTGTACACCATATATTTTTTTCTAACTAATTGTGATAACTTCCTGCTCCTCAAGACATGCCGATAACCAATATTTTTTTATATCTATTTTTAAAACATGTTATGTAACTGTAGTTTGTGTACACCTGGAGGTAAGAACGACTCAAACAAAGCTGGATTTGACTAACTGTACCTGTAGATTTCCATCCATCCATTTTCTATGCCTCACGAGGGTCGCGGGGGTATGCTGGAGCCTATCCCAGCTGACTTTTGGCGAGAGGCGGGATACACCCTCGGCTGGTCGCCAGCCAATGGCAGGGCACATATAGACAAACAACCGTTCACACTCACATTCATACCTATGGACAATTTAGAGTCGGGAATCGTAGATTTGTTTTAACCAAATATCATGACATCACTACTATTATTTAAAAAAACAAAAAAAATAGCGGTGGCTGTAGGGCTGCAACTAACGATTATTTTAAAAATCGATACAACATCGCATCATTTGGTGGTCAAGGTGTGAAGTACGTAGCAAGATGATATGGTCTGCACTGGACAGGCACAGCCATAGCTATTTGTAGTTTCACTGTTCTACCACTAGGTTTTGTGTGTACACATGGTAAGAGTTGTGCATAAATGTATGCATTTCCCTACATACAAGTACAAGTGGATAAATCCCATACTTGCATGGGAATGTTCTTACGCACGCTGTATGTATACATGTATATCTCTGCAGTGGTTTGTTTTGCAAGATATCAGAAAAAGGCAAAAATGGTGATTGCTCTTTTCCAAAGTCAAAGCTAATGTGTGTGACTATCTTGTTTTGCCTCAAACACAAAGATAATAGGTCTGCTTTCATATATGACTAAGGAAATTAAAAAATAGTCAGATTTGGGAGGCTGAAATTAGGATATTTACAGTACAGTTTTAAATGAAACGATTGATTGATTACCAAAATAGTCTATTAATTGGATAATCGATTAATAATTGATTCATCAATTAATTGTGGCAGCTCTAGGTGGCTCAGAAGTATGAAGCGTAACTCCAAGGGGGATCTTCAACAATGGTAAAGAGCTGGCTGTCCAGCGGCATCATTATCGTTTCCTTGATGAAACTACAGGTCGTTTTAGCCATTGGGTCATCTCTGGCAAACTCTTAGCACTTTTCAAATACCGCTGCGATAGGAACAAGCCCTGGGGGTTGTAGCGAAGCTGGCTTTTCAGGTGGCTGATAAGGTTTGATGTGTTGAAGCTCCATGTTTTTTTTACCCTCATCGCAAATGTTTGCAGAGCATTTGGAGCATTTGGCCAAATGTCCTACTCTGAAACAGTGAGAAGTCCCACACCATCGACACCATGTTTGTTTACACATGAGCTCGGAAAGTTATGACAGGCCATTTGCAGGACGTCACAGAAAAGTGGCACTTGATCTGCTCACGCTAACCCACCTTCAGCACAGTACAGGTATTTTTCCCTCATTGGAGTTTTTTTTTTGAGCGATTATTGGAGCTATTTTTTAATGAATTTTCATAAATTTTTAATTAAAATGTGATTTATCTGTATGATGTCATAATTCATTGTATTGGCCCGTAATTATCGTGAACCCTTATTTAGACATTATATGATCTTTGTTTTAATTTTAACAACCAGGGCTGTCCCTTCCTACACACACAGTGTGTAGGGCCCTGCGGTCCATGGAGGCCCCATTTTGCGCGAGGGTGCGCATTCTCAGCAAATGTATACCAAGGGATTGAGAATACTTTTTTCAAATGTAGTCACGATTGTTGGGGGGTTTTTTGGGTTTTTTTTGGTAGTAAACGTGAAATGTTCACATATCTGCATGAAATGCTTTGGTCCTGCCTGAGTGCACATCAGCACTGCTGATGGTACTGCCTCTACTAAACTAAAGGCCGCTTTCTATGAAATTTTACAACAAACCTTTTCCCTGCCCTTTCCTGCTCTCACCAATTAGAGCAAAGTCACCCTCGGGGACAGACATTTTTTCAGTCATTATCGCCAATGGACGGCCACGGCATGTAAATCACTGTCACAATTGTTTCAGTGCTGTCAGTGCCATTGAACATCATCTTCTTCATTGCACTTCAACTTCACTCGCCCTTTTTCTTCCAGCAGCTAACTATCCCGGTAGGCCTTATGCTGGACGGCCCTCTGGGCAGGAAATAAGTAGGAGCCAGTGGGAAGCACTTGTTCCTGCCAAACAGCAAGTTCATATTGATGCTTTTGGAATTCATTGATCCGCCCTGTGCGTCGCACATTTCTGTTTTAACGGCACAGATGTGCGTTTGCCAAGGGATTGATTGGGGGCTATTTTCAGCCGCTCAGGACCCGTTCCATTGCAGAGCTTTGGAAAGCCCAATCAAACTTTTAGATCTTTTTTTCAACACACACATATAACCTTGTAGTACTCACGCTCACTGTGGGAAATGAGCAAAAGTATTTGGTCATGTTCCACCTACAGGAAGTGAACAGTGATTTTTTTTTCTGTCAACAGCTTCCACTCTTCTGGGTGTTTGACAGGCTTCTTCCACACAAAACTCCTACAAGCACACCTTTATGGAGCTTTGCTTTGTGCATTGGCAACAGAAAGGGGCCTTCCCCAAACTTATGATTATGCTTTGTTTGTTTCAAACAAAACATCTTATGTTTACTCTTGCACAATTCAACACCTTGGAAAAGGAGCAGTTGTTGAGGAGTGGTTGATTTACAGTTGTCCCTTGTTTATCGTGGTTGTAAATTTCCGCTAAGTAGGATTCAATATTAATAAATTGAATATTTTCGTAGTTATAGCATAGAAAACCTGTTAATGACCTTCTAAAATGTTTTGTAACATTATTAGAGCCCTGTAGACATGAAATAACACCCCTGGCTACAAGTCAGGAAGTCTCCAATAAATAATTAGTAAGGACACTTTTTGGGTGCTACTGGATGAGTCATCACTATGCATGTTCTGCATAGAGTTAAGAGCGTGTCAGGGCCGCACTCACAACGCATCAGACCAAAAAGCTTCTGAATCAAAACGAGAGTGCCAAGGAGAAAGGGACACTTACCACCTCAGAAGGCCCAGAACTGAGCCTGTGTCGGTAAGTTTCCGTGCTTTCTTCTGGCTTGTACATCGATCATCTGCAGCGGGATCCCGACATGGAGCCTGAGCGTGTAAGCCTCGTTTTGTGCAATCATCTGGCGGTTCTCATCTGCCATTAAGGCAGTGGTACACAAAACACAAATGGTACTGGCCGCTGTTGTCCATCTTCCCCAGCTTTCCTGAGACGAGCGCCGGTAGCGCGGCCTGCTAGCCAAATTAGCTCTGGATCAACAACTCGCTTCCTGCTTCCTGCTCCCGCGCTGACATCAACCTCTCCCTGCTGGGACCGCCACTGCTGGCCCTTCGGCCTTCACTGCTTTCTGGGCTAAATGGCACTCCAGAACAAGCAAAAGTGTTAGTGGTCAGGAGTTTGAAGGACTTCAACAAACTAACATAAGAATACAGCTGTTTTATTTATGGTAGTCAACACATGTGTATGACGAACAGCTACATTTTTATAACATTAACAAATGGAATTGGAAAAAGACATAGATTCGTGTGTCAAACATCTGTCATCAAGTCATCAAAAATGTAATTTGCTATTGATGACATCTTAGAATGCATAACCATTGAAATCTATAATGAAAAAAGCAAAAATGTATTAAGTTGTTTATATAGAACACCTAAGTCAAACATTGAAATATTTGAGAATTGGATCAAAGCAGGGCTGCACGGTGGTCTAGTGGTTAGCACGTTGGCCAATACAGGAGATCGGGAAGACCTGGGTTCGATTCTCCCCTGGGCATTTCTGTGTGGGGTTTGCATGTTCTCCCCGTGTGTGCGTGGGTTTTCTCAGGGCACTCCGACTTCCTCCCACATTCCAAAAACATGCAGGTGAGGTTAATTGGAGACTCTAAATTGTCCATAGGTATGAATGTGAGTGTGAAGAGTTGTTTGTCTATATGTGCCCTGCCAGCGTGTACCCCGCCTGTCGCCTGAAGTCAGCTGGGATAGGCTCCAGCATGCCCCTGCAACCCTAATGAGGATGAAGCGGTATAGAAAATGGATGGATGGATCAAAGCAGTTCAAATCTCCGTTGGGCATCTCTTTGTGGAGTTTGTATGTTCTCCCTGTGCGTGCGTGATTTTTCTCCGGGTACTCCGGTTTCCTCCCACATTCCAAAAAGGTTAATTGGAGACTCTAAATTGTCCATAGGTATGAATGTGAGTGTGAATGGTTGTTTGTCTATACGTGCCCTGCCATTGGCTGGCGACCGATCCAGGGTGTACCATGCCTCTTGCCCGAAGTCAGCTGGGATAGGCTCCAGCATATCTCCGCAACCCTAACGAGGAGAAGCGGCATAGAAAATGGATGGATGGATCAAAGCAACATTCACAGACAGCACCAAAAAAATCCTCTTTATATGTGGAGATTTCAATATTGATCTTCTGAATTCAAATAAAAGACTAAGCAGAATGGAGGACTTGATAGATACAATGCACAATCAATCTACTCAGAGATTGGTGGAGTAGCCAACGAAGCAATTGTACAATTGTAAATAAATTTCTCGGAGTCATAATAGATGATAATATGAACTGCAAATCTAACATTAAAAATATACAACATAAAGTGGCAAGAAACACCTCAATACTGATTAAAGCTAAATCACTCCATACGCTCTATTGTTCACTGATATTATTGGTTGGAGATATGGGGTAATAACTAAAAGTACATTACATTCATTAACTATGTTACAAAAAAGTTCAGGACAATCCATAATGCTGCTTATAGAGAACATACAAACCCTTTATTCCTAAAGTCACAATTATTAGAATTTGTTGATTTGGTAAACTTTCAAACAGCTAAACTCATGCATAAAGCAAAGAATAACATGCTACACAAACACATAAAACATTTCTTCTCAACAAGAGAGGAGAAATAGGACCTTGGGGAAAATTTAACTTTTAAACCACTTACATGCATTGACAGCACTAAATCCCCAACTATTGAGCCTTTTCAGTTATTGTCCAATTGTTATTATCATTGAATATCTTATCATTTACAGTATTTTCAGTAAATGTAAACCTTGACTTTCATTGCACCACATTGTTGTATTGTCTCATCACTTTCATATATATTCACAATTGGCAAAGACTTCATTTGGAAAACAGGAGGTGAATAAATGAATTGTTACTGATGTGAAAAGGATGAGGGGTAGGATTTTATAAGCTTTGCTTCTTCCTACTCCTTTTTGGACATGTGGAACTGTGAACTGTACTGTGTGAGGTACTCCGGTTTAACTTGTATGCATGTTCAAAATGAATTAAACCATTGCCATTACATATAGTCGCCTTTTTACCTAATGTAGTAGACGTGATCAGCGATAATAAGACACATTAGCATTGGGGAAGTTGCTTCTTGTTGTTGCATCTCGAATGTGATGCGGGTCGATCGCATGGCCTCCAACACACACTCACTGCACGAAGGAGCGCCATTAGTGACGGGCTGATACATCCAGTGTGTGAAGGAGAGGTATCGCAGGTCTTTCCTTCCTGCAGCTGTCAGACTCTATAATAAAAACTGCTCCAAAAAATACTGTACAATAACCATGCAATGACAATGCAATAAACCGTGTAATAACTGTGCAATAAACCTGTGACTTGGTCAACATGTCTACAGCTCTATATAGTGTCTAGAACTTTTCATCTGTATTGCACTGTTTTTGCAATGTATTTGCTCTTGTGTGCTTTGTGCTTTCGCTGCTGTAAACCTGAATTTCCCCCTAGTGGGACTAATAAAGGCATATCTTATCTTATCTTATTGGCGAACTTAACGATGATAACGGGTGTGGTGTTATTTCTGCCATACAGTGGGATGCAAGTGTCTGTGTCGATGTCTACATCCACCTTCTTTGATTGTAGGAAGTTGGCAATGTGTTGCTTTGTTGAAGGAACATAGATCTCTTATGTTTCTCCTCTGTTTTGGACTGCCCTATCTTTTGACCTGGGTGTAATTCGGAGCCCGGTGAGGATCACTTCATTTATTTGTTCATTCTGATCCATCTCATCAATTATATTTTTGTTTTGCTTCTTTCTCTTCCTCAAGAGTGGTGCTGAAGTCAGCATTGTCTTCCAATAGTACCTTGATATCATCCTGTAGAAACTTGATATCATTGCATAATACTCTTATTTTCTTCTTCTTCTTATTGTCTCGTCACACGTCGTATTTCCGCTTTTGACCAGTGCTGCAGTTTCAGAGAATATGAGACACAGGGTTTGGCACTGGATTCTGGAAGCATGGACATATATTGGTCTGTCCATTCACTTTGAAATGTTCGGTTTTCTCTATCAACTGTTCTAACTTTTAAGCAAGCCATGCTTCGCTTCTTGGCAAGTAAACAAACGATTTCATTGGCTAATTTTGAGTGATGTCACCACCTTAATTTCGCTTGGAATCTGCTGCTACGGTCAGTTCGCAAGCATGATTACATGTTAATATTATTTTATTATAGTTTGCATTCCCTTTAATTGATCATGGGTCCGTAAAGGGCCATCACTGGGTCCGCACCTGGACTGAGGTCTGCCATTTGGTGATGGCTGGCATATAAGTTCCACACGGCACACGTGCTTGTTTTGGTTTGGAGTGGCACGCCTGCACAGTGTGATGCAAAGTGGGAGGGGGACACTGCCCAAGACATTAGAGCAAGACACTCCACTGCACACAGGGATCTCTGCAGGCTGCAATAGTATGATCCACAGGTATGCCGATCACATGCTTTTCCACCGAAATCGTCCGATCGGAGCATCCAAAATATTGAATGACATATTCAGGGTAAGCGTCTCTCAGCGTCCTTCTTCCATACACCTTGTAAAAAGCATGTGCTTGTACTCGTCATTGTTTGGCAGGGTGGCACGGTCAGAGAAAGTTTGGAAGCATACATTTGTCCAAAGGAAGGTGAAGAATGAAGATTCAAGATGTATCACAACTGATGATCAGCTCATGAATGTAAATGAGGGCTGTGGACCGTGTCCATGTAGTTTAGCGTGCTGCACCATGTAATGCTGTTCAAGGCTGATGTTGTTTGACACTGCAAAATAGATGACTGAATAAACAGCGGCATTGCTGGTTGCAGCCAAGTATTGCACTCCATTTTGTCTCAGTTGCTTGAAGACACAATTGATTAAGCAAAGCTTACTTGTCAGAATCAGTCACTAATAAGTCATACATGCATGCTTGGACCTAACTTTACGCAGAGACAAATGTCAGATTGTTCTTGCTCTTGACGTTGACTGCCGTGGATCAGGTTCTGACTATCTTAATGGCAACATGTCCCTACTCTGGCATGTAAAGTTCCAAAGTGTTTTGTGGAAGTGGGTGATGGGCCAGGATGGACTGACACATGTGCAGCAGGAAGTTGGGCCATAGACAGCTGAGCTCTCTGGTTTCTGCTTCTTGGCCTAGTTCTCCTTCGTGCTGGTCACGGGACACTGCCACCAGCCTGGGGCAGCCACTGACACAGTCATCTGGGGCAGTAGAATGCTAAGAATGGCCAGCATTGTCAGCCAGCCCGGCCCCTGAAGGACTCAGCCAAACTGAGGGGCTATACTTTGCAAACAGTAGCTTTGCTCAGTAAGGAGCCTCTTCTCTTCATGGAAGATATTTTTATACACTATCTCTTTTTCCCGCTCTTAAGTCACTTCAGTTCATTGAGTTTTCTAGATAAGCCAGCTTGTTTGTGGCCTTCGTTGAGCTCTGGACAGTTTCATATCATCTTGATAAACTTTGGTGGAGATTTTCAGCACTTTTATGTTTTACAAGTTTGCCTTATCCATCCATCCATCCATCCATCCATTTTCTATACCGCTTCTCCTCTTTAGGGTCATGCTGGAGCCTATCCCAGCTGACATATTCGGCCAAAATGAATATTTTTACAAATGGAAAGTCTGAAAAAAGCGATCGCCTGAATGGATGAGTGGCTTACTAAATCATGTCTTTTACTAACCTCTAAAAACTGTCTGCATGTTATTTTCGAAAGCATCAACAACTAAGTCTTTCTGAAAGGAGATGAGCTCCAGTTTGCACATGAATTGAAATATATTGGTGTTACCTTGGACTCTACTTCATCTTTTAAAAAACATATCCAAAATTGTCAGCTTTAATATTGACAATTGTAGGCGAATCAGATCAGTGCTGCTGAAAAATTTCTCCATTCTATAATTCTGTGTCGTTTTGAATACCGCAGTACTAACTGCTCACTGACGAGCTTAAAATCAGTACAATCACTTTTGAAAAAGGCTTTAAAAGTGTTTCATATAAAATCTTTATTGTTTCATCACTGTCTCATTCTTGAGAAATACAATATTTTTTTACTTTTGAGAGTTTTAGAAAATGTCAACAAACCTGTTCAGTATGTACAGTGGTGTGGAAAAGTGTTTGCCCCCCTCCTGATTTCTTTTTTTTTTTTGTCACGCTTATGTTTCAGATCATCAAACAAATTTAAATACTAGTCAATGACAACACAACTGAACACAAAATGCTGCTTTTAAATTGAACTTTTTATTGTTAACGGACAAAAAAACCTACATGTTCCTGTGTGTAAAAAGCAATTGCCCCCTAAACCTAATAACTGGTTGGGCCACCCTTAGCAGCAACAACTGAAATCAAGCGTTTGGTATAACTTGCAATGAGTTTCTTACAGCGCTGTGGAGGAATTTTGTCCCACTCATCTTTACAGAATTGTTGTAATTCAGCCACACTGGAGGGTTTTCCAGCATGAACCGCCTTTTTAAATTCAAGCCACAGCATCTCAATAGGATTCAGGTCAGGACTTTGACTAGGACACTCCAAAGTCTTCATTTTGTTTTTCTTCATCCATTCAGAGGTGGACTTGCTGGTGTGTTTTGGAGCAGCTCACTCCACAGGTTTTCAATGGGGTTGAGGTCTGGGGAATGAGATGGCCATGGGATAAGCTTGATTCTGTGTGTGATGAACCATTTCTGTATAGATTTGGCCGCATGTTTAGGGTCATTACCTTGCTTAAGGACCCAGTGACGACCCATCTTCAGCTTTTGGGCAGAGGCCACCAGATTTTGCTTTAGAATGCGACCCTAATGAGGATGAAGCGGTATAGAAAATGGATGGATGGATCAAAGCAGTTCAAATCTCCGTTGGGCATCTCTTTGTGGAGTTTGTATGTTCTCCCTGTGCGTGCGTGATTTTTCTCCGGGTACTCCGGTTTCCTCCCACATTCCAAAAAGGTTAATTGGAGACTCTAAATTGTCCATAGGTATGAATGTGAGTGTGAATGGTTGTTTGTCTATACGTGCCCTGCCATTGGCTGGCGACCGATCCAGGGTGTACCATGCCTCTTGCCCGAAGTCAGCTGGGATAGGCTCCAGCATATCTCCGCAACCCTAACGAGGAGAAGCGGCATAGAAAATGGATGGATGGATCAAAGCAACATTCACAGACAGCACCAAAAAAATCCTCTTTATATGTGGAGATTTCAATATTGATCTTCTGAATTCAAATAAAAGACTAAGCAGAATGGAGGACTTGATAGATACAATGCACAATCAATCTACTCAGAGATTGGTGGAGTAGCCAACGAAGCAATTGTACAATTGTAAATAAATTTCTCGGAGTCATAATAGATGGTAATATGAACTGGAAATCTAACATTAAAAAATATACAGCATAAAGTGGCAAGAAACACCTCAATACTGATTAAAGCTAAATCACTCCATACGCTCTATTGTTCACTGATATTATTGGTTGGAGATATGGGGTAATAACTAAAAGTACATTACATTCATTAACTATGTTACAAAAAAGTTCAGGACAATCCATAATGCTGCTTATAGAGAACATACAAACCCTTTATTCCTAAAGTCACAATTATTAGAATTTGTTGATTTGGTAAACTTTCAAACAGCTAAACTCATGCATAAAGCAAAGAATAACATGCTACACAAACACATAAAACATTTCTTCTCAACAAGAGAGGAGAAATAGGACCTTGGGGAAAATTTAACTTTTAAACCACTTACATGCATTGACAGCACTAAATCCCCAACTATTGAGCCTTTTCAGTTATTGTCCAATTGTTATTATCATTGAATATCTTATCATTTATTTTCAGTAAATGTAAACCTTGACTTTCATTGCACCACATTGTTGTATTGTCTCATCACTTTCATATATATTCACAATTGGCAAAGACTTCATTTGGAAAACAGGAGGTGAATAAATGAATTGTTACTGATGTGAAAAGGATGAGGGGTAGGATTATATAAGCTTTGCTTCTTCTTACTCCTTTTTGGACATGTGGAACTGTGAACTGTACTGTGTGAGGTACTCCGGTTTAACTTGTATGCATGTTCAAAATGAATTAAACCATTGCCATTACATATAGTCGCCTTTTTACCTAATGTAGTAGACGTGATCAGCGATAATAAGACACATTAGCATTGGGGAAGTTGCTTCTTGTTGTTGTATCTCGAATGTGATGCGGGTCGATCGCATGGCCTCCAACACACACTCACTGCACGAAGGAGCGCCATTAGTGACGGGCTGATACATCCAGTGTGTGATGGAGAGGTATTGCAGGTCTTTCCTTCCTGCAGCTGTCAGATTCTATAATAAAAACTGCTCCAAAAAATACTGTACAATAACCATGCAATGACAATGCAATAAACCGTGTAATAACTGTGCAATAAACCTGTGACTTGGTCAACATGTCTACAGCTCTATATAGTGTCTAGAACTTCTCATCTGTATTGCACTGTTTTTGCAATGTATTTGCTCTTGTGTGCTTTGTGCTTTCGCTGCTGTAAACCTGAATTTCCCCCTAGTGGGACTAATAAAGGCATATCTTATCTTATCTTATTGGCGAACTTAACGATGATAACGGGTGTGGTGTTATTTCTGCCATACAGTGGGATGCAAGTGTCTGTGTCGATGTCTACATCCACCTTCTTTGATTGTAGGAAGTTGGCAATGTGTTGCTTTGTTGAAGGAACATAGATCTCTTATGTTTCTCCTCTGTTTTGGACTGCCCTATCTTTTGACCTGGGTGTAATTCGGAGCCCGGTGAGGATCACTTCATTTATTTGTTCATTCTGATCCATCTCATCAATTATATTTTTGTTTTGCTTCTTTCTCTTCCTCAAGAGTGGTGCTGAAGTCAGCATTGTCTTCCAATAGTACCTTGATATCATCCTGTAGAAACTTGATATCATTGCATAATAGTCTTATTTTCTTCTTCTTCTCATTGTCTCGTCACACGTCGCATTTCCGCTTTTGACCAGTGCTGCAGTTTCAGAGAATATGAGACACAGGGTTTGGCACTGGATTCTGGAAGCATGGACATATATTGGTCTGTCCATTCACTTTGAAATGTTCGGTTTTCTCTATCAACTGTTCTAACTTTTAAGCAAGCCATGCTTCGCTTCTTGGCAAGTAAACAAACGATTTCATTGGCTAATTTTGAGTGATGTCACCACCTTAATTTCGCTTGGAATCTGCTGCTACGGTCAGTTCGCAAGCATGATTACATGTTAATATTATTTTATTATAGTTTGCATTCCCTTTAATTGATCATGGGTCCGTAAAGGGCCATCACTGGGTCCGCACCTGGACTGAGGTCTGCCATTTGGTGATGGCTGGCATATAAGTTCCACGCGGCACACGTGCTTGTTTTGGTTTGGAGTGGCACGCCTGCACAGTGTGATGCAAAGTGGGAGAGGGACACTGCCCAAGACATTAGAGCAAGACACTCCACTGCACACAGGGATCTCTGCAGGCTGCAATAGTACGATCCACAGGTATGCCGATCACATGCTTTTCCACCGAAATCGTCCGATCGGAGCATCCAAAATATTGAATGACATATTCAGGGTAAGCGTCTCTCAGCGTCCTTCTTCCATACACCTTGTAAAAAGCATGTGCTTGTACTCGTCATTGTTTGGCAGGGTGGCACGGTCAGAGAAAGTTTGGAAGCATACATTTGTCCAAAGGAAGGTGAAGAATGAAGATTCAAGATGTATCACAACTGATGATCAGCTCATGAATGTAAATGAGGGCTGTGGACCGTGTCCATGTAGTTTAGCGTGCTGCACCATGTAATGCTGTTCAAGGCTGATGTTGTTTGACACTGCAAAATAGATGACTGAATAAACAGCGGCATTGCTGGTTGCAGCCAAGTATTGCACTCCATTTTGTCTCAGTTGCTTGAAGACACAATTGATTAAGCAAAGCTTACTTGTCAGAATCAGTCACTAATAAGTCATACATGCATGCTTGGACCTAACTTTACGCAGAGACAAATGTCAGATTGTTCTTGCTCTTGACGTTGACTGCCGTGGATCAGGTTCTGACTATCTTAATGGCAACATGTCCCTACTCTGGCATGTAAAGTTCCAAAGTGTTTTGTGGAAGTGGGTGATGGGCCAGGATGGACTGACACATGTGCAGCAGGAAGTTGGGCCATAGACAGCTGAGCTCTCTGGTTTCTGCTTCTTGGCCTGGTTCTCCTTCGTGCTGGTCACGGGACACTGCCACCAGCCTGGGGCAGCCACTGACACAGTCATCTGGGGCAGTAGAATGCTAAGAATGGCCAGCATTGTCAGCCAGCCCGGCCCCTGAAGGACTCAGCCAAACTGAGGGGCTATACTTTGCAAACAGTAGCTTTGCTCAATAAGGAGCCTCTTCTCTTCATGGAAGATATTTTTATACACTATCTCTTTTTCCCGCTCTTAAGTCACTTCAGTTCATTGAGTTTTCTAGATAAGCCAGCTTGTTTGTGGCCTTTGTTGAGCTCTGGACAGTTTCATATCATCTTGATAAACTTTGGTGGAGATTTTCAGCACTTTTATGTTTTACAAGTTTGCCTTATCCATCCATCCATCCATCCATCCATTTTCTATACCGCTTCTCCTCTTTAGGGTCATGCTGGAGCCTATCCCAGCTGACATATTCGGCCAAAATGAATATTTTTACAAATGGAAAGTCTGAAAAAAGCGATCGCCTGAATGGATGAGTGGCTTACTAAATCATGTCTTTTACTAACCTCTAAAAACTGTCTGCATGTTATTTTCGAAAGCATCAACAACTAAGTCTTTCTGAAAGGAGATGAGCTCCAGTTTGCACATGAATTGAAATATATTGGTGTTACCTTGGACTCTACTTCATCTTTTAAAAAACATATCCAAAATTGTCAGCTTTAATATTGACAATTGTAGGCGAATCAGATCAGTGCTGCTGAAAAATTTCTCCATTCTATAATTCTGTGTCGTTTTGAATACCGCAGTACTAACTGCTCACTGACGAGCTTAAAATCAGTACAATCACTTTTGAAAAAGGCTTTAAAAGTGTTTCATATAAAATCTTTATTGTTTCATCACTGTCTCATTCTTGAGAAATACAATATTTTTTTACTTTTGAGAGTTTTAGAAAATGTCAACAAACCTGTTCAGTATGTACAGTGGTGTGGAAAAGTGTTTGCCCCCCTCCTGATTTCTTTTTTTTTTTTGTCACGCTTATGTTTCAGATCATCAAACAAATTTAAATACTAGTCAATGACAACACAACTGAACACAAAATGCTGCTTTTAAATTGAACTTTTTATTGTTAACGGACAAAAAAACCTACATGTTCCTGTGTGTAAAAAGCAATTGCCCCCTAAACCTAATAACTGGTTGGGCCACCCTTAGCAGCAACAACTGAAATCAAGCGTTTGGTATAACTTGCAATGAGTTTCTTACAGCGCTGTGGAGGAATTTTGTCCCACTCATCTTTACAGAATTGTTGTAATTCAGCCACATTGGAGGGTTTTCCAGCATGAACCGCCTTTTTAAATTCAAGCCACAGCATCTCATTAGGATTCAGGTCAGGACTTTGACTAGGACACTCCAAAGTCTTCATTTTGTTTTTCTTCAGCCATTCAGAGGTGGACTTGCTGGTGTGTTTTGGAGCAGCTCACTCCACAGGTTTTCAATGGGGTTGAGGTCTGGGGACTGAGATGGCCATGGGATAAGCTTGATTCTGTGTGTGATGAACCATTTCTGTATAGATTTGGCCGCATGTTTAGGGTCATTACCTTGCTTCAGGACCCAGTGACGCCCCATCTTCAGCTTTTGGGCAGAGGCCACCAGATTTTGCTTTAGAATGTTGTGGTATTTCAAAGTGTTCATGATGCCATGCACCCTAACAAGGCTCCCATGGCCTTTGGAAGAGAAACAGGCCCACAGCATCACCGATCCTCCCCCATACTTCACAGTGGGCATGAGGTGTTTTTCTGCATACTCATCTTTTGTGTTACGCCAGACCCACTTAGAGTGTTTGTTGCCAAAAAACTCTATCTTGGTCTCATCTGACCAAAGGACACTGTCTCACTTGAAGTTCCAGTACCACTCAGCGAACTCCAGATGTTTACATTCATGATTGGGAGCGAGAAAAGTTTTTTTCCATCCATGCCTCCAAACAGCTTTTTGGCATGTAGATAGCGCCTGATGGTTGCTTTGGAGACTTTGTGACCCCAAGATGCTGATTTGTTGCAATTCTTTAACAGTGAGCTTTGGAGAATTTTTCTACTGACTGTGCGTGGTGGCAAAATAAATGTGCGTCCTTGTCCAGGCTTGTTTACTATTGTTCCAGTTTTAAACTTGTTAATGATTCCTCTGACAGTAGATATAGGCAGGTGCAGGTGAGTGGCTATTCTTTAGCCATTGCTTGACTTGTGAAGGATGACGCACACCTGCTTTACTTGAATGGTGTGTTCCTTTTTCTTTCCCATGTTGAAGAGTGGGTAAGAGAAATGGTTTCTGTGTCACGTCATATTTATACTCCAAGGAAACAGGAAGTGATGAATTACTAATTAAATGTTCCTGGATACTCTGATCAACTTTGTAACCTACTGTAGAAATGACAGAAATACTTCAAATACATTTACATCCTAGGAAATGTTAAGAGTGCCGATAATTGTGGGACAGGTGATTTTATGAAAAATAGTTATTTCTTAGTCAGGGATTTTAAAATGTTTTTAATTCACTTGATTTGAAGGTTACATTTTTATACAATTGTCAGTGTGAGAGTATATGATTCTGCAATAAAAATTGAATTTATTTTAAGGCTTTTCACACATCTTAAGTATGTATACGCAGTATATTAGTGAAGGTTTGCAAGATTTCATTGTGTTAAAGAGGACAAAGCTTACAGAGTCTTAATTCTGACCATGCATGTACATACACACCCTAAAACAGGGATTCTTCTTAAAGGAAAACTGCACTTTTTGGGGGAATTTTTCCCATCATCCACAATTCTTATGTGAAACATTAAAATATTTTTTCCCAATTTTGTGTTCTCACGACAGAAAACGAGTTAGGATGAGCTAGTTAACATTGCACGTCATGGGAGGCACCTATTACAACAATAAAGCCCTCTTAAAAACCCTCTAAGAATGTTTTATCGTTACATGCTGTGAATATACATGCTGTGATCATGCATTAACAAGTACGTTGATGGTTACATGTAATACTTACAGTATCTTGCTGTATTTTCATTATTTAAAACATTACCGTAACTTCTTTCCTCTGCAAATTGATTTCACATAGCCCATAGGAGCTAATGCCGTTAACAACAGCGGCGTAGAAACAGCGACGACACTTTTAGTGTCTGCTCTCATTGGGATGGCTGTGTCTTTCAGCACGAGACTTTTGATCCAGTCTCAGGTAAAAATGCTGACAGCAAACAAGCATCTTGTCGTCTCATAGCAAAATTGAGAGCCAGTAGTATCCACTCTTCCGTCTGCGAGGCGCAGTGAGTGACGCTGGTACTTGCGAGCCGTTGTGTTACGCCGCCAGATAAATATAGTTTTTCGTGTTAGCTGCTACAATAACAATATCGCCGTGGCTTGGTTAATATATAGGTCAGTTATGTAAATGGGACACTGTGGGTCGTTTTTTTAGTTGTTTTTTTAGGGCTTTATCATGGTAATAGGTGCCTCCCATGACGTGCAATGTTAGCTGGCTCGTGCTAACTTGTTTTCTCTCGTTAGAAAGCACAGAAAAGGGAAATATATATGTGTTTATGTTTCACACAAGGATTTTGGATGATGGGCAATTTTTTTGTCAAAAAGTGCAGTTTTCCAGATCCCAACAAAGGCCTAATGTAGATTATTTTACCAAAATATTTGTGTCCTTTTGTAAGAATCAGATGACACTCTCGTCAGCTGACTGAGGACATATCAAAGGGGCACTTTGAGTGTGAGGGTGTGTGTTTTGAGATAAAGTAGAAAATGTGATGTGCTGGAAGTTTGGTGCGACTCCCATCTTCACAAACCACAGCGCTGTTCTTAAGGTTGTCAGAGCCCCCGGTGGCACAGACTCCCTGAATTGAAAGCACTCCTCCACTTCCTTTTTGAGCTCTTGCTGCCTGACTGTGGCCTCGCTTGGACTAGTTTCCAGCAAACATGCAGTTCAGTATGAACGCTAACAGCTTACTTAGCTTGCGTTTCCAGCGTGGCATGTGAAGGTGGGATGGTGATACAGGAGCACACTCAATTCAAGATGGAACATTTGAAGGAAAATGTGCTCAACCAAAATGGAAGCTGCTCCTAAACCTGCAGTTAACTATGCTCTCATTTTACTTTAAATTTAAAGCGCCGCATCTCAAATTGCTGGGTTTCATGTGACGTCACATCCAGTTGTTGTCGGCCCCGCCTCAAAGAGATGGGAGGCGAATAAGCCTATTTGCAACTATAAGTCATGTCAAATCAGAGCATAAGTGCCACATGCATGCGCTGTTCTCGCATGTGGAAATCGTTCAAATATGTATTTTGGAAAACATTATTACTAAGATAGTCCATTGTAACAAGAAAAAAGTTCAGGAAACAACCAAAAAAAATGTAGCAAAGCCACCTTTCTCACGGTTGCTAACGCTGTCCCTCTCGTCGAGTGGAGTCAAAGTATGAACATTTAAAAACCTGCTGAAACGATGAACTCGTGATGTCCAGCGAGCTTCGCAGTCGCAATTATTTAGCACGGCAAGCTCTACCACAAATCTACAAGGAAGTCAGACAGACAGTTGCTACGCCTGATGCAGTTGACAAGTCGGTGTTCTTGCCACAAAAGGAGTACATGTTTGTGTCTTCTAAAAATGTTTACCTAAAAAAATGTTTACTGCAGTTGAATTTAAAGTAGTTTTGAGCTGCTGTCATTTTGAAATTTCCTCTTAAACCGGGCACTCCTTCATATTTTGTTCTTTTGTGCTTTTGTTATCAGCTGAGGATTTGAGCATATTTAAAGGTTTGTTCTAAAAAAAAGATCATATTTGACTATTTCTATGTTTATTTCAAAAAGAGAATGGCCCACTTTATTTTAGCAGCTATTTTTAGATGAGATTTTTTTAATGTGCATCTTGCATGAAGCTTTAAAAACTTCAAAAAACATCCTCATGTTATATATTTATTTAAGAAAACAACACATATTTGGCTTTGATTTTATCTGAACTCACTTTGCGGAATAAATATCGGGATATATACTTGTATCATTTATCGATATTCAAGCGAAATATATCGGGATATCTGAGTTTTGCTCCATATCGCCAGCCCCAGTAATGCGTATAAATTAATATCAATGATGAATGGAAAGGATAAATTAACATTTAAGGTTACTTTTACCTTCACTGAAGTGATTCTTGATGTGAGTGAAAACAGGCAGGTGGTGGTAGTTGATCTTGCTGCCACACCGTGTCTTTGGGAACAGTCACGTCTTCTATGAAGGTAAGAGTATGCTTAAATGTTAATTTATCTCTTTCATTCATCATTTATATGCATTTAGAATTGTTTTATGCATGTAAAATTAGCATTGTAAAACTATAAAAGTGTGTTTTGTATTAACGTTTTTGACAGTCAACAGTAACTTCTGGTTCTGGTTTCCATTTTGTTTAGCTAGCTAATAGGATAGGATGCAAACAAGGACGGAAAGGAGCACAGTTGGACTCAGTGTATTAATAACACGACAAGATGCGTGCCATATTGTACGCTTACCGGAGAATGCAGGCAAACCGAGGCAAAATGTTTCTTGCACATTATTGTGCGGGTTGTGGATTCCCGTTTTGACTTCCAGGCCAGCCTTCCTTTTGAGCTTTTAGGTTAAATTCTGAGCTGTGCAAACGTGGAAAGCTTCAAAGCGACGCCTGTGTCGTGAAACGCTCCTGCAGGTCATGTTTGCCTCCAAGTGTCTCCATCTGCGAGGACGCGTGAAGATGCTATAGACAGCCTCAAGCCGGCCGCCGTATTTGTATTTGCTTCCCTCTGACAGGCCGCGCTTGCTCCTCTCTTCCCTCTCATGGAAGGAGGAGAAGGCATATGTTCTCCAACGCCGTCTTTGCGGGTTGTCACTACAACATGCCTGCTGACTTGCTTTTCCTATGACATTACAGTGACTTCGCTAGTTTTCATCTGGCGCTGACTCCACCGCCGTGTGTGTGTGTTTATGTTGAAGAGTGATTGGGGGGGCAGGGGGACTTTGCAGCTATAAATAGATTTATATTTTTGGTTTGAAATGTGCTTCCAGTTGAAAGCACAGACAGAGACGAGGAGGGAGGCTTGTAAATATATATTCGTACATTATAGACGTACATTGCCACACACAGACGCAGTGCTGTTGACCAGCAGTCTTGAGGCACAGACTGTTGGGAGGACAGCAGTGGCACTGCTTGGTGATTGTGGAATGGTCGGCCGTACAACAGACCCCCCCCCCCCAGAGCTTATGTAAACTAGCAGTGGAGCCAGGGCAAGCCAAGGCTATTTTTAGCATCAGCACTGCAGAACAGAAACTGGCAGTGGGTCACGTGTGCACAGCCGAATCAAAGGGAGTATCCCGGCAATGCGCTGTAAACAAAGGGAAGGTCAGTAGCAGAAGGTGAGACACAAAACGCCTCTGTGTAGGTTTTTGTGTGTGCGTGTGCGTGTGCGCGCTCCACAAAGCGTCTATGATATGATTTCAAAGCAACCACATCCTCTATGCTCTTCATGACACAAACACGCCATGTTGCAAAATACCACCAACAAAAGCACATAACCATCGATGTTAGCACTATGTTTGCGCCGTTGCCGTTTTGCTAGCCCAAGCAGTTAGCATTGCGCGGCCTGCCACACCCAGCAGGCACAAAAAGCAGCCAAGGCCTGCCGAGTCAACTTTCACCTCCCAAGGAATGTTTTCCAAGGAGGTCAACGGGCTATTTATGGAAAGCTTTTATATCTTTCTGTCTCTTGAGTTTGTTTGCGTAGACTGCTGGAGCTGGGGGGGTGCTACCTTAGTGGCTAACCACGTGCTTTTTTTTTTTTTTTTTTAGATCTGCAGTTATCTATTAAAAGTCCCATATTAGAATATTCTTAACAATGTTACTGTCAGGGGTCCCGCAATAGTGTACTGGAAGTGTGTTAGCCTTGATGCTGGAATTTAAATGTTCTTTTCGTAAGCTACTGAGAATACGGCCTTTTGTGTGCGTGTAGCCTTAATGCTGATCTGTGTTTGAGACAGAATGTGTGTCTCCAACAGGCACTACTGTGGACTTGATCCACTTTTGACATATACACACGTACACTTTTTGGAGTGGAACAACACTAGCATAGCTATGTGAGGTACAGTGCTAACACCCAGTGTGCTACATTACGACATTTTGACATCATGCTAGGTTAGCATATTCACAGAAGAAAAAGCAAATGACCATGCTTACAGCACCCACGTCTGTAGCTGACTGATAGCTGGCAGAGCTTTGGGGTTTATTTTAAGATGTGTAGGAAAGCCTGCTTTTTTTCTTTTTTTTTTTTTTTTTACAAAGTGGTGGTTGTATACACAGGGTATACTCATCCAGCTTGGGGCAAGTCAGAGGCAGGATCATGTCTATGTCTGTTTGTGTCCTACCTGTAGGTTGATCATTACAATTCAAATGAATGTTTGAACTTCTTTGAGAGTGTTTAAACAAGAGAGAAATGTGATAAAATGTTAATGCCTGTCTGAGAAAAAGTGTATAAAGTGTAACGTGAGGGGTTTTACAGCCTTAAAACACATATAATCATTGTAAAAAAAAAAAACTAAAAAAAAAAAGTTGGCTACTTCCCGGATTTCACTTATTGCGGGCTATTTTGGAAACCTATCCCCCGCAATAAATGAGGGAACACTATATAGAAATAACAATAGTATATGTTATAATTAGGGCTGCCAAGCGATTAAAATATTTAATCATGATTAATCGGATTTTGTCCATAGTTAACTCGTAATTAATTCCACTTAATCGCCAATAGAAATACGTTTTTGTCTATATGCTCTGACCTCCAAATTACTGAGCTACGACAGAGTATTAGGGCCACATTCTGACTAATTCTTCCACCGCAGACGCTGTCGCTTCAACTGAGCAGCCGGGCTTCTGCTCCACCCCTCCTCTTGCATGCATGAAGGGACGCGGGCCTGGAGCTCACACACAGTGCAGATGCAGAGAGATATGAGGGAGATACAGCGCAAACCCAGTCTATATCCATATGAATCATATGGTTGTTTTTGATATCGTGCTTAAAGTAAACAAGTAAATAAAGTAAGTGCCTCAGTACCTTCTCGCTTCCTTCTTCCTTCTCACACCCATGCCAAAATTACAACCGTATACATGTACAGGTGTATTCCTGCCGCAAGACATGCTGGGTAGCTTGTGGTACTGTCTCTCCCAACATGTCGCCGTGTTTGTTGCATTTTTGCTTGATTGCAAAACATGTTGAGGAGGTCGTCAGGTAAGTAAACATGGAGAGACGTTCACATACTCTTGAGATCCAATGTTGTATCATTCGCCACAGGACTACCCAGCATTAAGTTCCAAGTTATGTTTAGCGCTTAGTTGTTGTTTATTACCCACAGAGTAGCAGTGGTTGATTTATTTGATACGTTAACTTGCTGTGGATGTGTTATTTCCTTGCACCGTGCATAAGTATGTTATTCTGTTCGATGACCACCTATGTGTAAATACAGACTGCCCCTCGGCCAAATTTTTTAAGCCATTGGCCCGTGATTTCAAAAGTTTGCCCACCCCTGTGCTTGAGCCACGGATTGAGTCAGTGGTTGCATTTCTTTGCATTTTGCTTAGTTTTTTTTTTTTTACGAAGAAAATATTTATGGTGTTGACTTGAGTTGCAGGATTAGCCCCAAAAGACTGCACTAAGAAATTAAGAACTGCATTTTATTATTTATTGAGAACAAATTATTTTTTGTTATTTATATATACAGTACATACATATGTTCTACTTCCGTCATGTTCTGTTATTTATTTTAAAAATGACTTTTCAACAGAAAGGTTTTCTTTCTCTTCTCTTCAATAAAGATATTTTTAAAAAAATAACACATTTTAGAGCTGTAATTGTGATAGCGTGAAACAGTGATATTTTTTTCCCGTGGTTATCATACCGTCAGGATCTCAAAGCGGCCCATGCCCACTCTGCACCGTTATCCTCTTAATCACCACCACATCAAATCACCTCCGATCTAGTCCAACCAATCTGCCGGGATTAGGAGCAAGCTACTTTAGCCATTTGCATCCCACTGAGCTCCAGAGCACTCTGTAATAAAAGAGTCAGTCAATATTTGGACAATTGTAAGCATTTATCTAATGTGGTGTATGTATGATGTGTGTTTCATCAGCACAGCTTCTACTCACCATATCATGGGACTCTGTGGCCGGGCCTGTCTCATGGGACCCATGTTAGCCGCTCCATGACAGGCAACATCCTTATCAATTATCCTCCTGCTTGAAACAAGTGAAGTATCTATTTCAAGGAAAAGAGTTATGCTCCCAGGCCCCCCCTACAGGCATGATAAGATCTGGAGGAATTACTAAGCACAGAACCTCTCAGTGTCTGAACATCATGTGTTGAAATCATCATTTGAACACACAAAGCTCTCACCATTTGGACCAACACTCACACCAATATGACACAAGAGAGGTGCCTGGGTGCGTCGTAACAACAGGACAGGGGGCAGAAGGACACAAATGAAAGCATGGCTTTATGAGCTACAGTGTTAACGTTTCATTTTAACATAATGCTAGGTTAGTATATTTGCTGAAGAAAAACGTTGTGATCCAACTTACAGCTCCAGCGTCTGTAGCTGACTGACGGATTGTTCGCAGCTCCAGGCTGTATTTTAAGATATGTAGCCAAGCCTGCCTTTTTTGTTTGTTTTGGGGTTTTTTTTACAAGTGGTGGGCATGTACACGGGGCGGGCTCACCCAGTGAGGAGTGGGTCATAGGGGCTATTTACTGTCTTTGAACAAACAAGTGAGGGAGATGATAGATTTTTCTCACTTTTGGTGGGCTCCGGGGCAGTGTTTCCCAACCTGTTTTGTCTTGGGTACCTCCGAGCCTTTTTGTTATACAATTGTCAAACTTGTCTTAAAAAATGTGGCCGAGGGGCCGTCTATATATAGGGGGTCATCAAACACAATGACATACTGACATATTACTCACGGTGCAATGAAATAACACAACACGTCCACAGCAAGTTTATGTATCACATAAATCAACTACTGCTACTACATAAGTAATAAACAACAACTAAGCGCTAAGCATAACTTGTAACTTAAACTGTTATTTACAAGTGCCCGCAGGGCATGCTGGGTAGTCCTGTGGCGAACGATAAAACATTGGATCTCAAGAGTATGTGAACGTCTCTCCCTGTTTACTTGCCTGACGAGCTCAACATGTTTTGCAATCAAGCACAAATGCAACAAATACGGCGACATGATGGGAGAGACAGTACCACAAGCTACTCATCTGACTCGAGTCGTATTTTCAAAGTAGAACCGAGGATGGAGAGGAAATTGGTGAGACAAAATGAAAGAAAATGTCAAATCTGGGACAACAGACAGTGGCCAGTGGCAACAGCTAGCGTTAGCACTTAGCACTACTGTTACCGACAGTGCTGGCAAAGTTTGCATATTTAAATCAGATCGGATCAAAACCTTCTGAAAGCTGTGCAAGGTCTAAGCCAGAGCGATGGCTTAGGCGGTAATAGCACTTGGTTCCCAACCCAAAGGTTGCAGGTTCAAGTCTCATGTATGTGTTTCTCATGTTGTGTGAAATTATATTATAGATGTCACTGTACTCCAATCACCACCGCCTGTCAACCAATTAGGGAAGATGGTTATACTGAGAAGACTTTTTAATCATTTTGATTTGTGATTGCAACCATCTAACTTCAAGCCAGTACTTCAATCTAACATCCAAATGTTCATCTCACTTGGGACAAGTGTGCTACCAATTCAGACTTTTCAAAATATTCACACATTTAGTGTAATTCCATATTTTCTGTGAAAATATTCCCATTGAAAATGGATGGGCAATTTAAATGGCGCCCTCTGCTGGTGAAAAAGGATTTTATTTTTCTCACTATTGAATTACTCTGCTTCTACAGCAGCGTCTTCTACAGGTTCCCAACCTGAGGGTCGTGGATTCGAGTCCCATGTGTGTGTTTGTCATGTTGTATGAAATTATATTACAGAGGCATGTCACTGTAGTCCAGTTACCACCACCTCGGTTATTTAGGGACAGCGGTTAAACTGAGAAGACAGTAAATTCTGTTTCATTGATAGCCTTAATTTGTAATTGCAACCATTTAACTTGAAGCCAGCACTTGATTAACAAAGATAGTACATTAATGTACCAGTCCACAGCGTACAACACTTTTTGCACAAAGCATTTCAGTTTTGCTTCAGCTCACTCGGGACAAGGTTGCTACCAATTCAGACTTTTCTAAACATTCCAACATTTTGTGTAATGTCATATTTTATATTCATGCTCGTGTTTCACATTTTCCATTACTGAATCACCCTGGCAATTCTACTGCAGTGATATGGCTTGGTTGCTACAGTGCATGCTTCCCAACCCAAAGGCTAGCGGTTCAGTTCCCGGGTACGCAGGCATCATGTGTGTAAAATTATATTACAGAAGTCATTTCGGTACAGCTTCAGCTCAGATTCCAAACTATTTTGACATTCATTCAACATTTCATCATATTTCCAAAAAGCTGCAATATTAATTCTTCTTCTTTGCTCCTTTTTTTTTTTTTCATTTTGGAGCACCTGTGGTCCTGGTGAAAAAGCTAAGCGTACAGCCCTGTGTGTGTGTGTTGACGTGTTGTGTTGTTTGGATCGCTTTTTTGTACTAGCTACAAATTGCATCTGACTATTTCCAGTGTGACTCAAACGTGCCACAGTAGCACTGCAAGTCATGTTGCCAGCTACAGTTTTGAGGTTAAAGGTTTTAAAAAAAAGTGATTTGGAAACGCCCGGTGGGCCGGATTAACCCGTTTGGCGGGCCTTATGTGTCCCGCTGGGTGCAGTTTGCCCACCCTTGAAAGAGTGGGCCGTGAGTGTGTGAGATTTTGCATGTAATTGTTGTCGTCCAGTACATCGGACACATGTCTCTTATTTGTGCTGCCTCCAACGCTACCGTGAACATTCTCGCTGGTCCAGCTCGGGTGCGTTGAACGTGAGGATAGAATAGGGCGGCCCGGCTCAGTAAGAGACAGTGAGATAGTGGGAGAGCAAGATGAGTGGTATGGATGGACTGGGGTTGCTATGGGAACCCAGCTGCTCAAAGCAGGCAGAGTCCTGTGCTGCTGCTGATGCAGGAGCAGAGGGATGCCCCCTGTAGGCCACTGAGTGAAACAGCAAGCACTCCTGAGTGAGAATCCTCACTTTGGGAAATGATTCAAAACAAAGAGATGTCCTTGCTCTGGTTCTGTGATGTCTTCTAACCCCCCACCCTGTTCTGCTCAGCTCCAGTTTATGCAGTCTGCTGGGGTGTTAGTCACTGCTTTCATTTGGACTAGAGAGGAAAGCTCATTTTCAATGGGTCACTGCTCCACTTCCAAACAGAACCGCTAATTTGACATTGAAGCTGCAGTTGTTGAATGTGCAAAACTATGCTCGATATTTTGGATTGTGCTATTTTTACTTGGTTTTCTATTTCTGGCTTGCAGACTAGTTGAGGCCGAGAGGGTCATGGATTGGACTTTAATTCTTTAGTTGTATGTTTCAGTTGTATGTGACACTGACCAGTCACACAATGGTGCTAGGATGTACTTCACTTTTTCTACTTTTTGATTTGACGCAACACCTCTGAGGTCGGTGGTGTGATGCGGCAGTGGAAGGCCAATCGGCGGCCTTGCGATAGAGCAGGCCCGTTTGTTTACACCACATTTGGTTTGACTTTCTGGAGTGTCTCCGTTCTCTGTTCCTATATTTAGGAAGAGCCACTGAGCCGCTGATGAATTGGTCCCGTATGGCATGGTGTTCCTGTTTGGATGGATGGGCTGAATCCCAGCCTGCTATCTTTTCTCTGGGTCCTAACCAGCAGGCGAAATAAGACCACTTCCTCACAGTTTACTGATTGGAAATGAGTTCTTGAAAGGAGATACATGCACAGTAGTTGCATTTTGACAAAGTCAGACCCAACCCAGTAACATTCAACACTGCAGCCGCCCCTCAGCCTGCACATGTGACCCATCAGTACTGAAGCCCCAAGCCAAAACCCTGCAAATAAGTGCACTTGATTAAAAAAAAAAGTTACAAATGAAGGGCAGAATCATTGTCTAATTTGCATAATTGGCCATGATGACAATATCTCATCTCATCATCAAAGCTGATGCTGATTCTGATTCCGATTGGCTTACAGGTGTTTCATTTCATGCAGCAGTAGACGCACATGCATGCACCTTATAACATGCACAGGCACTTTAAAAAACATTCATGTTGTTTATTGGACTCCATGTAATTGTGCACATTGTTGTACATCTAATATACAGTATATCACTATATTGATGAACAGATGTGTGCTAATGTGTGACCAAGTCAGCTGTGCTTGCTTTTTCAGGCTTCTGAAATGTCAGATAAGACTTTTAGAGAGTTGTTGCTAGTCGCTTTTTTGAGTTGCAAAGCCGGCAACACTCAATTCCCTCCTGCAATGTCTTTTTGTTCTCTGTATGACACAGTGGGTTCAGAAGCAGAGTTACGATACCATCTACTATACGGAGTTGGAACGACAAGCTACACACACAGTCCCAGTATAATGTGTTCATGAGTGAGGGCCAACATGTAGCGCCAAATCTTTAAAAACAAAAAAAAAAGTAGCACCAAATGTAAATGTATTTGTGGGGCCCTACCACAAATAAATGGATGTATGGGGAACACTAATCTTAGTTATTCTTACTTACATTGTGGTGAATTTACTATCAATTTGAATGTACTTCCTGGTTCATAAAGGATGATGTGATGGCCGAACAGGCTGTGACGTTTTTGCCTCTTGGAAGGTGTACAGGGAATGGCAAGATCTGTACTTTTATACACATCCTCACTAAAAATGTCAGTACAAAGTTTTGTAGTTTTTGACAGCAGATTAACCCAAGCAACAAAGAACATTTATTTATTGTGCTTATAGTGTACAATGGTGTACAACTGCAGTGCATCTACAGCCAGCTGTTTCTAATAATCTGACCATCTCATGCAGCTTAATAAGGTCACCTAAACAGTCAAAACAGTAAAACACTGTGTAAGGTGTTGCTGTTCTATACCATTTCAAACAACAAGCACAATAATAAAGCCATGCAGCGCTTGTACTGGATCTCATTGGAATGTGAAGTCCCACAAAAAATAGTCTTCTTCAATGTGTACTCTGTGCCCAGTGTTGCATTCAGTGCAGGTTATGTGTTTTTCCTCCATAGAATACTCTGCAGTGAGTAGTCTGTGCTCAGTGTTAAAGTAGATGTACACTCAGCGAGAAGCGAGGGCAGGCTTTTCAATGGGTGTGATGCAGGCTAAAGTGAAAGTCCATTATGCCTGGCCCTAGCTGGCTCAAAATATGGAAAGTATTGATCGGGGCCCCTGTGCGCTGCTAATTAAAGACGGCCAACTATTTGTAAAAAGTCAAGCCAATTATCAAATGAACACATGAGACTGAGGGCACGCTTTTAATTAGTGTTAAGGTTGCTGGTTTGGAATCTGTGGGGCCTTGCAATGGGTCCCATCATTTTTTTCACAGTTGTGTCACTAGCGTTTCTTGTTTTCCATCACTGGCATTGTTTTTGCTTGTTGTATTCACTTGAAGTGCTAGCATGAGTTCTCCCTTTCACCATAGTCAAGCCCCAAGCAATATCATTCTCCATCTTTTTGCTCTATTGCCAGCTACATGTGACCCTGACCACATGGGGCCGGGGCCCGAAGCGTCCTTTTGCATCCAGTGTTCTTCTGCATTTTGATGTATTGCCTATATTCATGCACAATATTGCTCACAAAATTGACCAGAAAGGAATAAACAAGGAGAAAGTTGCCATATTTCACTAATAAGTGGCATAATAATATAAAGGTATAAAGTATAAATTTGAAATGAGTCCAAATCAATGCATGCAATAGGGAGGTAATGCATCAGAGCAGCAGTTGTATTTTGGATGGAATTTCCGTGAAGCCCAAGCAAACATGAGTTTCTTATATGTTGTTGAATTGCGGCACTGCAGGTGCATGTCAAGACATGACAATATTGATTGCAGGAGTTGACTTGAGACTAAGAGAGCAATTAAAAGCTAAGTTTTTGCACTTTATTTGCTGATAAAAGCAGTAGTTTACAAGATTGAATTTTTTTTATTTTTATTTTTTACAATTTTTCACATTTATTGAGATACTGAATTTGTGTGTTTTATTAAGCATAAACTAAACTATAATCATCAAAATTATTCAGAAATGCAATAGAATATAAGAGTTTCACTTTTTTGCTTGAACTTCAGGAATAAAATGATTTCAATAATGAGCTTTTCAAAGAGTAGACAAACACAGTAAATACCATCCAGGACCACCACTGAATGGTGCAAAACTATGAGTAAGTGATCCAATCTATTGTGGCCACATGGCTCACACACGTATTAAACACATTTCAAATATAAAATGTTAGGTACTCACCACTAGGCTAGAGAAGGTGCCGCACTTAGTCCACAATGCTTGTCTGTTGGTGTTCCAGTAATAACATGCATACTGTACATTTTACCTCTATTAACACATATTTATACATTATTACCGACTTAATGGTGAATGAGATTTTTTTTGGGGAAAATACCGTCTATTTTCTATTTTCGGAAAATAAATATATAAACGTAAAAATTTGTGGGGCAGTTTTAATGGCAATATTATTCTCGTGTCGAATTTTTTCTCCTTCTCTCAATATTACTACTCTCTTCCCTTGTAATGATCTCCATTGTCATTGAAGTTACTTTTTCTTCCCTGTTGGTAGCACAAAGCATCAGCACACATGCACCATCGCTGCGGACACATGAGTAGCAGAGACCACCCCCACGTTACAAAAGATATGGAAGTGCTAGGAAAGCACAGCAGCACACACATACTTCCACTTGCTTCATCATCTATGCCAGTGGTTTCCAACCTTTTCACAGTCACGTACCCCTTCAGACAGACCTGACTGGAATTAGATATACTGCTCAAAAAAATGAAAGGAACACTTGGAAAACACATCAGATCTAAACTGGGGGAAAATGATCTTGAATATCTTTCCTGATAATAAGTGGGTGATGTAATAGTAACAAAATGATGCCACATCATTTGATAGAAATGAAAATGATCACCCTATAGAGGGGGGAAATCAAAGACACCCCAAAAATGAAAGTGAAAAAATGATGCAGCACACTGGTCTATTTTGCCAAAATGTCATTGTAGCAACTCAAAATGATTCTCAGTAGTTTGTGTGGCCCCCACGTGCTTGTACGCATGCCTGACAACGCATGCTCCTAATGAGACTACGGATGGTGTCCTGGGGGATCTCCTCTCAGATCTGGACCAGGGCATCAATGAGCTCCTGGACAGTCTGAGGAGCAACCTGGCGGCGTCGGATGGACCTAAACATAATGTCCCAGAGGTGTTCTATTGGGTTTAGGTCAGGTGAACGTGGGGGCCAGTCAATGGTATCAATTCCTTCATCCTCCAGGAACTACCTGCATACACTAGCCACATGAGGTCGGGCATTGTCGTGGACCAGGAGGAACCCAGGTCCCACTGCACCAGCGTAGGTTCTGACAATGGGTCCAAGGATTTCATCTCAATACCTAATAGCAGTCAGGGTGCCATTATCTAACCTGTAGAGGTCTGTACATCCTTCCAGGGATATGCCTCCCCAGACCATCACTGACCCACCACCAAACCGGTCATGCTGAACGATGTTGCAGGCAGCATAACGTTCTCCACGGCATCTCCAGACCCTTTCACGTCTGTCACATGTGCTCAGGTTGAACTTGCTCTCATCAGGGAAGAGCACAGGGCACCAGTGGTGTAGTTGCCAATTCTGGTGGTCTATGGCAAATGCCAATGGAGCTCTACGGTGCTGGGCAGTGACCACAGGGCCCACTACAGTACGTCGGGCCCTCAGGCCACCCTCATGGAGCCCGTTTCTGATTGTTTGGTCAGAAACATTCACACCAGTGGCCTACTGGAGGACAGTTTGTAGGGCTCTGGCAGTGCTCATCCTGTTCCTCCTTGCACAAAGGAGCAGATACCGATCCTGCTGAGGGTTGAAGGACCTTCTACGGCTCTGTCCAGCTCTCCTGGAGTAACTACCTGTCTCCTGGAATCTCCTCCATGCGTCCAGGTACCGCAGTGGTGCCCTGGTCCAGATCTGGGAGGAGATCCCCCAGGACACCATCCGTAGTCTCATTAGGAGCATGCCTCGACATTGTCAGGCATGCGTACAAGCACGTGGGGGCCACACAAACTACTGAGAATCATTTTGAGTTGCTACAATGACATTTTAGCAAAATGGACCAGTGTGCTGCATATTTTTTCACTTTCATTTTTGGGGTGTCTTTGATTTCCCCCCTCTATAGGGTGATCATTTTCATTTCTATCAAATGATGTGGCATCATTTTGTTACTAATACATCACCCACTTATTATCAGGAAAGATATTCAAGATCATTTTCCCCCAGTTTAGATCTGATGTGTTTTTGAAGGGTTCCTTTAATTTTTTTTAGCAGTGTATATAGATACTTCATTAATCTCCAAGAGAAATTCATATTTCCAGCAACTCTGCAGGTCATGTGCCCTCTACTCCTGCGGACTTAAAAAACATAAACCACACAATGAAACATCTCTGATATATTACTAAATATGTTATATATTATGACATGATATTAAAACATCATATGTCTTACTTTTCAACTGCACACATAGGCTACTAATTTAAAGGGACATGATTTATCAACTTTGCTTAAATATGTTATATATTGTTTGTAATTATGTCCTACATTGTTACATTTTTGAAAGCGAATGGTACATTCACAAAAATGACATTTATAGTTCATGTCACCACCCGTGACGAGCTAGCGCTCGCTGTTCAGTCTCGTTTCCGGAAGTGGCGTCATCGGGGTGACACCTCTCAGCTACACAAACATAGCAGTGTACTAGACAGAGTATGTTTACACTGGTTACAGCAAAGATTTGAGTGATGTGTCATTAGTTTTCAAGGAGAACAGAAGGGAGAACATTTGGAGATGAAATAGAGAACTTGCACAACATGGACTGAAGCCTTAAGACATGGAGATTACAATTGGTCACCTTCAAAACACAGAATAGTAAGTGGAAATTACTCTGGAGTTGTTTATCCTTCAATTATTGTTTTAAATCGTAAGCGTAAAGGGGTGTTTATGGCTTGATTTATATTATATTTCGTCACCGTCACAGCCACTGTTCCCACCCCCCACAGTAAACACACATATCACTGTGAAATCATGAAATAGTTTTTAGAAGACATGTAAACAAGACATGACTTACTCTGTTCTGTGGCAACTGACGTTCTTCTTGTCTTTGTTTTCCTATGTACCGGCGAAGTAGAATCCTTTTTCAAAATGCTTTTATACTGTACTTTCAAACCAAGTGCTTATTGTAAAGGTGTTCTTTCATAGCAGTCATCAGTGACATCTATCCATTTTCTATGCCGCTTATCCTCACTTGGGTCGCGGGTATGCTGAAGCCTATCACAGCTGATTTCGAGCGAGAGGCGGGGTACACCCTGGACTGGTGGCCAGCCAATGGCAGGGCACATATAGACAAACAACCATTCCCACTCACATTCATACCTATGGACAATTTAGAGTCTCCAATTAACCTAACATGCATGTTTTTGGAATGTGGGAGGAAACCGGAGTACCCGGGGGAAAACTCACGCACGCACAGAGAACATGCAAAGAGATTCGAACTTCCAGATCTCCTGAATGTGGGGCCAACATGCTAACCACTCGGCCACTGTGCGGCCCATCAGTGACATGATCACTGCAAAGAACAGAACCCGAGGTGAACATCCATCTGTCTCTTCGGACATTTTTGTCTTAAACCTTCCTCTTTTGGAAAAGAAAAGAAACTCACAGTATCACTCGGATACTGTAAACATCCAGCAGCAAAACATTTTGGCATGACTACTATTTGATAAAAAATACACTGAACCAAGTCGATGGTCTATCTCGAGAAGCGTCTGTTTACTCTGTTTTAGTTGAGTGTTTTAGTTGAGAGGCGTCACCGCGATGACATCACTTCTGGAAATGACACTGAACAGTGAGAGCTAGTTCGTCATGGGTGGCGCCATGAACTATAAATGTTATTTTTTTAAATTTACGATTCGCTTTCAAAAATCGCATAATATAGAACATAATTACAAACAATATATAACATATTAAACCAAAGTTGATAAATCATGTCAGGGACCTTTTAAAATGGAGAGGGTTTTAGAGGGACAGGTTTGTCTTCTGTTTGGTGAATTTATTTATCACAAGTGGCGACAAGCTGTGATAAGATGTGGTGAACTGTGATCTTTATGCTGTTTTGCTGTGCTTTGGTCTGCAACAACATGGAAAATAATCAGTTCAATGCAACTAATGTTACATGTGCAGTACAGCCCAAAAGTATGGACACACACAACACAACCCGATGGTCCCAACCCCATTAATAAGGCAAGAAATTACACTAAATAACCATGACAACGCACACCTGTGAAGTGAAAACCATTTCAGGTGACTACCTTATGAAGCGCTTTGAGGGAACACCAGCGCTAGCAAAAAAGCTACTTTCAGCTGCTTTGAGGAATCTGAAATATAAGACATATTTCGAGTTATTTCACACTTTTTTGTTAACTCCACATGTGTTCATTCATAGTTTCATGCCTTCAGTGAGAATCTAGGCGTGAAAATAAAGAATACACACTGAATGAGAAGGTGTGTCCAACTTTTGGCCTGTACTGTAAATGTGTGACTAAATATGAAAACAAAGACATAACGTACAGAAATCAAGAAGGAAATTAATACCCGTGCCCCACTTTGGGAACCGAGGATCCATGCTAAGCGATTGCCTCTTTTTGCTTGCCCACCCTACGATTCATAGCCCTGCTTCTTTTTGTCCGGCTGCTCTTGAAGACTTTTTTATTATTTAGCTCTCCCTTATTACTGGTGTCACATGACAGTCCCAAAGCGCTCAGTAATTACAACTTTGCTGCTTTCTGCAGGAAGGCGTACTATAAATACTTCCATGCTTCCGCCGCTGATGCTTCGGTCCGGACCTGACCCATGTTGTGGGAAAGACCTCCTAGCTTTGGCACACTTGAAATGTCCTTTTTGGCTCACGCTTGACTAGGCCTGTGTTAATAACAAATTTTGCTGGACGATAACTGTCAAATTGTTGTCGATAATTGATATTATGAACAACATTTTTTGAGACCTTTTTAAAATTAATTATTTGGCATAATAATGAGTAAATCGTATCAAAAGGAATAAACTTTCATTTCTCAAGAGTATTTAACATTGTAATTGGAATGTCAAGAGCTTTTAAATAAATTAAACAAACAAAAAAGAAAAAAAATGGACTCTCAAAAATTGCACTTAAATAAAAATCACAATCATAAGTTAAAACAATAAAATAATAGACCATATCTCTGTAAGAAAATAAAAACTCACGCAGTTATGTAGCGTAGTGTATTGTTAAACTAAGGTAGGGGGTCACATTTGAGCTGGACCACATATCTTTGGTGGGGGAGTAAAATACAATGTTTCTGATGTCCTTCAACTTGTCTTCTTTCACTCGGTTATACAGTTCAAGAATTGCTGTTTATGACATGTACATGTACGCTACGTATCCATTTTGCGCTGTTTTATTTGTATTTACTTTGCCGACCAAACGCCTCAGTAAGTGTTGGTTGTATTTTCCTTCTTCCCCGTCGCTTCTTTCGAACAAATGCGACATATGTTTTTTTCTGTGTTTATGCGCTCACCTTGTTCATTCTTTTTAAAATCGAAGTATTCCCACACTGGGGCTGTGGCATTTACCTTAGAAACCATCACTTCTGTGCCTTCATTCATGTTAGCGTATGCTCACTCATGAGGCTAACTTGCTGCTAGCACTCTGTGTATCCACTCACTAGTAGCCCCGCCTTTACATACTGGGACAAAGAGGCTGAATGTCTGAGAGGAGGGTTCACTCTCTCCGTTCATTGCACTCTAGCACCAACGCGCACAGACAGATGCAGAGTGAACCCTCTTGTCATCCAACCTGTGTGGTAAAGAGAGACAAGGAAAATAAACATGCACGTCGGTTTATCAAGGCCGGCAAAATTATCGACTTTTTTTTTAATCGTTCGATTGATTGATTTATTGATTAGTGACATTGATTTAGTGACAGGCCTACACTTGACTGATTGTACTCTTGTGGCTCAACTAATTCAATGGATTGCGGCTACAGTATGGGTACACCTGCACAAGATAATGGCATCCCATATGAAAACTGTACCATGTTAGCACTGTACAGGGATTCTCAAACTGGGCTCTGCAAGTCATAGGTTGGGGGTCGTATCTTTTTTTTATGTTATGTTATGTTTAAGTTATGGTGTATGAAACGTTTCCCACAGTATTGCAGTCTATTGGATGGGGGCGTGAGGATTAGTTGACGTAACAAGCATCACCAGCGGCTCGTTGAGAAGAGCGGTGTTAGAGTCTGAAAAAGTGTCCATTAAGACCAGAAAAAGTTGCGAGTTGCTTTTTTTGAAAAAGACAGTGTGGAAGGTTCTGACTACTCCCTAATATAGCAACAAGGTTGGCAACAGTGATCCCTCCTGCTACGGCTTCTTTTCTGGCAGAGCAAGTGTGATGACAAGCAGAGTAAGCATGCCATCTACTGGATGGGCTTGGAACCACAAGCTGCTTTAAGTCCCGTTATAATGTGTTTGTGAGCAAGGGCCAATAGCTAGCACCAAATCTACTGTACTTATGGTGATCCAAATGTACTGTACATCATTGATAATTATTAGAATGTATAATTCTTATTAAATATGAGGAGAGTTCTATGGAGGCTGCTTTCATTATTATATACGATACGATGGAAGAGCAAAATTACTTGTCTTGGCTTCTCTCCCGCTCGAATGAATTAAGAGCCATTAAGTCATAAATAATCATTTTCTTATCATGATGTGAAAATTGAAGCTATTCTTTAAGTCATCTTTTTTGGTTCAGTACTTTAATTTTCTCTGCACTGGAATATTTCATACTTGCTTTCTGAAGTATTTTGCTTCAAATGTTTTTTTTCCCCCAATCAGAAGGAGGATTACGAATATGTAACTAAAATGGGAAACTTTTACGCATATAACGGCTCTGTGCTCCCAAAACCTTTCACAACCCCTGCTCTACTATTTACTATATGTAATACAGTATATCTACTATACACTATATCTAGTCTAGCTAGTGTACGGTATATCTAGTATAGCTTTTGTGGCTAGTATATCATGTGTATCTAATGTATCTAGTATGCAGTGAATCTGGTGTATATAATATACAGTATATCTAGTACCTAGGTTCCCAAAGTGGGGTACACGTACCCCCAGAGGTACGCCAATTGTGATGGGGTTACGTGAATAAAAATTAAAAACAATTAGCGCCTAACACTCACAATTACTAGTGCGCCTGAACGCCTCATGGCGCAAGGAGAACGGAGCAGAAACGAGACAGAGCGTGAAGTTGTTTATTGCTCTATGTGCATTACATGAACAAATAAGTAAGTTTGATCATTATTTTGTGCATAAAGAATGTTTAATCTTGAAGATGTCATGTTGTATTGGTGTTCCAATCACCGCACGGCACAGCGGTGAAAACCCTGTGGGTGGGGATTCCCCTGAAAATGAGGTTTATCGTTGGTTGTATGTAGTTTTGTATTCCGGATACTGCTTCATCATTTCCCCTTCAATTTGGTATTAAATTAATATGCAGGCTTAAACCATAGCCTGGTGAGTGGACAAAAACTGAAGCTCAAATTCAACCCATTCAAGCTGAAGGATTCCGACATAAGACTGAAATAAAAATATGTAGGATGGTTACTTATCTATTTATCAGTGCTCTTGTGAAACTTTAGCAAAATGTGACCACAACAAATACACATTTTTGATTCGGAATTACTATAAAATTAACCAATTAATTATGTTCAATGTTTCAAGTTAATGAAGCTCAAAAGGTTTGTTTTTGAAGTGTGCAGGAGTAAGGGGTACATGGCTTTAGGTGAAATGTCTGAAGGGGTACGCCACTGTATAAAGTTAGGGTACCACTGATCTACTACACAGTAAATCTATTATATCTAGTGTATGTCGTATATCTAGTATAGAGTATATCTAGTGTATGAAGTGTATTAGAGCACACTCCTGAACACTTAAAAACATCTTTTTTATGATAATAAACTTGAAATATTGAACACAGTTGATTAGTTCATTTATTTTATAGTAATTCCGTGTCAAAATGTTGTATTTTGCATGGTTACATATGTCTGATGTTGACATCCTTCTGTTTGAATGGGTTGACCTTTTTTTTGTCCACTCATGATGGCTTTGTAGGGCCATATGAAATCCGTTTTTCCCAAATCCCGTTTTATTTCCGTTTTAAGCAGAAAACGCCATAAAACAGGCGGCTGAATGTCTTTTTCGAGGAGAGGGGGCTGCTTTATGTTGTGTTATGTTTATGTTCAATAGCATTCTGCCGTTCTAATCATCTGGTACCTGTATGAGTATGATCCAGTACACTGGTACAGCTGTCTGCCAGTGTGAGAACGATCATTGTCAAGGCTGAATAATTGTATTGTATGCCTAATAAGTGGATTTGTAAGTGTACTTGCTTGTTCAAGCTCATGTAGTTCACTTGTCTCCAACTCGGGTTCACTGTTGAACGGTCAAGCAGAAATGTTGTAAAAATAAATGAATAAATAAAAAGTGTGTCTTGGATGAGGCACCATTGTTTACGTCCGTCATGTGTTGTGATAGAGACCAAGCTAACGTTTGATGCTAACACTGCCGCTGCCTCGCTGCTCGCTGGTGGAGAAGCTAACCTCCACACTATCTTGCTTATGTAATCACTAATCACTGGAGCTACACCAGGACCAAAATAGACCAGACTGAACAGCCCTGCCCCCTTGTGGACACCTCTTGCCTCAGCACTTCCCTTGTCCAACATGGCGTGATGGGAGACGTGGACTGTTTCATATTTGGCTTGTTTGGCGTGGCTTCATTACTATGACCTACCTTTTCACGTGCAGCAACGTCCAAACGCTCTAAACAAAAATGATCCAAAACCAAAAACAATCAAACTAATGCAAAATACTGCAGCTGAAAAATAATGCGGCAATCACATTAACGCTGTAGGATCCAAAGCACATGTAAAATAAAAATGCTGCACACACACACACAAACAAAAGAAACCCTTCTCCAAACACATGCATGACAGACATGCTGCAAGTTCAATGAGTGGGATTGCACATAAGAATGTTGGCGGAATGGACAGATACAAAAATAGGTTGTGCTATAATATTACGTATTATAGTATTACGTCTTAAAGGGTCTCTGACATGATTTATCAACTTTGCTTAAATGTGTTATATATTGTTTGTAATTATGTTCTACATCAGGGGCACGGAACCAATGGCTCGGTAACCAGATGTGGCTCTTTTCATGACTGATATCTGACTCTGACATTTCTTAACACGATAAAAAAAATAATAATTTTACATTTTTTGCAGAAATCAGTGTTCCAAATAACGTTCAAAATATAAAACTTTTAATCCATTCATCCATTTTCTACCGCAATGCAGGTGGCCAGAGCCAATGCCAGCTGTTCTTCCGATATTTTTCAGGTCAGACACCAAAACTCGATTATTACTGGCTAATGCGGTAGCCTGCCCGGGTCATTGAGATGTCAAGAAGTAAACTTCCCACCTTTAATCAAATAGTCAGATAGCTAATTCTGCAGAGCCAAGCCTTTCGACAAAGAAGATGGCAAAAAGAAAGAAAGATATGGAGTACGGTGCAGAACATGCAGCACCAGAAGTCACATTAATGGTAAGAAGTATTTTATTTATTATTGGATAGCTTCAGTATAACAATGTTAATAAAAATAATAAATTCAAAGACTTATTATATTCTAAAATTGTTGGTCTTGCTTAAAAATGCACACATTTAGTTGCATTCAATGTTAAAAGATATTATACGGCTCTCACTGAAATACATTTTAAACTACAGTATGTGGCTTTCATAGCTCTCTTAGCCAAAAAGGTTCCCGAGCCCTGTTCCACATTATTCGATTTTTGAAAGCAAACGGTAAATTTGCAAAAAATACATTTATGGTTCATGGCTCCAGCCATGACAAAGTAACTTGCAGCTCAGCCTCATTTCCAGAAGTGACATCATAAGGATGACACCTCTCAGCTAAAGCATAATAAACAAACGTTTCCCGAGGTAGATCATCGATTGGTTCAGTATATTTTTCATCAAAATAGTAGTTATGCCAAAATGTAGTGTTGCTGCCGGATGTTTATAATATCTGTGTGATACTGTTAAGTTTTTTTTCTTTTCCAAAAGAGGAAGGTTTGCCTTTGAAAAAGAGCAATCATCATTTTTGCCTCTTTCTGATACCTTACCAAGCAAACCACTGCAGTGATGTGTGCGTAGAGCATGCGTAGGAACACCTTTACAAGAAGCATGTGGCTTCAAAGTATGTTATAAATGCATTTTGAAAAGGGATGCCATTCCCCCAGTACACAAAACAAGGAGGAATGACAGTCATGACCTAGCTCGTCATGAATTTTTGCAAAATGACCGTTCGCTTCCAAAAGTCGAACAATGTAGAACATAAATTACACACAATATATAACATATTTAAGCAAAGTTGGTGAATCATGTCAGGGACCCTTTAAGTCTTAAAGGTAAATATCCCTCAGGTTTGGTGTACTTGCTAGCTTGGCTAACTTCCTGCTAGCCTGACTGACTTCCAGGTAGCATGGCTAGCTGCTGTTTTGTATATATAAACTTGCAGCGTTTCTCCCATGCAGTTGTTTTGGGGGTTTGGCATTTCTACCATTTTTCCTGTGCGCTTGTTTTTGATCCTGCAGTGTTTATATGACGGCAGCATGTCTGTTTTTCTGCACTTGTTTTGTGGTGTTTGTATGTTGTAGGTTTTGGATCATTTCTGTGTTTGCGGTGTTTGGATGTTGCTGTCGGCCATCTTACTTTTGGCCTCCTTTTTCTGGCCTTTGTTGTTGTTTTGCTGGTTTCAGGATGTGATGGAGGGTGGTTGTAGTGTGGTGTGGCGCTTAGTATAGTATGTGTGCATCAGTGCACTAACTTGTGTTGTGTGTGTTTGTGTCTATCTGCAGTTTCCTGGACAGAATTGACTCTGTAAGGCAGAGCGACTACACACCAACAGACCAGGTGGAACCTCTCATCAGCGCCAATTCTCATAAATTGTCCTGGGTGGTTGGTAAACGTGACACCATCACCATCTTTGTTTGCCATGTTTTCCAGGACCTGCTACGCTGCCGAGTGTTAACTTCAGGGATTTTTGAGACGAGGTTCCAAGTAGACAAAGTCAACTTTCAGTGAGTGTGTTCTTAAACCCTGAGAGGCTTGATTGACTGCATTGTTGGGAGAAATTCCCAATTTGAGCTAAAGGACAACTTCTTCAATGCCCATCTCACAAGACTAAACGAAGACCTCTGAGCTTTGGGTCAGACAAGTGGAATCAAATCATAACATTTGGTTATGAATGCTTCCATATTGTGCTTGCAAGCTTTCAAAATGAGCTTTTAAAGGCACATTATGTATAGATTAGGGATGTCCCGATCCACATTTTTTGGCTTCCGATCGGATTTTTTTATAGTCTTGCCCATACCGATCCTTTTTTTTAAAATAATTTTTTATAGTAAGCTTTTGTTACAAACATGAATTTGTGTAATTGAATATGGTTATGAAAATAGCTTTTCAAAGCATTAAAAATAATTCAGCAATTATTGCTGAATTTACTTTGTTGTTACACAGCATGACCACACATACCATGTTGTGAGTGTGGCCCAGTGTTACGATACAGCAACAGGATCGGCCCGGATTGGGACGGAAGCCGATATTATCTGATCATTCAAAATACAGCAGATCCGCAGCCTATCCCTATCCTGAAGATGGATTGGGACATCCCTAGCATAGATCTATATTTTAATAATAATGTCCATAGTATACATATATTGAATGGGAATAATTGCATATTCATTGAGCTTATTGATATATCATGGCAATATATTTATTAAACAATGTATAAAAAATATAGAAATATGAGACGATGACTGGTGTAATAAATCAATAAAGAAATGGGCCATTGTAGTAAGTGTTGGAAAATCATAAACTGTTTTTTTTTTTAAAAAGCATCCCTGTGTGTGACCACAAGAGGGCGTGAGTGAGTTTAGTGGAATAACTGGCGTGTTTGTGCTGTCAACAGCATGTTTGATGTTGGCGGCCAGAGGGATGAGAGGAGAAAATGGATCCAGTGCTTTAACGGTGAGACGTTTAAGCATTTAGCTTTTGTCGGCCATTTCTTTGTTCCCACCCTCATCGCTGTGTCTGCTCTCCTTCCCAGACGTCACGGCCATCATCTTCGTGGTGGCCAGCAGTAGCTACAACATGGTCATAAGGGAAGACAACAACACCAACCGGCTACGGGAAGCCCTGGACCTCTTCCGCAGTATTTGGAACAACAGGTGGTTACGCACCATCTCCGTCATTTTGTTCCTGAACAAGCAGGACATGCTGGCCGAGAAGGTATTAGCTGGAAAATCCAAAATTGAAGACTACTTCCCCGAATATGCCCGCTACACCATACCAAATGAAGGTGGGTCATCTCCCTCTCTCTCTGTCGCACACACACACACGCACAGATGGCCAAAAGTTTGAGAATGACACAAATATGATTTTTTCCAATGTCTGCTGCCTCAGTGAAGAGTGATAAGATGAATGGCACTGATTTGCAAAGTCTTGATACTCATTACGTCATCAGCCTTCGCTGCTTTCTGCTTGTGACATTGGCAGATGAGACAATGAAATTGTTCATAATAAATGTTTCCTACCATAAGGTAAGGTGCATACATTTCTTCATGATGTTATTGTTATATAGCCTGCTTTTTAAACAGAAGGAACACATTTTTACAAAGTGTGACATGTATTGCCAAACAACAAACAACTGTAATCAACCAGCACTGTAACAACATTTATAAAAACAGAAAATGTATCAAATATTCATATAAAATAGAAACTTTATGAACATTAACGAATATATAAACCTTATCAAGCATTATTTCAAGGTTTAAGAACCTCCCTGTTTTTGCTTCAGTTTCCTCCTGTCGTTGATGTTCTCTCAGATTCTTTTGTAAGAACGTCCAGACTGGCTTTTTGTCACAATTGACTTTTCCATGCTGGTATTGCAGCTTTTGAATGGTCCTGGAGTGCTGTGTGGTGTAGCAGAGGGCTGACGTCACTTGGCTCAGCATCTCCTTCAGGAATGACACATGCATGATCGATGGGGTACAACTATTAAGTCATTGTAAATACTATAGTAAGAGTAATATAGTACTAGTGTGTTGAAAACAAATAGAATAATGGTAAAAAAAATAGATGGGACAAGGTTGGATTGTAAAAGTTGAATAAACTTAGATGGGCCTGTCACGATGACAAATTTTGCTGGACGATAATTGTCCTACAAATTATTGTCGATAATCAATATTATTGACAATATTTTTGGAGACCATTTTTTTCATGAATTATATGGCATAATAACGAAAGTACATCTTATCAAAAGCAATACGCTCTTATTTTTTAAGTGTTTAACATTGTAATTGGAATGTCAAGAGCTTTTAAATAAATGAAACAAACAAAGACAAAAAACTCAATGAAAATAAAATGGACTCAGTCTCTTTTAGCAAAAATGTGACTTAAATCAAAATCACAATCATAACCAAAAACAATAAAAAAATAGTCCCTGTCTCTGTTAAGAAAAAAAACACTCTCCAATAAAAAACACATACACACAGTTATGTAGTGTATTGTTAAACTAATGTAGGGGGTCATAATTGAGCTGCACCACATATCTGTGGTGGCGGAGTAAAATGCAATGTTTCTGATGTCCTTCAACACATCTTCTTTCACTCGGTTATACAGTTCAGGATTTGCTGTTTGTGACATGTACGTCTCCCAGGCAATTCACTGTCTGTCAAACATTTTTAACATTTTGCCAAAATGTAGGCTTTGCAATGTAGCGAGCGACACTGTCTGTGAGCGTGCGACATTTTGTGCAGTTTCATTTAGATTTACTTTGCCAACCAAACGCCTCAGTAAGCGTTGACGGACGGGTCGAAGGCTCTGCTGCACCTCCATACTGGGGCTTTGGCATTCAGCTTTTGTGCCTTCATTTATGTTAGTGTTTGCTTGCTAACTTGCTGCTAGCATGCTGTGTGTGTATCCACTCACTAGTAGCCCCGCAAGGGGTGGAATTGGTATTCAGCTTAACAGACTGGAAGTTTTGAAAAGGAGGGTGGTGTTTGAAATCTTTGTTTTCCTCTGTTAACCATGATTACCTGCAAGGAAACATGTGCACCCATCATTGCTTAGCACAAAAAGGGCTTCATAGCCAAAGATATTGCCGCTAGTAAGATTGCAACTAAATCAACCATTTATCACATCATCAAGAGCTTCAAGGAGAGAGGTTCAGTTGTTGGGAAGAAAGCTTCAGGATGCCCAAGAAGTCCAGCAAGCGTCAGGATTGTCTCCGAAACTAGATTTAGCTGCAGAATCGGGGCACCACCAATGGTAGGCAGGCTACCAAAGACTTTTGGAAGATGGTGTCAGGTGTCAGGAAGAGCGCATAGAACTTCTCTTCAGGAAAAACATCAGGGACAGACTGGTATTCTGCAAAACGCACAGAGACTGGGCTTCTGAAGACTGGGGCAAAACCATTTTTTCTGATGAATCCCCTTTTTGATTGAAAAAAGGTTTGTCCAGAGAAGAAAAGGTGAGCGCTACCATTAGTCTTGAGTCACTGACAGTAAAGCATCCTGAAATCATTCATGTGTGGGGTTGCTTCTCAGTCGAGGGGCGTGGGCTCACTCACAATTTAAGAAGAACCCAGCCATGGATAAAGAACGGTACCAGAACAACCTCCAAGAGCAACTTCTCCCAGCTGTGCTTTTTCCAAAGGCAAAGGTGATAACTAAGGCTTGGGGAACAACCATAACCTTAGACAAAAAGATCTAAAAACACTGAAGCAGCAAACTTTGTGAGAACCAACACTTTTGTCATTCTCAAAACATTTGGCCGCAACTGCACACACACAAGCATACGCACACAGGTCATGTGTGTTCATGTTAGATCTGTCCCCCTTCCAGCAAATCCTGAACCCGGCGAGGACCCCAGAGTGACAAGAGCAAAGTTCTTCATCCGAGACGAGTTTCTGGTAACTACGCAAGGCCGACGGCCACCATTGTTGTGCTGACACTAAACTCACGCCTTACTTTCAGTCAATCATTCGAAGAATAAAAAACACTCAAATCCTTTGTTTTAGTGAAGACTCCAAGTTGTTTTTACCAAAACATTGACACCAGCACACAGTTTTACTAAAGCACTCAAGTTACTCTTACTGAACACACAAGCTTTGCTTTCATCTTTACTTTTACTTTCACTCTCCACTTCTTCCATCTTTATTGCAACCTGTACATGAATTTCATCCTTATTTTGATGTTTACATGCATTCCACTGAAGACTGTAAATGCCTTTCATGTTTCTATCCGCCACAGCGGATCAGCACGGCGAGTGGCGACGGGCGACATTACTGCTACCCGCACTTCACCTGTGCCGTGGACACGGAGAACATCCGACGGGTATTCAACGACTGCCGGGACATCATCCAGAGAATGCACCTTCGGCAGTACGAACTGTTGTGATGGGAGCACGTCCCGTCTCTCTTCCGCCATTCTGTATCCTCCGCCACCAACCCCCCCCCTGCTGTGGAGGACAATGAAGTACTACTGAAGTGTGTCAAATCCTCTTCTTTGCTTTTTATGATTATTCTAATAATGATGGATGGATTGATTTGACTTAGCTTATTATTTTCATGTTTCCTTTTGAAGGCCTTGATTCATCATTCCACTAAGCTTCACCCTACCTCCTTTCTTTGCCCCCCCCTTCCTTTTTTTTGCCTTCTCATTGGACCTGAACACATACAGGATGTCTGTCTGTGTGTGTGCGTGCATGCGTCTATCACCCGCCTCCGCCCCCTTTGTGTGTCACCCCTCCAACTCCCCCTCCACCTGCTCACGTGCAACCATAGAATATGGATGAAGAGTTAAATGCACTTTTGCATCAACTTGTTTTTTTTGCAGTACATTGCTGGTTGTCCTGAGGAAGCACACACACACAGACACACACACACACACACACACACAATGTAGCATCGCATATTTATTCCTCGCCACCATGTTAGCTTTGGAGCGACACATGCGGAGTGAGGGGAGGGTGCAATGAAAATAAATGAAGGAAAAGCGAGTGAGCTACATGAACCTTTTAGCCTTTTAAGGCCCCCCCCTTTCCCCCCCGAACACCTCCAGACTCTGACCTCCTGCTGACCCTCCTAAACACACACACATACACACACACACACACCCATCCTTCTAGCATACCTGGTGGGAGGAGAGAAAAGTGTATTTTTGTTGTTCTTGTGTTAACTTGTACACTGTGCAAGGTTGAATGATGGTGTACAGACTGTAAAATGTAATATTATTTTGTACAACTTGATTGAAAGAAAAACAAATCTACTTGTAGATCTTTGTGCCTTGATTATGGCTGTACCTGTAAATGAGCTCAGATGTAAGTATGTTTTGGACTGCGCTGTACAGCTTGATGTCAAACTCTTTCCGGGCAGCAGAGGACTTTCTGCTGGCTGGGGGACTTTCTCTGTAGACTTTAGTTTTTTTCTGGTTTATAAAAAAAAAACACACACAAAAGAGGAAATGCTCTTTATTAAATAATACAAAAAATAGGGAAAGAATCCTTAAAAAGCTGTATACATTATGCAAATTAACCACTTACCTGCAGAGAGGACCATGCCTTTTCCTCTTTCTTTTGAATTTTATTTTTATTTTTGATTTGATCATTGCTTTAAACAAACATTGGAAATCCATTGAAAGTGTCCAAATTGCAAACTGGTGTTGTTTTGAATAGGAGCCAACATTCTTGTCTCTTTTTCCTTTCAAGTGCGTCTGAGATCTTTACTGATGTGCGTGCCTGTGCACGTGTACGTAAGACAACATGGACTCAAATGAAGTGTGTGCGTGCGTGCGTGCAAGGAGAGTATGTGTAAAGAATTTTATAAATGTATGTACATGTAAATTTATAGGTCTATATAAATATATATGTACAATTATACATGTTTGTGTGTGCCTAGGTGTACATACCTATGTATGTATACAGTAAATATGTATACATACACACATAGGAAAGCATGTTTAGAATGGAGAGGAATAAATGAGAGTGTGCAATATTAGTAATTTTTTGGTCCTTTGGGAGCCATATGCGACGGCACAGGCACTAATGAATGTGTGAGCAGCACCCGACGAGACGAGACGAGACGAGCTCTTCTTCTTGTACAAACAGCATCAGCCCCCACCCCACAACCCCCCAAAAATAAAATAAAATAAAGCGTGACCACCGAGTGACTGGAGGTGCCAAACACCTCGTTTGGGTCCGGGAGGATGATGAATTGATATTTTTATTTTTCTTTAAATAAAGAGGCACATTAGAGGATTTGATTTGCTTCATTTGCACCACCGCATCCACTGGTGTCCTCAGTTGAGTCCCATCGGGAATGCCAATCTACAATGTTTAATATACTTTTAAAGTACTTAGTAGTTCGGATTCCTACTTTGAGAAACATCTCAAAAAATTATTCACCATCACTTGAACAATTGTTCATCATTTCAAAGCAAATTTAAACCAATAATTTTGGTTATCCCTTTCCTGCAGGGGTGTCCGAACCTGCAAGCAGGGCTGCGTACACAACATTAAAATGAAAGGCTGCAGGGGCCACTTTGATACATTTTATGCATTAAAAATGCTAAAACCCACACCGATGTTGGTAAATATATGCTATCTGAAGAAAACATCCACATCTTAGCTTCTTAAAGTTGACAAAGCAAATTAGTGCAATATTGACTATAGCGCAATCGTTTGATTTATATAATATGCTGAGAGCCAATAAAGGAGTACGTAAATACAACGTACTTAAAACCATTTTAGTACAGCATTTTAACTAATATTTAACATTTTGCAAACCTAAGCTGGTTCCATCTGCCAAATATTCTCCTTTATTGTATATATTTGGGGAAAATGATGGGTATAATAACAGTTTTGTTCTATTTAAATCAAATTTGCAGATTTCGGCAATACCATGTCCTAAACCCCTTTTTAGTGATTACTTTGTACTCCATAAAACTCCAACCAGGTGTAAATATGGTGATTTATTATGCAGTTCATTAGAAATATGTCAACAATTTGGCACCGAAAGTGAGCTACCGCAGAGATGTGTCAAAGATAAATCCCAAATAAAATACGATGATATGACAATTGAGTTCACATTAGATCACAGTGAATGCATGGCTCAACAACGGATGTCAGACAAATAACACATCGAATATAATTATCATAAACTTTGTCTCTGGCTGCCAAAAAACAAGGCAAAGTGCTGCAAAGTCAATGGTGACTAGTTCTGAGTCACCGGGACCTCCCGGCTACAACTCTTACCTGGTACATTATAACAAGTACGGCCTTCGGGGGACGGGGGTAACCGTAACTGAAATTTACATCAGTTTGTGCGATACAGGCCACAAAAGCATGTAATAAATATCACAACTTTGAGTCCTTTAGAGGAAGATTTTAGACTGAAATATAAACTCGCGTCCTTCACAGTGTCGTGAAGCATTCCAAACCCAACCAAGACGGTTTTTTGGCATATTCGAACGAATCCCAAGTTGTAATCGCAGCTCTGCTCCGCTTCCGAATGGTCGCGGTGGCTGCTGTAATGTAGTTTCACATCGACTTGTGCTTCCCAAGCAGGCATATGCTGAGGCACTGCAGCAGGCCTTTCATCCACAAACAGTGAGCCAGGATGAGCAGCAGCAGACAGAGGCCGGCTGAGCAGTACACGCCGATCACCGTGCTCTCCTCCGGTATGAAACACTTGGACAGAGCATAACTGCTCGGGGACACTGACGCCTTGGAGATAGGGGTGGGGGGGTGGGGGTGGAGAGTCCAAACAGCCTGTGAATATTCTCAGTCATTTAACGGGTTAGCATCTTAATCGCTGAAACATGTCTGTGAACATTATGAATATAGACGAGTTTAAAAAGGCAGTTTCTAGTATTTTGCTTCCAGTCCGATGTTTAAATACATGTTCGTGACAACATTGTGTTTATGTCAGCCATTGTGACACAACGTCACTATCGGGGCGGGCTTTAGTGTCAGAGGCGAGGCAGCAATGCATCATGGTACATGTAGGCTGCACCTCGTTTTATTTTAGTACTGTCTATATTTTAATGAGGTATCATTGTTAATATGACAAAACATATTCCACAGTATACCATTTCATATGAAAAAATAGAAATTAGTAGAATAATTAAAAAAACATACTACAACTTGTACAAAGAAAGTAATAGTTATTTGCAGATAATTATTATTTTTTTAATTGTAATTGCTCATGCTAATCATAATGACTCTGGTCACCAGGGGTGTAACGATTTGTTTTAATAACGATTCGATTCGTATCACGATTCGTGGTTGCCGATAAGACTCAAAGACGATATTGGTTAATTTAGAACGATACGATCCGAAACTATTCATTAACTTTAAATCGATTCAGTAACTTTTTAGCCAACAATTCAACCAGTGTGACTGTGAAATAAATACCTGGATACTGGACAGTGCAGGTGAAGTTTCCTAGATTCCTGTTGTTTTTTGTAAAGGAAATTATTGTAAATTATTAATAATGCTGACATGCTTAAGATTAAAAAATTAGGTGTTGAAACGTTCTCACCTGTACGGGCCGATGGAAGAAGGGGCTTTTTCGTGCTGATAATCGTCCTGATCAGAGCAGCCATTTGAAAGAACGGTTCAGCAACTAGCAAGTAATGTGGCCTCCTTGTACCTTTTGCCGCTGAGAGGGTCGCGATGGGTCCTCCATCTTGATGACGCGCTTAACACAGACACTGAACGGGATACCGTGGTGTGGTGGGTTTATGATAATAAGTTTTGATAATGATGAGACCAAACCAGGAGAGAAAACAGATAATTTCCTAGTATCGATTCATTCGATTGATTACCTTTTAAACGATGTTAGATGGATATGAATACAGCACATGTCCTCCTGAGTGGAAACTTGAGAACCCCGATCGATGTAGTTGAATAGTGAATGAATCGTTACACCCCTGCTGGTCACCTAGTATCACACACCTCTGTACCTAATGTTGTGGCCTGTGCGTGTAAACAGCGTGGTGTTTCTTTTCAATACGTTTCCCATAAGTCACGTAAAAATCGCAAAGTTGCACACCCACGAGACACCCACCAGGATGAAGCTGGGATTGTTACGGTTCCTCCAGCTGAAGGATGGCACGCTAATTTCTGGGTACTTGTTGTCATGGAGGACCTCGCATCCGCTGTGGGTGTGGCCACTCAGGATGAGGCGGGGCTTAAACCACTGCAGCAGCTGAGGAACAAAAAAAAAGACATCTGGCTCAGAGAGAGAGAGAGAGAGAAACTCTGGAAGCCCAAGCAGTTAAGGAGATTGATCAACTTTGCTAACGATGTTATACATTGCTTGTAGTTACCTCCGCCAAGTGCAGTGCGGAGGTTATGTTTTTGCCTGTGTCTTATCTGTTTGTTTGTTTTTCTGTTTGTGTTCAAAATAACTTGAAAAGTTCTGAATGGATTTGGATGAAATTTTCAGGAATTGTCAGAAATGGAATATGCAAGGACTGATTCAATTTTGGAGGTGATCCAGCTCACCGTCTGGATCCAGGAATTTTTTATAAAGGATTCTTTAACATTGTGAGATAGGACCATTTTCAGCATTTGTGCAGATAACTCCACAAAAAAATAATACAGGACAACTTTCCAACAGGTTCTACAAAATATCAAAGACTGATCCAAAAAATGTAGGATGATTATTTTGGATATGGGAGGGGGGGACTATGGCGCTTGGCGGAGGTCTGCAGTCTCCGAGTGCTTCTCCAGGTGTGTTCTACGTTGGTCAGTCATTTTTTGAAAGCAAATGGGAAATTTGCAAAAATTACATTTGTAATAGTGATGTCCTGAGCCACATTTTTTGGCTTCCGATCTGATCCGATACCATTTTTTTTTACACTCTTGCTGGTCCAATCCGATCCAGTACCAATCTTTTTTTGTTTTTTAATAATAACAATTTGTTACAAACATGAATTTGTGGAATTGAATATGGTTATGAAAATAGCTCTTCAAAGCATTAAAAATAATGCAACCAAAGTATTGCTGAATTTACTTTTTTACTACACAGCATGACCGACAATATTGTTTGGCTTTTGGAACAAACCTGTGTGGGTCATGTGAGTCACTAATCATCTGACATGGTTGTAGATCAATTTGTGGTGTCATTTAGAATATAGGACACTTCTTTAGCAAACTCTCTCATGAAATCCATTTTTGTTTTTCCCCAAATTCCGTTTTTTCCATTTTAATTTTTTAGAATTCCGTGTTTTTACCTTTTACTTATTTTACCAGCATAGAGTGTTTGCTATTTGGGTTAGTGAATAAAATATCCATGAAAAAATGCAAAAATCCTTACATTTATTGATGCAGTGAGAAATGGATGTAGCTTAGCTAACATTTCTAATGGGACGTCAGCCTCAGCACATATTGCTACTACATCTTCAATAAACAGTAATGCCCGTGCTTGTGATTAAGGAAGCAGTAATCACACATGTAATTCCATTCACATTATTAATGCATGATATTTTTATGACACCCTAATTTTGTTTACACAATTAGACAAATGTGACAACGAGCACTCTTATTTTGAAGGCCGGAAGTGTGTTGTGTGGCAATTGATGGTTGATACGAGCTGTGTGCAAGAATAAACGTGCCTCCCGTCCAGTGTTGCCAACTTGGCGATATTGTCACTCGATATGGCCACATTCCAACCCCCCTTGACGACCTATTCTCTCAAAAGCAACTCGTGACAAATCTAGCGACTTTTTCTGGTGTCGTTGGTGAGTTTTCTGTTTTTGGGGACTCAAAAGTGACAGCACGTATTGTTCTGCATTTTGTGTTCTCACTGAGCAACTGTTGCTGTTCACAGTTCCACGCCGCCCAAAGGAAGTCACAAGTCGGCACACTGCCTGGATAAAGGAGGAGGGTGTGTTTATATTTTATTGTTAGTCTATTGCAACTCTTTATTTGTAAAATGAAGTGGATTATTTTACAATTCTTAGGGTAAATGTAAGTAATTGATAAACCAGTTGCTATTACATATAGTCACCAGAAGAGTGTGCTCCTCACCAACCACACTAACAATACATGTTAGTGTAAGCCATAGAATAAACAGCATGATCTGTTTTTGGCTGCTCAATTGTGCTAATTGAAAAAAAGTTCTCAATAGCCATTTCAATGAAGGTGTTTTACTCACTTTTTTGTCCATCGTACGAGATAATGCTTTTTTCCTACAGCATTTTACAACCTTGTATGCAAATGATATGCAAATTAGACAGTGACATAATACAGACACTTCTAGGACAGCCAATAGCTTCTCTTTTTTTTCACTCAGAACCTGCACGTCGTGGGCATTGTAAGATGGTCCTTACGTTGTAAAATGGTCCTTACATTAAAGCGGTAAAACACAACATGGTGAAAATACAGTCAAACCTGTCTTAGCGGCCACCTTTATAGAACGGTCAACTGCCTATAGCAGCCACTGAAAAATCCCGCCCAGCAAATTTCCATGTTATAGACCCTGTGTATAGCAGTCACCTGTCCAACGCGGCCAGCGGCCACCCATTTTGTCTCCCTTGGTCAATATCTGACCGCATATAGCGGCCAAATTACCGACTCAAGTAGAAGCTCCATGCACGAAAAAGTTTGGTTTTTCAATCAATGAAGCCGTCGTGTGTAGACTTTAATTACTGAGTCCTAGCTCAGTCACAATCATTCACAAGATCCACACAAACTGTCAGTTGTTCCACATAAAAAAGCCGTCTTCTTTTGAGCTTGCTATTTCCTGGTCAAACATGTAACTTTAAGAGCATTTGCACCAAAACATTACCGCAAAGTAGACTGGGAACAGGACGTGCTCCCAGCGACGCTACAATAAAAAAAAACATACGCTAGCATGCATGCGGCAGCGGGAGCAAAACTGAGTTCGGTTGTACTTAATTGAAGTATTTTAGAATGTACTCACGTTATTTTTCATCAAACCTCATCCACAAATCCATCAAAGTCCTCATCTTCTGTATTCGACACAAAAAAAGCAGTCTTCTTTTCCGTTCGCTACTAGTCTGTTAACTTGTCAGTGTTATTCAGCTCCGAAGCAAAGAAGGAAACTTCTCCTGTTGCTTCTGCCAACTTTATTTCTTGAACGCGGCCACCAGACAGCAGCTCAGAACACACACACATCTCTCAGCATCGTCTCTCCTTCCTGCTTGACCACAAGGCAAAGGTTAAACAAGCCCCACTACATTGCTGTCCAGCCAATGCCTGTAAGAAATGACACCGTTTATTTCCTGGTGTGCACTGGTCAATACTGTAATGCCGCTTGTTGTGGGGAAGGAGAGACTCACGTCGCCGATGCACTTTAATGGCTTTATTAACAGCGGAGAACACTGCAGGACTTTACATCCACGCCAACATAAACACACTTCCAAACTCACAGCTAGCACTGAGCCTAGCTCTCCTGCTCGGGACGCCCACCGTCACTTCCCGTCACTTCCTGATGAACTAAAGCTGTAATGACACTCTGCCGTATAAAAAGTAAAATATTAAAAACAAGCGTAAGACATTACTAGCACAGCTTTGTTCTGTGGGTCGTGGATATATTCTATCAGTTATTATTAAGCCTCTAGCTTCCTTTTAGTAAGTAAAAACCTTGACTATGATTGCACTACATTGTCATGTAGACCTACAAAGTACACTTGGAAGAACAAGAGGTGAATAAATGTATTGCAACTGATGTGAAACTGATGAGGGGTAGGATTAAATAAGCTTTGCTTCTTCCTACTCCTTTTTGGACATGCAAAATTGTGAATTGTACTATGTGATGTGCTACTGTTTGACTCATATGCATGTTCAGGATTAAAACCATGAACCATGATAATAACAAGCCTAGTAGTGCTGTACAACTTTTATCCGCAGTCCGCAGTGCCCTCTACTGGTCAACATTATTATTATTTTTTTTCCCTTTTTTTTTTCCTCTACCGGTCAACATTCAAACTGGACGCCAACCTGTCTATAGAGGCCACCTGTCTATAACGGCCACTTTTGCAGACTCCGTCTAGTGGCCGCTATAGACAAGTTTGACTGTATACTCATCCAGTACGCACAGTCACGCACACACACACACACACACACACACACACACACACACACACACACACCTGCACTAACACTCTCTGCTGAAATAAGATAACCCTGCTAGCTTCCTTTCACCCTCCGTAATAGAGGGATTTCCAAGGCTTTTCGCCGCCGTTTCAACATTTTTTGTAGTGTTTGTGATGAGATTTCGCCACGATTGAGTGGCCCACACAATGACACAGCAGTCCGGGCACAGTGAGGGGAACTACCGCTGTCGCTACGGAGCCGAATGGCCAACATCCAGCATGAAACTAACCTCACCACGGTACACAGCGGACATGTCTGCATGGTGGTGTTGCGTTTTCTGCTTCTTGTGGGTGGTGGGAGTTGAATGGCAACCAGCTTTGAGGTGCATTACCGCACCTACCATGTTGTAGTGTGGCCCACAGTTACAAAGATCATACAGCAACCAGACCGGCCCGATCTTGTGGCAGAAGCTGATATTATCCGGTCTTCAAAATACAGCGGATCATCAGCCGATCCCAATCCTGAAGATCAGATCAGGACATCACTAATTATTAATTCATGGTGCTACCCACGACGAACTAATGTAGCGCATTAGTCGCTGTTCAGTCTCGTTTCCGGAAGTGACGTCATCGGGGTGACACCGTTCACCTACCCAAACATAGCGGTGTACGAGACAGAGGATGTTTAAAGTGCTTACAGCGAAGATGTGTCATTAGTTTTCAAGGAGAACAGAAGGGAGAACATTTGGAGATGAAATAGAGAACTTGCACAACATGGACTGAAGCCTTAAGACATGGAGATTACAATTGGTCACCTTCAAAACACAGAATAGTAAGTGGAAATTACTCTGGAGTTGTTTATCCTTCAATTATTGTTTTCTTGTTATCCTTCACAATGAGCGTAAAGAGGTTTTATAGTCTTTTTACTGTGGATTTCGCCATGTCAACATATTGCTGTGAAAAGATGTTTATATAACATGTATAATCATCACTATGGTGGAATAGTGTTTAGAAAACATTATGTAAACAAGACATGACTTACTCTGTTCTGTGGCAACTTTGACGCCGTTCTTGTTGTCTGTTTTTTCCTGTGTACCGCATCAGGAGTAGCATCAGTAGAAGCATCCTTTTTCAAAATGCGTTTATATCGTACATTCAAGCCAAATGCTTCTTACAAAGATGTTCCTTCATAGCAGTCATCAGTGTAATGTTCACTACAAAGCACAGAACTCGGGGTGGACCTCCACCTGTCTCTCGTTGTACTTGTCTTTGTCCTTTGTAGTCTTACACCTTTGTCTTTTGGAAAAGAAAACTAATTTACAGTATCACTTGGATATTGTAAACAGCCAGCAGCAACACATTTTGGCATGACTACTATTTTGATGAAAAATATACCGAATGAAGTCAACGAGCTGGGCCGCACGGTGGCCGAGTGGTTAGCATGTTGGCCACACAGTTAGAAGATCTGAAAGAATCTTCGTTGGGCATTTCTGTGCGTAGTTTGCATGTGCTACCCGTGCGTGGCTACCCATGCTTGTGTGGGTTTCCTCCCACATTCCATTTGTCTATATGTGCTGGCAACCAGTCCAGGGTGTACCCTGCGTCTGTCCCAAAGTCAGCTGGGATCGGCTCCCACGACCCTAGTGAGGATAAGCGGCATAGAAGATGGATGGATGGAATTCGACGAGCTACCTCGAGAAGCGTTTGTTTACTCTGCTTTAGCTGAGAGGTTTTACTCCGCTGATGTCAGTTCCGTAAATGACGCTTTGCTGCAACGACGAGTTCATCATGGAACTAATATAGTTCCATGAACTATAAATGTCATTTTTGCTAATTTACTGTTTGCATTCAAAAAATGTACAATGTACAACATAATTACAAACAATATATAACATATTTCAGCAAAGTTGATAAATCAAGTCAGTGACCCTTTAGGACTCACTCACCCTCTGGGAGGCTTCCTTTGACAGCACATCATACTTCTCCCTGAACAGAAGGTGTCGCTCTCCAGGCAGCGCAGCGTCTGTGCCTGTGCAGCCTGCGTCGCTCACTCTGTACAGCGGGTAGTGCTAGAGAGCAGGAACAGCCTCATCACGACTTCATTCATTCATCTGTTCTCCCTAGAAATACTTGTTGGTAAATGGCCAAAATCTACATGTGTTGTCTGCTTTTTCTCTGGATTTTTGTGGCTTTTTTTACGGTGAAGAAAGAGAAGAAGAATTCTTGACAGGAAGTTACATGATGCAAGGGGACTACAGCGTCATCACTTGTTAGCACAAAGACCCTTTAGCACAGTCAGTAAGAGCTGGCATTTTCCACCCTTTTCCTTCAGTTTGATTCTGGAACAGACTAAAGCAATTTACTTAGCTTACCTGTAACATGATGGGGGGTGTGGGGGGATACACCTGCGCGCCCTCACAGTTGTCCACCGCCGTGGCGGTGCTGGACTGTGGGCTCTGCGGCAGAGAAAACCAACATTTGACTTTGCTTTTCCGGCAAGAGCAGCACATTTTTTCGCATATTGCCGACCTGACTAAGAGAACAGTTGAGGTCTCTGGACAGTTTGATGAGCTCCTTCTCCACAGCCTGGCAGATGGGGCAGCCGTCACCGTGCAGGGCCACGCTGTTCACCAGCAGGAAACTGAATGAGGATATTATATTCATATTGTTATTATAACTATTACAGCAATCAAATGCTAGTACCTTTATACTTCCTCCCTTAGTCACTTACTTGACTCCGTTTTTGGTGACGATCCTGGTGGATGAGGCATTGAAGACCTTCTCAAAGCGCTGCAGCTTTAACCAGTCCATCCTGCAGGGGGAGACAAAGTTGCTTGTCGCCAAAAAACTCAACAATCTCTTTCACTTCCTCATGCTTGTTTAACTTCCTGCTATTTCACACGTCCAAAAACAACTTAGTCATCTTATGATAGAAGCAAAAGTAGCTGACTTGTGTACTTTGAACATTATTGTCACCCATGGACAACAAAATAACCCATTCTGATGGTAATGCTCAATGTTGAGCTATTACTGTAACAATACGTGAATTATTATTGCTTGTAGTGTATGCTAATATGTCAGTGTGTGTAACATTCCAGCTTCATGCTGCTTGAGCTTCCTCTTTTTTTGTCTTTCAGCTTTGTTGACATTGTCTTCCATGACTTGCTCGACTTGACAATCCTGTTAGATGGAAAGGCAAGTATACTAATAGTACTGTAGTAATACTGTACTGTAGTATAGCTGACGCTCACAAGTCCAACAAGATCCCCTCTAGAAGTCTCTTCACTTTGTTCAAATTCATTTTCTGCCTTCACAATCTCACAGTACATTTTGGAATTCTACTTTCCCATAAGTGAACCGCAGCTCCCCAAATTGTGCAGCCCAGACCGTGCATGCTTGACTGTAGGCAAGGCACAATCATCTTGCTACTCACTTGTGTTGCCAGCTCTGTTGACAATAATAGAGCCATGTGTTCAGTGGGTAGTGCATCTGTCGCTTGAAAAGATATATAGCCGTCCCTCGCTACACTGCGGCTTGAATATCGCTTCCTCACTCTATCGTGGTTTTTCAAAAATGTATTAGTAAATCATCGCTGTTTCGTGGTTGACTATGGTCTATTATTAGTAAAAAAAAATATAAGACAGATTATATGTAGTATTCTGGCGTCTAGGCGTCATTGTAATGGCACATTGATGAGACATGACATTACATTACATTACCTTCACAAGGCATGTAGTCAGACATGACATGTCCGACATTACAGAGTGAAAAAATACTTCTCCCATTCTGTGTGGAAGTGGTACATTTTTGGCTTCTTTCATTGTCTTTCTTCCCCACTCCGTTTGAAACCCTTCTTAAGTTAAGAATAAATAAATTGGAGCCTAACTAGTTAGCTCACTAGCATGCTATGCAGCCTTGGCTGTCTCTTGTATCCCTGCAGTGATCCCTTAGCCTGCGCATTATCAATGTAGTGTAAAGAAAGAATAAAAGGAGTCTAAAGGTGACTATAGGGGTGTGATTTCATGTCTACAGGGCTCTAATAATGGTAAAAAATGTATTTAGAACGACATAAATGGGTTTCATATGCTCAAACTACGAAAATATTCAATTTATTAATATTGAATCCTACTTTGCGGAAATTCACTTATCATGGTCAGGTCTGGAACCAATTAAACGGCATAACTGAGGGACTGCACTGTCATAAAAATGCTTGCTGAAATGTGAGGACTGTACCAAGTTAATGTACAGGCAAATGTTTGAAGTCACATTTCATCATGCAAGTGGCTGTAATTATAAATAAAGGCGCATTTGTTAGGAATCATCATTTTGCACAAAATGGAGACTATTCTTAGCGAGCAATTCAGAATTATGTAATTAATTTGTAAATGTAAAAAATACAGCCTAGGAGGCTCATGTTCAGCCATTTTCTTGCTCGACATTTTCCTTGAAATTTTAGGTCCAATTCAGAGTTATTTGACCACCAAACTGTTTGGGTTTGGAGGGTCTTGTGTCTCGATTGTAAGCCGCTAAGGGAAGTGAAGTCCATGGCATGGAAGTCCATGGGGGACACCAGGAGAGCATGACTTTTATGACTTTGCTGGTGTGAAAGTAGGACAGTGAAACTCTGATCAAACTCTACCATGCTTTATCATGAACTGACTCCATAAACACATATAAGTGTGTGTGTGTGTGTGTGTGTGTGTGTGTGTGTGTGTGTGTGTGTGTGTGTGTGTGTCCTCACTCGTAATGGAAGCCGATATCGTGGTTACCAACCAGTACAACCAACTCTGTGTTGCTGGAGTGTCTGAACATCCTGTGGAACCGACGCACGTCATCCTCCCAGTGCTGCAGACACAAACAACAACAACGCTCATTTCACTGCATTTCTTTCTCACTTCGGCGCATTTCATTCTCATTTCATTGCATTTCATTCTATCTCTGGAGACTGTTTGCCACCTACAGGATACCAAAGCCTCATCTCGGGGGACCAACAGCCTTGACACACATACAACTGAACTGAACTGAATTTATTGAAGTTGTTTTTCCAGTGTTTTATCACAGTAGGGTATTTATTCCCAGTGATAACCCAAGCATACCATTAAATTTTTACCAGAGATGCTCTATGTTAGCTTTCCTACTGATATCCCATACACTAACCCCTCATTTATGGCAGTTAATTGGTTCCAGACCCAACTGTGACAACTGCAAAGTAGAATTCCTTATTAATAAATGGAATATTTTTCTAATTAGAGCATAGAAAACCTGTTTACCACCTTGTAAATATGCATTTTAACATTATTAGAGTCACTAAAGACCTAAAGCTAGTACTTTTGGCAGACGATACCACTGCCGTCTGTTGTGGAGATAGCACACTAGAGCTCATTTAAAAAAGTCACAGATGAAATGACTATACTAAAAAGATGGTTTGATAAAAACAGACTATGCCTGAATCTAAGTAAAACTAAAATAATGCTATTTGGTAATAGCAGAAAGGATACTTATGCTCAAATACAAATTGATGGAATTGACATTGAAAGGGTGAACAAAAATACATTTCTGGTGGTCATAATAGATGAAAAGATGAGCTGGAAATCTCACATCAAAAATATACAACATAAAGTGGCGAGAAATACATCAGTATTGAATAAAGCAAAATCCGTCTTCGATCAAAAATCACTCTATACCTTATTGCTCTGTGGTATTACCATATCTAACTTATTGTGTGGAGATATGGGGAAATTATAAAAGTACTCTTCACTCACTAAAGGTACGGCAAAAAAGATCAGTTAGGATAATCTATAATGCCACGTATAGAGAACATACTAATCCTCTATTTCTAAAATCACAATTACTAAAATTTGATGATCTAGTCAATTTTCAAACAGCTAAAATTATGCATAAAGCAAACAATAATCTGCTACCCAAAAATATAATACAATTCTTCTCAACACGAGAGGAGAAATATGACCTCAGGGAAAAATTAAACTTAAAAAATGTATGTGCAAGACCAATGTTAAAAACCTTCAGTATTTCAGTATGTGGAATCAAATTACGGAACTCAAACAATGCACTAAGGAGCGATTTTAAGAAACAATACAAGCAGTTGATGTTTGTAAGGAAGAAGAGCCTTGAAACACTGTACGTACAATGCTATGTCTAATCACTACTACAGTACACTCACTACTAACTCTTCCTTGGCAATTATTACCCCTCATTCTTATCTGAGTACTTATCAAACTATGTTCTGTTATGGCAATTTCAGGTACACCCTGAACTGGCACATATAGACAAACAACCATTCACACTCACATTCATTTTAAATTTAGAGTCTCCAATTAACCATGCATGCATGTTTTTGGAATGTGGGAGGAAACCGGAGTACCCGGAGAAAACCCACACACACACGGGGAGAACATGCAAACTCCACTCAACGGAGATTCGAACCGAGGTCTTCCCGATCTCCTGACTGTTAGGCCAACATGCTAACCACTCGGCCACCGTGCGGCCAATTTGAGTTAGTTACAGTGACAAGATATTTGACTACCACATTATTGCATTACCATATTATTTTCCCATTCATTCAAGTGCATTTGGAATAGAGGAAGTGAATAAATGTATTGCAATTGATGTAAAATGGATGGGGGTAGGATTAAATAAGCTTTGCTTCTTCCTACTCCTTTAGGACATGTGGAACTGAATTGTAATAAGTGATGTAGTCCAATGTAACTTGTATGCATGTTCACAGAAATGAAACCATTACCATTACTATTTATTAGAGACACGTAGTAAACTCAATTTTGACTCATTTGCTTCAAGAGGAGATGTATCATCCAGAACCAATGAGGATGCAATAAACTCCACTGCTTCATACTTCTGTTCTAACATGTTTCACTTGTGAGTGTAAAGCATGTGTGAAACAAATCAAGTAAAGCATCTGTGAAGATGCATCCTTACCTTCTGGGAGCTCCACTTGCCCTCGTCGAAGATGTCCCCCAGGATGAAGACCACCTCGGGCCTGAGGAGCCACACGGCTGTCTGGAAAGCTCTCTCCATCTGCCATTCCCTGCACAAAAGCAACCCGCCTAATCAAGTCGAAGGTGCCTTTTTTTTAGCTTTGTTGTTACCTCCTCAGCTTGTCGAACCAGTGGCCCCCCACGGCTCCCAGGAGGTGCGTGTCCGACAGCACCATGGCGCGGACCGGGGGTGAGTCCTCCCCGCCGCGTGCATGTTCAATCCTGGGCCAGGCGCACTTAAGGATGGTGGGGAAGTAGATGAGATACTCGCAGAAGAAGAAGACGCCGCCGACCAGCAGCATCAGCAAGACGGCGAGCCCCCATTTGACGCTGAACCTCGGCATGGCTTTGTTATGGTGCTGACGACCCCCCAACTGGCGCACTGGCGGTGATGGAACGACCCATCAGGCATCTTCTTCTTCACATTCTCCTCCACCTCTTTCGTATTCTTCTTCACGTCCCCGGCCGGGTGATGGTCATGGCGGCAAAGTTGAGAGAGAATCAAAACGACAGTCCGTCGACGGAGACAGACGCAGCCAGTCGAGGCGAGCTCTGCGCGGCTCCGCTTGTCAAGCTGCATCCACATTTCCGGTCCAACAGCAAAATAAAATTCGCTCCTACAAGACCGGAAGTGGACCACACGGACACGTATTTACTAAGCAGATGCTAATATAATACCTAAATATTATCAAGTATTATACACTAAACAACAACGTAATAATTCCAGCAATACCTATAAAATGCCCCTTGGTAACCTCTCCTTTACAGGTACTTTTGCATAAAGCACATCTGTGAATGCGTAAAAAAAATCAGCAAGACAGCAAATAGCTAATATTAGTTGTTGTTTTTTAGGTCTTACTATCAACATTAAATTACACATGAAATGTAAAATGACATGCGTTACAGGTGCATCTGTGACACATAAACATAAACAAAAATCACTAAGAGAACAAATGGCAACAACAGTAAAATCAGCTTATTTTTCCACTTTTAATACTGTTAAAAATCAGTGTAAAAATTACCCGTATAAGGTAAAAAAAAAAATCACCAAGATAGATACTGCAAATCAGCTATTTACTGGTAACTGGTAACACTGATTAGCTTCTTTTTACACTTGTAGGACTGTTAAAATAAATGTTCAAATTAGACATATAACACACATACATTAAAAAAAAAATCAGCAACATACCAAATAATGAATCAAACAGTGGTTAGCTTCTTTTTACACTTGTATGTTTAAAAAATGAAATTCATGAGTGCATCTAAAGCATGCTATATGTATGTTTGTTTCACATAAGTATTTTATAATAGCTATAGGAGAGATAAGTAACATTTGCGCTAGCTGTATGGCCTGTGTGAAGGACAGATGATGGGAGGGAAGGTGGGAGCCAAAAGTGACAGAAAAGACGGTATGAAGAAGATTTCGCTAATGAATGAATGAATGGTGATGAAGTCACACACACGTTGCAGCAGATGGAACAAATCGGATTAAAGCTATTGGGAGCGCCATCCTACAACCAATGTTCCTTCTCAATCGCGCGCGTGCGCATTCGCGCACTGCTCTCGCGTTCTCTTCGCACGGCAAAAACATTCTCCGCACAAAATACAATCCAACCTGAACTGTAAATGAAATAAACACATAACAATTTATTCCGTACAGTTTTGCAGTGCAGCGCAGTGAGTGACAGGGAACAACAACAAGCGGTAACATAACAATGATGAGCACTGTCCAGCCAATAATAAATCCTGTTTGTACGCGTTCACTTCCACAGCCAATCAATTCATTAAGAGCGCGTTACCAGTACATGCAGCTGTTTGCAGGTTAGCATATTGCTAACCCTGTATTATAGCGAAAGAAACGGGCAGTGCAACAGCGTCTCAGCAAGCCAAGGGACAAAATGCTGTCGGAGAGGCTCCAGCATACCCCTGCGACCCTAGTGAGGATAGGCGGCATAGAAAAATGATGGCTGGATGGATGGCTGTCGGAGTATGTGCAAACCAGAAGAAAAGAGGTGAAACTGGGTGACATTTTTTTTACGAGACAATGGCTTATTTCGTCTGAAGTATAGAATAAAGAAAGCTACATTGTGGAATCCTCCTTGCTGTCTGTTTGAAACCACTCAGATACAAAAATATGACAGAATGGAAGTTCTGTGCATGTGCATGTCTGATGCTAGGAAAGGAATGCTCAGGTCGTTTTTGTGCACGCTCAGACATTTGTACGATTACAGGGAACATTGTCCACGACACACTAAACTGGTTCCATGAGCTCCTCAACCTGCTAAACCAGTCACGTCGTCCTGCACATTGTCTTCCCACCACTTCCTGCTGAATGCTGAACATGAGAGAAGACGTATAGGTAAGCATGTAAGAGGTCCTATGGCTGTTGGAAAGCCTTAGTTTTCATTTTGAAGGTTTGCAAAGACAATGGCAAGTACTAACTAGTAACTAAGTAGGTACTAAACAGTACTAATAATGCTGTTGACTGTGTATTCATAGCTTACAACAGCTGTACTTCGGCATGGTGACGCTGCGAGAGCCAAGAAAGCAAAACGTGGGTGTAGGCCACATTCCTCTCCAGATGTTCAGCCTGGCTGTGCTCCACGCACAACAACAACAACAATGACAATAACACACTTTTGCAGACACAGAGCCCCTTTTGCACTGTGACTGGTTCAGAGCTTTTTTGGAGCTGGTTGTCAGAGCTTTGCTTTTCCACCGTTCTGCATAATGAGGTGGGTGGGGTTATTTAAAAAAAAAGTCTGCGAATTACCGCCATCTTTATTACATTGCATTGCAACTCTAACAATGGAAAACGCTCCAAAAACATAGACACTCGGAAACCCACTCTCATTCAAACAAGTGCCAAAGAAATTTGAAATGGCAATAGGAGCCCAGTCAATACTGGAATGCATCAAGAGGCAAGATGGCTGCATTGGGTTTCTTTCGGTCTTTCAAACAAATTAATAACAAACTTCAGCAATTAAAGAAGGACTACAAAGACCAAAAAAGACCTTGACAGGTGTGACAGTGGTTGGAGGAGAGTAATGCCTTATTTTGAGGAGCCAGCTAGCCAGGAGACAGCTAGCTGGTGCTGGTGTGTTAAATACCACAATGCTGTACTCCTCCGAACTCCACCGAAATTCAGGAGGCTGTCAAAAAAGAAGACTCATGCAAAAGTCAGAATTTTCAACTGGTTTTAAGATTTTGATCAGGTCTGTACTAGCCTGCCGTTAGCATGCTAGTTTGCTACTGATGATTGAATGAAAGCCTCGTCACCCTCCCCTTCTCATTTGTGTATACGGCAGAAAAAAATAGTTTCATCGTAAACCTATAGTCATGTAAGAAGTAAATTAAGGTGCAAAATGCAAAACATTTTAGCATAAAGATTGCACATTGCAGGGTATCGTAGCGAGGGGAGGATGACCCATCTCATCACCATTGTTTTCTGACAGAAAGATAAAAACGTATTAACCAGAACACAGTTGCATGATAAATGTTACTTCTTACATGACTATAGGTTCACAATGAAACTACTTTGCTGCCGTACGAACACATGAGAAGGGGAGGGTGGCGATCACTTGCTATTGTCTAATGAATGAAAGCCTATTCAACAATAGTAAGCTAGCATGCTAACGTTAACATCCATCCATCCATCCATCGTCTACCGCTTATTCGAGGTTGGGTCGCAGGAGCAGCAGCCTAACCAGGGAAGCCCAGACTTCCCTATCCCTGGCCACTTCATTCCAGCTCCTCCTGGCGTATCCCGAGGCGTTCCCAGGCCAGTTGAGAGACAGTCTCTCCAACGTGTCTTGGGTCTTCCCCGGGGCCTTCTACCAAATGCCCAAGCTGGCTCCTCTCAATGCGGAGGAACAGCGGTTCTACTCCAAGTTTCTGCCGGATGACAGTGCTTCTCACCTTATCTCTAAGGGGGAGCCCAGCCACCCTATGGAGAAAACTGATTTTGACTGCTTATACCCGCGATCTTGTCCTTTCAGCCACTACCCAAAGCTCATGAGCATAGGCAGGGTACAACTGTAGCAGGATAGATTTTTTCTTTACCACATTAGTCAACCCATTTACATTTAATGAAATTATTTTCAAATCATGCATATTCCCTATATAAATTCAACAACAATAAAAAAGAACAATCCTTATCTATTTTGTTCAGAAACCAAAAACTTAACATTAACCTTTTGGCACACAAAAGTAAGGGAAAAATAAATGACATTAATAAAAAGAATATTTAATCAAATTAAACGTACATCACAGATCTCAAAAGTTAACTTCCAACAAAAGGGGTGAATAAGACGTACTCTAAGCCGCCTAGAAAAGAAAAGTTCCCTGAAGATGAACAAATTTAACTCTCACGCACCCGTTGTTCCCAATGTCCTCCCTCCAAAAGGAAAGAAAAAAACGTCACTTCATGCTTAGCTTTAATAAATAAACATAAAGGCTCCTTTTTATGACGAGGAGTTCATTTGTCTTTTAATTGGCACAGAGAAGTATACCTATTAATAGTGTTTCACTGTTCCAACTCCTCCATGCGTGCCGGCCTTCCCTTCTCCCCTCGTCCGATCGCTGTGGTCCACATCCCTCTTTAGCATCTTCTCTTGAAGTGTCTCTGTGTACTCCTCCTCGATTCCTTTTTTTTGTCCTGTCCAGCTATTAGGGCAGATAGTATTATTGATCTAAATGCCCTTACGTGCTCAACAGATTTGCTCTACCAGGGAAAAGTGTGAGATACTCTTCCCCTGTTAAACAGAATTTATTTGACTTTGATGTTTTTTTGTTATGCAAATTTGGAGCGGCCGGAACGGCGCAGGAGGGGATAGACAAGAAGAGAAAAGAAAACAGAGGGTGGACAATACAGAGACAGACAAGGACAACAGCAACAACAACAATTGCGACAACAATAACAAAACAACAGAAACAAACAGTATTACATCAGCACATGGCTGTGACGGCTATAAAGACCATGATGGAGAGGACAAAACACTACAATGATAATACTGCATTGAAACAGTCATACACATTAGTAGTAATAGTAGTAATGAAATTATTAACTATGATAGTGAACAGAATGACAATAACTGTAATGCACAAAATTGTAATAACTATATCTGATATCACCATCACTGTAATAAAACCAACAACATAGTACCCCCCTGGTTAACTCAGTGAGTTATGTGGGGAAGACCAGCAAGGGGCCGCAGAGAGGCAACCCCGACCAGAAACAGGGCGCCTGCAGGCCGGAGGACAGCCAACCCCCGAGACCGGCAGGAGATCAGACCCCACAAGGGCAGACGGACACCAGCAGGCCCAGAGACGGCCCTGCAACTGGAAAGGAGCCCACCCACGGCGGGAGCGCCAGCCCCCCACGCCACTCCCCACCCCCAGGGACCAGAGCCCGGCCCGCCCTGGGCCACCCCATCCCCACCCTCAATGTGTTTTCCTAAATTCATACTGGAGGAGCTGCTGTCAGAGTTGAAAATGTTATTATTTCTCCATTCACAAAATCTTCAGTTGTGCAGGGTGCGGGGATCGGGCCTTTATACTCTTCTCCCGTACACGTTTCCTTCTTTTTAAAGTTTCTGATATGTAGTCTTGATTGAAGTACACCACTCGTCCCTCATATGTAGGTTTCTGTTTCCATGCTTGTTGTATGATGAGCTCTTTCACTTGATAATGAAGGAAGCGAACCATAATCACACAGGGTTGGGTGTTCCCTACCTGTCTCGAGGCAGGTATGCGATGAGCCCTTTCAATCTCTGGATCCACGTCGTCTGGTAAGTTCAGACAAGTGCTGATGAAATCTTTCATAAATCCAACAATATCATTTTTCTCCACTCCTTCTGAAATACCATGGAGCCGAATATTTTTGCGCTTTGATCTTGCCTTCAAATCATCACACTTAGCTGCCAGCATCGCCTCTCGTTAGAGTAGAAAGGTGACTGCCTTTTCCGTTATCCTGTCCTCGGCCTCACCCAGTCTCTCCGCCACTCTAGTTGTTTGATGCTCCAGCGCCGTGATTCTTTCTATTATTCCGTTGCTAGTCATCTCAAATCTTGTTAATACTCGTTCATTGTCCTCAGCTGCTTTCGTATGTTCTTGTCGTAATTTCCTGATTTCATTGAGTATTTGCCAATCACGTTCCGCAGGTGTGCTCCCACTCTCAGACCTCGTTCCAGCTGCCATGTTGTAAGTTCCTTTCACCGCACTATTTTTGGAAGCGTTCCACTTTTTCTCCATTTGCCGTGTTTTCATTAGTTTAATCCAAGCAGCTGTCCCTTTATCTTGAAGGATACATTAATGTAGTAAATTCACGAGGGCACAGCGCGTGACGTTCACAAGCTGTTCACATGCTTCAACAGGAAACGGAAGGGTATGGTATATATATATATATATATATATATATATATATATATATATATATATATATATATATATATATATATATATATATATACTGCGATTGGCTGGCGACCAGTCCAGGGTATACCCCACCTGTCGCCCAAAGTCAGCTGGGATAGGCTCCAGCATGCCCCCGCGACCCTAATGAGGATGAAGCAGTGTAGAAAATGGATGGATATATATATATATATATACTGTGTCTATATATATATATATATATATATATATATATATATATATATATATATATATATATATATATATATACAGTATATATATATATGTAACACCCATGTGTGTTGATTTAATTTTATTCATCACCACCACAAAAAAGGCCAAGAGAGCAAATCAAACTATTGCATTCAAATGTAAAAATAATAGAACAGTCAAGCTTCTTTTTACGCTTGCAATTGTTTCAAATGAGGTGCATCTGCAACACAAGTCAAACTGAAGTTATGATTACACTCGTGTGACAGTTAGCAGTGTTAAAACATTGCCTATGCACTTAATAAATGTCTTATGGCGGTCACAGCTTGACCTTGGAACAAACTAACTGCATATTCATGATTTATTATGGGACAAAAACTGAACTGAAGCGTTCCAGAGCAGATTGCGTTGGTCGCGCATGACAAAAAGAGCGTGGCAGTCATCAGTGAGTGACAACAAGCAATGTTGGCAAGAACAAAGGTTGTGAACTCGTCCTTCTAAAAGGGAGCAAGAATGCAGTGTGAGTCACAATGAGGACCTCTGCTGATCAAAGCTTCCCAAAGACTACAAGTATATGGGAAAACAGACGCAGAGGGAATCAGACCTGCTTGAGTTGAGCAACTACTCTGTTCATCAAGACTGTCTCCATTCTCAAGAATGTTTTTTGTCTGTTGTTTCAGTCAATCACATTGCGAGAATAAATCTAAAACAGAGAATCTGAAATGTACAACTGCTTGGTGAGTCTTAATTTAGAAAATAAATGAACGCGCTGGGAAAAATTCCTTTTTTCCCCCTAAAATTTCTACATTATTTCAATGTTATATAGACTACCTCAGAACACCTTTTTTAAGAAAAGGCACACATTTTTACAAACTGTGACATTTATTGCAAAACAACAACTCTAACAAATAACAGCTTACAACCAGCACTGTAACAACATTTATAAACATAGAAAAAGTATCAAATATACATATGAAACAGAAATAAAAATATAGCACTTTATGAACATCAACAAATTTATAAATCTTATCAAACATTATTTCAAGATTTAAAAACATCCCTGTTTTGGCCTGGCTCACCTTCTCCTCCTCCTCCTCCTGTCGTTGACGTTCTCCCTCAGATTCTTTTGTAAGAAAGTCCAGAATGGCATTTTGTTGCATTTGACTTTTCCATACGGGGATTACAGCATAAGCATTGTATCATAAACAGTAATTGATGTTGCTCAGCCAAGTGTGTGCAATGACATCAACAGCAGGGTTAGCAAACGCCGAGAATGGCGGCTTCTCGGGTTGTTTTTGTTGTTTCCTGAACTTTTTTTTTGCCCTTATGATGGACCTTATGAGGCATCTAAGCGCTAGCAGTGCAGTCGACGAAAGCGCAGAGCCAACTGCCGAGACGAAAAGTTAATGTAAAGTGATTAAGGATCGCTAGAAAGATACTTACCTGGTCGGTGATCCACCAGAACCACCTTTTAGTGAGCAAGAATTGACTTTTGGTGAGTTTTGTTTTATTGGAACTTTGTTTCAAGAGTGTGTACTTATAGTGCAGGACTAATGTGTGTAGTGACGCTGTTAATATTTTGCCCTCCTGAGAATGTTATACTGTATGTGTGAATATACTTTATATGTGTGAATATATATATGGTGAGAGGTGGAAACATTTTTATTTTTGCAATCCCTCCAAAATCTTACTGCCCCCACCACCACCACCACCACTATTTGAGAAGCACTGGTCAATGCTTTTGTTTTTGTTGTGAGTATTGTACAGTGATGGCATTCACTTCCATACAAGACATTGAACCCGCTGTGGAAGACTTCAAAAACATGTCTCAGTTTGAAACCACAAAGTCGCCGCAAGAAGCTGCTTCACATGAAGGGAAGAGAAAGCAGTGTTTTTATTTCATGCAAATCAGCACACTCACGTTGGACAGAGGCTGAAAGTGTTTGGGAGAAAAATGCCTTTTCATTTCCAAAGTGGCAAAGTGACAAAAAGGAAGCAGGTTAATGTTGAAAGGCAGTTTTGTATTGCGTGTTGCTAAAAGTGAATCTATCAGTTAATCCAGCAGTTACTGAAATAAATCTATGGAACAATGGGATCTCCATATGCACAATGTTTCTCAATACCCAGGTTCAACCAGTTGCCTTTTCCTCCCTTAAAGGCGCTGGTGACGATTCTGGCCCAGCCGTGTTCTCCCTGGAAAAAAAAATACAGACAAAATTCATCCCAAGAAGACCTGATATTTCAAAGGAAGTCCAAAAGTTGTACGAGAACTCAAAAAAACTGATCTCAATATGTATTTTTGTGCTTTTGGACTTTTTTGTATGTACAGTGGAACCTCAGTTAGTGTTAAAATATATATATATATATATTTTTTTACATGAGTTTTTGTGCTGTGGTGGAAAAATTGATATAATTCACAGATATACCGTGAAGCACCGTGTATAAACCGCACCCGTGTATTAACCGCACCCCCATTTTCAGGCTCATGGCGGGGAAAAAACATTTTTTAGTTCATAAATGCTTGCCAACTCTTTATCTCAAATCAACATGCGTAAAGGTACTAAGCAATTTCAAAAAGAAGAAGAAAGGAGAAATCTGCCGTCCATTAATTCATCTGCAATGGAATTACATAATTACATAATGCTGCATTGCTTCAGTGTGAATGTGAATAAACTCCAACGTTTATTCAAGCATACACAAGCATTTTCAGCAACTGTACAGCAGAGAGTGCTAAAGTCAAAGCAACTGTCTGACCCACAGACGGCTTCCCAAATGCGCTTCTGGTCAATTTCTCCCTATATTTATAGCCAAATTCTGGCCTAGCGGACCCAAGCGTCCACGAACTTGCGTCTAGCGGCGCCAAACTTTGACTGGGCGTTGTTGGAGCGGTGATGAACTTTGCCGTGGCGGAAAATTGGCCACTTGTAATATTTTGTGTAGCTCAAAACTTTCGGAGCGGTCGGAGGGACCATCAGGGGTGGCCGAGCGGATACGGCGTTGCCTTAACCGGGTCCAACTTCTGTTCAACGGTGGTGAACGAGCGGTGATTCATTTTTTTCACCACTCCAGGAACGCTACAGCAAAGTTCAGGCGGTGTGACCGGGCTTGTAGTACAAGTGATCTTCCGCTGAAGCATTGTAGAAGAGTTGTCTGATATTACGTTTCAGTCCGAGTCTGGTCACAGACCTGTCATCGTGTATAAACCGCACCCCGATTTTTTGCTTCTTAGAGGTGGAAAAAAAGTGCGGTTTATACACGGTGCTTTAAGGTAACTGTAATATATGAGAGATACAGTGGTGTGAAAAAGTGCCCCCTTCCTGATTCATGTGTCACACTTAAATGTTTCAGATCATCAAACAAATGTAAATATTAGTCAATGACAACACAACTGAACACAAAATGCAGTTTTTAAATGAAACTTTTTATTATTAAAAGGAGAAAATCCAAACCTACATGGCCCTGTGTGAAAAAGTGACTACCCCCTAAACCTAATAACTGGTTGGGTCCCCCTTAGTAGAAACAATTGCAATCAAGCGTTTGCGATAACTTGTAATCAGTCTCTTACAGCGCTGTGGAGAAATTTTGGCCCACTCATCTTTGCTGAATTGTTGTAATTCAGCCACATTGGAGGGTTTTCTATGGAGGACCAAATGGGACAGAAGGAAGTAAATAAATCTTTAAATAATTCATAAATGCGTAATTAATTAAATAAATATACACCATTAAATAATTACTTAATTGTGTAATTAAATAATTTAAATACCAGTTTATTTCATGTTAAAACATATATAATTATTTCAATATTTAATTATTTAAGCATCTAATTAGTAATTCAAGTATTTAATTATTTATTTATCTACTTATTTATCTATTTCATTATTTATTAAATTATTTTGCTATTTAATTATATCACGGACTTGTGATTCCCTGCTGGTTGGAACACACCCTCTGGTCACCCTTCTTGAAAAGGGGAACCACCATCCCGGTCTGCCAATCCAGAAGTATTGTTCCCAACTTTCACGCAATGTTGAAGAGACGTGTCAGCCAAGACAGTCCCTCAAAATCCACAGCCTAGAGGAAACCCCCGGGCGGGAGCCGCTTGCTACAGGCTGCATGCTGCAATAGTACGAGTCAGAGGTGATCGGCGTTTGTGATTGAGGTTGAAAGGCATTTATCAGCATATGCCGATCACATGCTTTTTCACGAAAATTAGCCGATTTTGATCGGTGGCCGATCGATCAGACCATAATAATGAATAATTAACATTATTTCTGATGGACATTAATAAGCATTATGTTCCTCTGGAAAGTATTGCACTGGTATTCATACGTGTGTTTACATCCTTCCCATGGCTGAGATGAAGTTCCCATGCACCTCATGTGATTACCATCTATTGGCATAAAGGACAGTTTCCATCAAGTCCTGTAGGTAAACATTACATTATATAAACATTGATTGACAGCAACCTACAATTTTGATGTGAAAATTTCATCTTGTAATCAGAAAACGCTACCTTTATTTAACAGGCAAGCGCACAGCTTCCGCCTAGTGTGGTAAAATCTTTGTACTGAACAGGGAGTCACTGTGTGCTTGATTTATGCTGTGTAACTGCTATGTACACTGGTGTTAGAAATTCAAGTCATTCAGGTCCAATGAATAGCTTGGAATGGTACAAAGGTACAGAAATGGTGAAGTGCCAGAGGTTAAAAAAAGGTAAGGTTACCCAAAACTGAAAAATAATTTGTATTTCAGCATTACACAAAAAGACCTGTTTCAGGGACCACAAAATGGGTCAACAATTAAAAGCTGTCCTGCAGAAATAGAGGTTGATCAAGCCTTGGCAGTTAGTGCAACTAATTCCTACAGGTGTTCCAAGTTCTCGAGAACTTACTACCTCCTCTGTCTGCATAACAACAGTGTTCGGAACACACTGTACACTGCACTGTACGGTACTATACCCTCGTGAATATCAGTTGAACAGCTTTGTACTGGAGAAAGTCATTTGTTGCTAAAAAAAAATTGAAAGAAAAAGGGAATTAACATTGAAAGAGTTAAGAGAGAAGTGTATAACTTTGTTTGCTTATGTGACAATTAATGATGCGAAAACATCACTTAAATCACTATTTTAAAGTTTGATTATGACAACTGTCTTTCTGTGCGTGAAACCTACCCAAAACTCTCCCCAGGAGTTTCTGACCACCCAGAACTCGGTGCCGTCCTCCGCCATGCCCCAGCCAGCCACGGACACGATGTGATTGGGCAGTGAGAGGGGGTGGAACTCTGAGAAAATGCCCCCTGAGTAGTCCTCCAGGCCCTGGGTGGCCATCAGGGCGCAACTAATGAAGACACACAAGTGAGAAGGTGACATTTATGATGTATCAAATCACTCATAACTATACACACACACACACACACATACACACCCACACTTAAGTACTGACAAAAACATGTTAGGAAAATCACATTTTACCTAATAAACAAAAATAATTATGCCCAATATGATTGTTTTTGTAAATGACATTTGTGGAGCCCCCTATGGATTGTGTTCAGAATGCTTTAGAAGACATGCTTGAATACATGTAATAGAGATAGCCTCAACGTTTTATAATGATTAGAAAATGATCAATGACTTATGGAAAATGAAGTCCCGCCCATCTGCTGCAAAGACGCTTTGCTTGTTGGCAACCATGTTTTTCAAACTCAATTCCAAGGCACTTTGTCACCCCCCTCTGGCAGTTAGCGGTAATTACAAGAAGACGTGACAACGTGATCTCCTAATCGTCTCTCTGCAGTGTCCTTAAGGAAGATGAAAGCCAGAAAAACAAGCACCTTCAATTCATAATCGAAGTGTACAACTTAAATTTCACATTTTACCAAGCAGCGCACTTTGGTTGGTTGTTTAGTTTGGAATGCAAGTGCTGCCACGACTAGCACCGACCAACACTTTTGACAGTTGCATTTCCACTGTCAAAAGTGCTTCCAATGACCCAACCACTGGAATTATCCACACTATTGACATACTCTCTGCTAATACACTAATGAAGGGCTCCAGACTGCAATAAATGTTCGTATTTTGAGGCTAAAATGTGAGAGATTGCGAGTACATTTTTCATCTACTGGCGCATGTGCGAGCGGATAAAAGTAGGCGTCCTGTATTGAGTTGAGAAGAGATGCACTTTGTCCCTTATTAGCATGAGAATGAAAAGTAGCGTGTAAACTGTGGAGTCACTGACGACAGCTAGTCACAATCTAAGCCTATCTAGGCTTATGATGATTAGAATGTTAAAAATGCATGTCTTTCAAATCCCTGATACAAATTACGATGGAATATTGACTTTGATATCTATGTGACATAACTATGACACATTATATGATACTAGTTGGTTGTACAACGTAGATTAGTAAATTTAGTAGACAACAGAAAGTACTACTTGAAGGTCATTGTAAAGACTATTCAAATGATTGTAACAAGAGAGGACCGGCGAGACCACTGGTATGTAACAGCTATTATTGTTCCCAAGTTACCATTGTGTTTAGTCTTGATTAGTAATTTGACACTATTCCTTGTTGATTCAAGGTTATCAACCTAACCTGTGTGCCTCTAAATAGTTGAAGTGTGAAATAAAACTCAAGAAAATCTACTTGAGTTGATAAAGCGTCCTCTACGATCTTCTCAGCCTTTTCAATTGCAGGCTGGCTTAAGTCCAAAACAACTTGACAGTTAATAAACAAGGATGGAGAGGAGATTGGAGAAGAGGAGAAGGGATCTTAATACAGCCAAACTGCTGACAATCAAGGATCCAGCAAAATGGAGGATCCACTTTCAGAACTAAAGGGGCCCAAGAAGCAGTGGGCCACTGCTAAAGGCTCCTTTACAAGGAGAGTTAACATTATTCACAAACGAGCAGACAAGATGACGGAAAGCGACTTTCGGGGGGAGTTTGCTCGACTCTATCGGGACCACTGTTAAATAATGGGAGCAAAAGATAATTACAAGACCGAAGTTGATACAGCTGATGGAAAGGAAACCATAGCGATAGCAGAGCACTTGGAAGAAGACATGGAAGGAACCAACACAAAGTTCACAGAAGCTAAGATTTTTACCCAGACACATCTCTTGGAAAGATATATGGAAGAAAGTGTTATACTGTATCTGTAAATAGTCGGGCTGAAGACATCATTCAACAGATATCCCCGGCTAACATGAATCGAGATGACTTTAGAACTCACTTGGACGTGCTTGAGAAACAAGTTGCGGAAGCATCACAGGCTGTTGCCGCGTGGGAAATGTGGGTACCCCAAGATGAGATGAACGAACTAAGAGCCAGAACCGTCCGAGGAATTAGAAGCAAACTGGAGCATAAGACCCAATTTTGCATACTGCAGACGATGGGAGTGCCGGCGGTGGAGGAAAGGTCAGTGCAAGTGCAACCTCCAACAATCCCAGCTCAGGCCATAAAGATTAAAGCAACTCGTCTGCCCATGTTCAGTGAGTGCAACACAGAGTATTATAGATGGAAGAATGATTGGAAATCACTGCAAAGACATGCAAATCCGTATGGGGCAGATTAAGTCATGAAAGCTCATCTGATTGACAGTATACTATAGATGAAAAGATAAGGAAATAAGTGAGACTAACATCTTACAGCTCTGGCAAAGAGATATTCAGAGACCTAGAAAACAAGTATGAAAACAAGTCATCCATTATCATTGAAATCTTGAGGGAACTGCAGAGATTACCTCCCATACAGGAAACAACCCAAGACAAGTCTTTGAGCTTATCAAAAAAATAGGAAAAGGTCTAACACATTTAGAGGAATTACAAGATTATGGTGCGGCAGAAGATCCACTCACCGTGCTGTAAGTGGAAAGTAATTTACTCTTCTTCCTCTATGGCCAATGGCTAACGTTTGTAGAAGATCCCAGCAATGATGTTTCTTCTTCCAACCGGTTCAGCAAATTGCTGTCATTCCTAAAAAGAAAAGGGAAGACCCTCGAGGAGATTGAATGATATTACGCACATTGCCCGAAGAAACCCGACTACACATTTGAGAGGAAGCAAGCATTTTTACCAAAATATCTACCTCAACAACGGACAGCAGAAGGAAGTGCGGGGAAGGTCGACAACATGACACAATCTTCCTCTGTAGGAAGTTGAGGAGTTGGCCTGCACAAACAGATACTGGCAGAAGCAAATCTAGGGGCCTGCAAACTGTGCCTGAAATGTCACGATGAAGAAGAACACTGTGATAAAACGTATCTCTGTAACAAAACAGGTGCAGAAGGAACCATCACTACTTTCTCTACCCAAGAAGGGAAAAGGACAGTGAGAGAGAGAGAGAGAGAGAACCAGCACTCTCACCAGTGAACAGATGCTTGTCGCCTGAAGGGATGCCAGAAAGTTCTTGGTACACGAAGGTACCAGGGAAACAAAGAAAGCTTTTAAAAACCAATCAAGCACTTTCATCGAGCATGATGATTCATCAAAGATAAGTGAAAATATCATCAGTAATGTTAACACTGAAGACAGACCAACTGGTTGCATTGCTCAGGCAGCTATAAAAGAAACCGTAAGAGTAAACATTTCTCGGATAGAAGAGGAACTACTTCTAGAAGTAGTTCAAGGACAAGTTCAAGAACACAAAGTTCTTGAAGAAGACAACCATGTGGATACCATTCTGACAACTCCTCAAGAAATTCAAGAACACAAGGTTCTTGAAGTAGCTCAAGAAAACAAGGGTCTTGAAGTATCTGATATCTTGAACTCTCTCAAAGGTAAAAAAAAAAAAAAAGACCAGACAACCATTTTGACAACCTCTCGAGACGTCGTTCAAGAAAACAAGCTTCTCGAAGTATCTGATGGCTTCACTCTCTCAACCTCTCCCAACAGTCAAGAGGAACTTTACAAACCTTTGCAAGAGGCTAAAAAGATCCTACAGACAGGATACTTTTTCCTAAGACCTTGGGCCCTATCAGTCCAAAGTGAGAGGTATGGGTACACCAGAGCTTTGTTCTCCCAAACCAAAGTGACAAAGCCTTCAAGAAAGAAAGAAGAGGAATATGCGCAGCTTGCACAAATCAAACTCCACACAAGTTTCACAATACCAGACTGGCAAAGAAGACCGAATGAAATCACATTCTTCAATGGCAGTGACATAACCCATGAAACTGTATTGCACCTCATAAATTGAACAGAAACCAAGTGATTGCAGGACCTGTAGACTCAATTTAACACCACGAGATGTTAAATAATCACAACATCCTAATAACAAAATTAGATAGGTATGGAATCAGAGGGTTAGTTTTGAATTGAGTCAAAAGCTACCTAGCAAACAGGAAGCAATACGTGAAGCTAGGAGAATACACATCTGCATGTTTAAATATTACATGCGGAGTACCCCAGGGGTCAATACTGGGAAAAAACTGTTCCACTTATATATTAATGACATCTGCAAAGTGACGAAAGACCTAAAGCTAGTATTATTTGCAGACGACACTACTGCTTTTTGTTCTGTGCACAAAAGAGCTAATTAAAAAAGTCACAGAGGAAATGACTATACTAAAAATATGGTTTGATAAAAATAGATTATCCTTGAACCTAAGGAAAACTAAAATAATACAATGCTGAACGAAAATACATTTCTGGGGATCATAATAGATGAAAATATGAGCTGGAAATCTCACATTAAGAATATACAACATAAGAGAAATATCTCAATATTGAATAAAGCAAAATTTGTCCTTGACCAAAACTCACTCCATACTCTTTGTTGCTCTCTGGTATTACCATAACCAACTTATTGTGTGGAAATATGGAGTAATAACTATAAAAGTATAGTTTAATAACTAAAAGTATAATAACTACATTCTCTAAATGTACTGCAAAAAAGATTAGTTAGGATAATCCATAATGCTGCATATAGAGAACATACAAATCCTCTATTTATAAAATAACCTGCTACCCAAAAATGTCATAAAATACTTTTCAATAAGAGAGGAGAAATATGATCTGAGGGAAAAACTAAACTTAAAACACGTATATGTGAGAACAACGCTAAAAATCTACAGCATTTCAGTGTGTGGAATCAAATTATGGAACGGATTGAGTAAGGAACTCAAAACAAAGCACTAAGATGAGCGATTTCAAGAAAGTTGATTTTGGTAAAATACAAAGAAGAAGAGTCTTGAATCACTGTGTACAAAATGCTATACCTAACCACTACAGCACTCATTACTCTTCATTCTTCTGAGTTCATTGTCAGTACTCACCCATTATTCCAACTACGCTCTGTTAAGTCTATTTACACAGATTATTATTTATTATGATTGTTATTTGAATTATTTCTAATGAAAAAACCTTGACAATTATATTACCACATTGTGACATTATCTTATCATTTTCCTATGTATTAACTGGTAAAGACCACATTTGGAATACAGGAAGTGCATAAATGCATTGCAGTTGATGTGAAACGGATGGGGGGTAGGATTAAAAAAGCTTTGCTTCTTCCTACTCTTTTTGCAACCAACCACACCATGCCAGCCGACACCTGCCGGGCAGCAAATCCTCAGTGCGGGAGTGTCACGCCCCCAAGCCGCGGGGAAGGCGAACACCACAGCCAAGAAAGCGAGACCAGCGGCAGACCAGGCCACCGGGCCCCATACCACCACCCCGCCCCCAGAACCAATGGCGTACCACCCACGCACCGCAGCAACCCCCCCGACAAGCCCGCAGCCAGACCAGGGAAATGCAAAGACGCGGAAAACAGCGCAGCAAAGTACAAAGACCCGGCAGCGACAAACGCTCAAGCGCCCGGCAGAGCACCACGCCCCTGAGAGACCCGGCCCCAAGGCACACGCTCCCCGCCCACCACCCAGGCACACGGCCCCCGCAAGCGAGACCAAGCCCCACCCTATCACACAGCGCGGCCCTCCCAGTAGTCACCACAGCGCAGCAACCCCAAGCCACCACGGCGGCATGCAGGCCACCTTTAGCGCGGGCCCCGCCCTCCGGAGACTGCCGGATGCGGTATTGGAGGTCTAAGGAATATGATGCCACCGATGAGGCCTTACAGAAGCTTGAGACAGAAACAGGGTGGTTAAAGAAGACAGTTGCCATTTATTCTTCAAGTATTTATCAGTAACACAGTGAAAATGAGAGGAAATGTGAATATTTACTTTGCAAGTCCATTTCGGTGTGTGCACCTACATTTTCTGCTTGCGCACCTAAAAGTTAGGGACCGCTGTGCTAGTAAAAAAAAGTTAATCTGGAGCCCTGCACTAATGCCTCACTGACTGTCCTACCTGATAGGCCCATTGAAGTAGATTTCAGCCTTCATGCGGTTTCTCCCAGATACTCTGCCGTAGTCCCCGACTTTCCACACAGTGTAGTTCCTGACCAAGCTGCAGTTGAGGGAGGTGCATGTGCCGCACTGGTTAAACAGATGGCATTCTGGTGGAAACAATACCAGTAAGTAGTCGAGAACATACTACATTGTGGTTCCATCATCACACACATTGCGATTCCATCATCACACACATTGCGGTTCCAACATCACACCCTTACTGTACCGTGTTTTTTCAAAAATTAATTGATTTTGCGTGTCTCACAAAATCACAAATCGATCGGCGTTACTTTCTCTCCCGTCGTAAGGATGCGCGCTGTTGCCTGTCCATTGTTGTATATGTGATGAAGATGGCTGCGACGCTCGCATCTTAATTCGCTGTGGAACACATACGTAAACAAGACAATCAAATACACAACAATGGACATTGATAACGATGGGAGAGGAGGTAACGCATAGCGGTTTGTGAGGTCTGATTTTTTTGAGGAGGCATTTTTATGATGTAAATGAGTTACTCTTTTGAATGCATATTGTTTTGAGAAGCCACACTTTTTACTTAAGTGGCCCCAGCAACTAACCAGAACTACGGTCCTCATCACCGAAATCCGACCAGAACTGGGCTCATGGGACCAAGTGGGGGGTAAGCCACTGTTGATGAACTACACTACTGATGGGGTCATACAACTTCTTGTCAAAAAATCCAAACTATCCCTTTAAGAAAAGTACAATAAAAAATATATATAACAATATATTGCAATCTCTTAATTTAATTTCTACTACATTACACTGTGTGTGAATGCTAGCGGCCCTGCCTCCATGCACAGAGACAAAGAGACTGTATGACTGACAAAAGGGCTTACTCCATTCATGCCATTGTTCTATGGAGCAAATGCGCCAAGGTGCTATTGTAAAATGATTCTTGTCCTGTGAACTCCAGAGTACCTTTTGTTCTGTGAAAGACAGTTGAACTCAGGCCTACGTGACTGAGGGGGAGGTCATCGTGACCGAAGTTATACAAGATATGTTCCAGATGTTATGTGATTTCAAAATGTCCTGCCAACAGGGCCAAGGAAGGATGAGGTTTGGTAATCCACGTCATTGTTATTGTTCACTGGGTCTATTTAAGGGTGAACGGAATAAACGGGGTATCCCTTTTCCCTCAACTGCATACAAGTTGTGTTGTGCCTCTTATTATTCCACAACATTTGGCGTCACGAACAGGATTGGAAGGAAAGACGTTGATGCTCGTGGCCTTCTGACCTGCACCATATTGCAAACCAACGGCCGTAAAAACAGGTAAGATTTCTTACCATTTGGTTTGACAGTGTGGTGCAGTAATGGGGGTAACTAATGAGCATTAATGTTAAAAATTTCTCCAAATAAGAGAGCCTGTTGTTAGTGCATTACCTTGTAATAACAACTGCAGAGTGGGGGTGGGGAACACTCACACAAAATGTGGCCCTCACTTTAGAGTGGGAAAAACTTTTTGTGTGTTTTACTAAAATGACTCGAGTCCAGCTGTGTTACAGCATGATTGGCGTACTTTAGAAGTGTTGAGTAAAGGAAAAGAGTACAGGCTCGTGCCGGCTTTGTGTGTGTGTGTGAGGTCGACAATTTATGCTGCAGCAACTCTTAGTCCGGGAGTTCATTCATGGAGGAAAAATTAAGGGCTAAATATAAGGCCGACTGCAATTGGTAGAGCGAGGTACCCTATACAACGCAGAGTTCGTTCACTGCGCGCTAAGTCTGTGTGGTTACGACCCTCCGAACGCGCAAAGGAGGTGACCAACTACAGAGCAAAGGCTGCGCCTATATAATATGCGTGAAGCAAATCACGTCTAACAAGTAGAGAAGCATACTCAAATTACACATGCGGAATTACAATAAAGTAGTTCTTATTGTCTACTTTGTGATGTAACTCTAGAACAGTCTTGCAGTCCTAGTCAGCCGGACAAGGTCAGTCATGAGTATATTAATGCATACCTAAACTATAACAACTGGAGGAGATTAAGGCGTGAAGCAATCATTTGGATTGCTTAACTTGTGTGTTTGGTTTGAAGTGCACTAAAATTTTGTTATTTGTTGTATGTAACTAAAATTCTAAAATCCAATTGGCATATACAGTACTTCAAGTGTGTGTGTGTGTGTGTGTGGCTGACTGTCTCACCTCTTCTGTAAAGCGTTCAGCGTTGTTTTTTTGTGTGTGTTTTTTCACTGTCTTGAGTGAGTGAGTGTGTGAACGAAGGTCAGCTGAGGACAAACTGTGCTTTGTAACCCTCAAAAGAAAATAACTATAAGATTAATCATCTTAGTCGCAAGACAGTAACGTTAGCCAGTGTAAATAGCTGAAAATTGCCACACACGCAAGTGAGAAGTGCGGTTAAAAACGTATTGTGAGAAATGTTCATAGATTCATCCTTTGTTTGAATGATCTCTTCTGGAACAACAAAAAGGTCAACCTTACACATAGTTGAAGTGAAAGCAGTTTGTGTGTCATCTTTGTGTCTGTTGCTGGAGGTGCTGCATTTGGCTGTTATTGAGTGTAGTGCATCTTGCCTAGTTGTGTTATTTGTGCCAATGTTAATTTGTTGTGGGTTGCACTGGAGTGAGGCTATCTTGGGTGTGGTCCCAGAGAAATTCAAAGTGCGTCATAACGTTGTCTGCTCTGTAGTGGGGGATATGAACTAGCTGAAAGGGCAGAATTGCAGTGGTTGAATTGAGAAGAAAATTGTGTGCAATTTGCTGTGTGATAAGTCTGTTGAGACTTTGTTTTGCATTACTTTGAACTTAGTGAATCTTGTCAAGCTGTGTGGTTCTGCCAGTGACCGGATGTGAAGTGAATAACTGAAGGAGGTGTTGAGCGAGGGGACACAAGGGGAGTGGCTACAGCCCTCCCTCTGAGTGTTTGAAGAACAAGCCAGCCAGTGGAAGAGTTTTTTTTTTTTGTGTTATGAGATTGGAGAGTTTCTGCAAGCTGTGGTTCTGAACTGTACAGCATTTATGGAAAGTGTCATGTTGGTGTTTAAGTTTAAAACATTTTAATGTGGTGTGCTAGTGTATAAAGACTTAATTTTGAAAGTGAATAAAGACAATACTCATCAAATAACATTGTGATAAAATTGCAGTCTGAGTTTAAGATACTTTTGCAAAAATAACTTATTTTTGTGACAGAACAAACAATAACATTTATTTTAATTTCTGTCTTGAAAGTTGAAATACTCAAAATGGCTATTCCTTCGACAACGATTTTAGGGTTAAAATACCCAAAAAGGAAGGATGACATCGAGAAGGTCTCTAAAAAGTGGACAAAACGCACTAAAAGCTTAAATCCAAGTTGGCCTGAAGGTGGAACATTTGATGTGAGTTTGTGTGATGACATGGAAGTCCGAATAAAGGACTATAAACCCAAAGACAAAAGTAACAAAAGACAACAGAAAAGAGAAAAGGAATTGGAAATTATACAGTTGTTCAGAAAGGAAGGTGAAATGTTCCGAAAAACAATGAAAAAGAATCGTGAACTGTTTAGAGCTAAAGGCGACGATGGATTTAAAATAAAAAACAGAAATATGGACAAAAACATGCAGGGTAATAGTCAGTTCGCTGCAGTGGCTCCGTCTGGCCTTTATCCTTTTATTACGGGAACTGTCGAAGTTGCAGGAGATGTTGATTTTGATGACAACAAACAAGATCCTATTTCACCAGTTGGAAGGCTGAAAAATCCACCACAATACTGCAGCACAGACAGGAAGGGTGCAAAACCAAAAAAGTCACAAGTACTGGATTGTTATGCTGAAAAAGATCAAGCGCTTAAAGAGATGACAAGAAAGGATGGACACTCATATTGGCTGAACCTGGAGCACTCGGACTTAGAAAGACAAAAGGAAAGGACTATAATTCAAGAACTTGAGGATGAGATAGATGATGTTAATGAAAAATATGTACAAAATACGGCTACAGAACAAAAACAGGAAGAGAAAAAAAAAGGAGCAGTAGAAAGAGTAAGTAGTGCTATACCAGTAAAAAGAAGAGTAAGCTATCCAGAGGGAGTCCAAGAGGCAGAAGAAAGAGAAGTCTTAGGGGGAAGTCTTACCTTTGCTGCAAATGGCAAGGAAAACAGAAAGTATGATCTCAGATACAGGCCTGGCATACACCCTCCAGAGAGGTATACCGATCCGGCTCATCAATTGCCAATATTAATAAAAGGAACACAGGGACAGTATATTCCTTGGCAAACACTTGATCTTGAGGGGTTGATCGCCAGGCTGCCTGGTATCCATGAGGGGGCCAGCAAATGGATAAGGGCGTTTGAAGAAGAAACAGTGGGTAAAATACTGGCGCTTGGAGATATCAAGGCTGTGTGGGCACGAGTGTTGGGGATACCAACAATGGAAAATGTGCTATATCTAAGTGGCCATCGATGGATGCAAAATCCTGAAGCGGATGGTATTGAGTTCAATCCTTATCGCAGAGACTTGTGGGGGACACTGCGAAGGGAGTATCCGATCAAGATTGATCCCAAGGCCCTGAAGGGACAGCCACTTACGGAAACGGAGAACCCTGCCGAGTATATCAGCCGTCAGCTCAAACGGTGGAAGCAAGAGACTGAGGAAGAAGTTGGAAATAGCCCACTGATGACCACACTATTCAGAACAGCAGTGGTTGAAGCCATGCCAACTCCAGTAAAAAGTAGACTGGAGGATGTTGTGGGACTGACGTCAAAGTCACACAGGGAGTTCTGTGAGCATGTGATACATGCTATTGAAAAATACAGACGAGATGAACAACGGCTGAAAGAGCAAGACCAAGAAGTTCAAAGAAAGGTTGCCCAGTTGCAACTTGGGGAACTGTCAAGCAAGAACAAAAAGAAAGCTCAAGCCTTAGTCGGGGATGCAAAGCCAAGTGTGGAGGCACCCGTAATGCCATCTCCAGCTCCACCTCCAGCTCCAGTGCCAACAACAGTACCACCAGTTCAAGCGCCACCTGTCATCAATGTATATGCTCAACCAAGAACAAATCAAGCGTCGCAAAGGGGAAGGCAATATCAGATGGGCCGAAAAGATGGATCAAGAAGGAGGTCGCAACAACAAGCTACCCCTCCGCAAGTACTTCCCAAAGTCTGTTGGGGATGTGGACAGCAAGGACACAATCGACAGAACTGTCCAACCAATCCATGGCCGGCGCCTAATTGGGTCAAAGGAGGCTATGGAGATCAACAACCTCAACAACCATTGAGCCAAGGTCCAAATTCAGAACAGCCATATTTGGGTCCAGTCAACCCGTGGGGAGGTCCAAATTATGGTTATTAGGGGTGCCCAGAGAATCCTGCAGGGGAAGGTCAGCTGCCAATAGTAACATCTATAACTAAAAAAGAACCAGTAGTTCAAGTTCAAATCGGAGGAAAACAAATACCAATGTTGGTCGATACTGGAGCAACCTACACTTGTGTAGGTCCAAGTTACGCCTCACACCTCCCCATGTCTGACAAATTTGTCAAAACAGTAGGATTCTCGGGAAAGCTTCAAATAATACCTATGACGGCTCCAGTTCAGCTAACAATGGAGGGCGAAACAACGACATTGCCAGTTCTGGTATCTGAGCAGACACCAGTAAATTTACTAGGAAGAGATGCTCTATGCAAGCTGAATGTAAACATTTCTTGTACGCCTGAGGGAGTGAAAGTAGATAGAGTGAAGGAAAAGTTCCAAATGAATGTTCAGACAGCACGTGCAAAAGTATACTGGTTAGGAGATATATCAGAACCAGTGCTCCAGGCTTTCCAAAAGTGGGAAAAGTACATCTGTGCTCAAATTCCAAAAGCGTCAAAACCACGGTCTGAATACCATTGCACAGTCTATTTTGATCCATCATGTAGCAAAATCTTTGAAGAAAAGTGGGAAACACAAACTGAAGGCCTGACGGTGTCATTGACAACAGAGTATATCATAATTGGGCAAGAGGGTGCAGCGTTTAACGTTGAGTCAAATCCTTTCCTGGCACAATGGTATAACGTGCCCAATTCGGCACCACACATAACCTTGTTGGTTAACGAAAATTTTGCGTCAAAGGATTTGGGGCCAATGATGAAAAATGCGTCCAAAATAACTTGGAATGCGACTGAAAATCCACTAATTTTTGTGTCGCCAGATGAGACAAAGATAAAAATTTTGTGTGGTACCCATATGGTTTCAAAACCAAAAGAAGTGATCATCACTTCATTTGACGTACCACAGATGCCGCAAATCCGTGAAGGTGAGAGTGACTTAAAACAAGAAATGCTCGAACACGTCCCAGAAAATCTATGGTCAAAACATGAAACAGATGTAGGGTTAGTGAAGTCAGCAAACCCTGTTAGAGTGGAGCTTAAACCAAACATGAAACTTCCAAGACGCGCACAGTACCCTCTGAAATTAGAGGCAGAGAAAGGTATAAGCCAAACTATTGAAGGGCTTCTGAAAGCGGGAGTATTAATTGAGACACACAGTTTTTGTAATACGCCAATACTACCTGTGAAGAAAGCAGACAAATCCAAGTACCGGCTGGTACATGATTTGCGAGCAGTGAATGAGATCGTCCAGGATAGTCCAGTGGAAGTACCAAATCCGCATACTCTCTTGACAAATGTTCCACCTGAAGCTAAGTTTTTCACAGTAATAGACTTGTGCTCAGCATATTTTAGTGTTCCGTTGCACGAAGACTCTCAACATTTGTTTGCGTTCACATATCGAGGAAAACAATATTGCTATACTCGAATGCCACAGGGGTTCAAACATAGTCCACATGTGTTTAATCAGGTGTTAAGAGAGGACCTTGAAGGGTTGCAACTCAATAGCACCCTGTTACAGTACGTTGACGATCTGTTAATATGCGCACCGACACTCGAGGACTGCCACAGAGACTCAATTAAATTACTTCAGAAGTTGGCTGAGGGGGGGCATAAGACCTCCCAGGCAAAGTTACAATATTGCCAGCCCCAGGTCGAGTATCTGGGAAGAGTTATATCACACGGAACAATCTCAGTGGCACCCTCTCAGTTGGAGGGAGTGAGCAAAGTGCCACTCCCTCTTACAGTGGGACAGATGATGACTTTTCTAGGCATGACTGGTTTCAGCTCAAACTGGATAGTGGACTATGCTGTCAAAACTGCACCATTGAGAGGAATAATGAAGGAGGGTGAGACTCAGACATTGAGGTCACCGCTGAAATGGACCAATGAGTCCAGAATTGCGTTTGAAACAATCAAACAGGAAATGCAAACAGCTCCGGCGTTGGCAACACCAGACTATGGCAAACCGTTCTTTTTGTACGTGTCAAATAGACATAACATGTATGCATCTGCAGTGTTGATGCAAGAAACCTGTAGTGGTCGAAGGAAGCAACCCCTTGCATACTACAGCACGAAGCTGGACAATGTGGTCCAGGGTTGGCCACCATGTTATCAAGGGTTGGCTGCCGTTCATTATGCGTATGAGAAGGCATCAACAATCACAATGGGACATCCAGTGACAATATACACGCATCATAAAATTTCTGAGCTGATCCACCAAAATAGGTTTGTGATAACGCAGGCTCGATGTTTGCAGTACTTGCCACTGTTGACGTATCCAGATGTCACCATTAAAAGGTGTGCAACGGTAAATCCTGCAGACACAATGCCATTCAGTTTTGAAGGTGAGCCTCATGAGTGTGTGCCAGAGGCAATGAAGTACACGAAGTTAAGACCAGATTTGGAGTCTACACCTTTGTTAAATGCAGAAGTGACATACTTTGTGGATGGATCGTGTTACAGAGATCACCTTGGCAGCCATGCAGGGTTTGCGGTTATCAAACAGGAAGGAAGTGATTTTGTGACAATAAAGGCTGAGAGTTGTATACAACCATGCTCTGCACAATTAGCTGAGTTGAAGGCTTTGACTGAAGCGTGCAGAATGGCCAAAGGAAAGACAGCAAATGTGTATACGGATTCGGCGTATGCACATGGAGTGTGTCATTTGTTTGGGGCAGTGTGGAAGCAACGTGGTTATAAAAAAAGTGATGGTTCACCAATACACCACCAAAAACAGATAGTTGATCTTATTTCGGCGATGATGCAACCGACAAGGCTTGCTGTTATCAAGTGTCAGGCACACAGGAAAGGAAATGAAGATGTTGTGCAGGGAAACAATGCAGCAGATGAAGCAGCAAAATTGGCTTCTAAAAGCCAGGTGACTGTTTTGGCTCCATTGGTGTCAATAGAACCAGTCGCTACGCCAGATGACATTGTGTTGATGCAACAAAATGCAGGGCTAAGTGAGCACAGTTTGTGGCAGCAGAGAGGAGCTTCAAAAGATGAAAAAGGTCTGTGGAGATCACATGAAGGACTGCTTGTTGCACCAGTCTCATTACTTACAGTGCTAATATCAGATGTGCACAGTCCAGATCACTGTGCAAAGGGGGAAGTTGTAAGGAAGATAAAACAGCAAGGATATTGGTCACCATATTTACAGTCAATGATAGATGAAGTCTTGGGACAATGTGAAGTTTGTGCACAGAACAATGTCAGAAAAGGCATAACTACACCCATTGGACACATACCAGTTCCAGAAGGACCATTCAAACATCTTGTGCTAGACTATGTAGACATGATTAAATCGGTGCATGGAAAGAGGTACATGTTAGTAGTTATTGACCGATTTAGTCGTTGGGTTGAAGCGATGCCGTCTAAAGATCAGAGTTCAGAAACTGTTGTTAAATTCCTGTTAAGAGAAGTAATTCCGCGGTTTGGAATACCATCAGAAATAAGTTCGGACAACGGTCCGGCGTTCGTGCAAAAAGTAGCCAAAGGAATCTTACAACAGTTGCGAATAAGACAAAGGTTGGGGTGTGTCTATCATCCTCAGTCCCAGGGAATGGTAGAGAGAGTAAATGGGACACTTAAAGCCAAACTCAATAAAATTTGTGCTAGCACAAAGTTAAATTGGGTGGATGCACTACCACTTGCACTCATGAGTTATCGCATGCAGACTAACAGAATGACACATCTAACACCGCATGAAATGCTTACGGGTCGACCCATGCCAGCACCACATTTGAGAGGGCCTTATAAAGGGCCCCCACTTGAGCAGTTGCAAAATGAACTGAAAGATTATATAAAACAGTTAACTGCCATACATAGAGCTATCTATGTGCAGGAGAAAAGCAGGGCTCCTGAGTCCACGGAGGTGTCAGACGGCCTGGTGGTGCCAGGCGATCAGGTGTACATCAAGGTGTACAGGCGAAAGTGGCACGAGCCAAGACGAGAGGGACCCTATAAGGTGGTGCGAGCAACACCGACGGCTGTCCAAGTGGAAGGGAGCACGACGTGGTACCATTTAAACCACTGCACCAAGGTGCGTCCAGCCCAATCCAAGCAAGAGGAGGAGTTGAGCAACAAAGGAAGCACACATGGAACGCCAAACGCCAAAGATTCACTTGCTGGTGATGGTGAGCTGCATGTTGTGGGCACTGATGAATGCAATACCAGTGTCTCACACCAAGGGGGAAGGGACGCTGTCCTCCAAGGAAGTCCAAAGACATGAAACAGATGAGTACGATGCAACTATACGCCACTCAGCACCAGCACAACGGAGGGACAATGTAGAGTTTGCAGAATTATGGACTGCCAAAATTAAGGTCAGTCAACTAGGGAGAGTGGAGGATGTTCGTTCACTTACAGTGTCACTATTCGGTAGGGGTATATGTGGAGTGGATTTTAAAATAGAAGATGAGCCTCCAGAATGGGGATCAGACCAATGCACTTTAATAGTACTACAAAAACCACAGCAGTGGGAAGTGGGTGTTAGACTAAAGCCGCAGTGGAGAGAACCACATTATCCTTTTTATCTAATTGTAGACAAGTCAAAAGGGGGAGCATGGCCAGATAAACAGACATACATCCTAAGTATGTACTATACGGAACCGCCAGGAGGTAAAATTGTGCAATTGCCAATAAGGCCAATAAAACGGAAAAGTAGGACCACTCCAGTAGGGGTGACCTTGCAAGTCACTGACACTACTGCAACCCAGCAGCCTCGGCCGATCCTACATGACATTGTCACAACAGCAACCACTCCACAATCTATGGATGTGGCAGCGCCGACCCCTGTTATTGCAGTACCCAATCCACAGGCAACTAGTGGAAGCACAACAATCAGCGTACAAACGACATCAGCTGTAACAACAACGTCTGCAGGGTTCACGACCATGACAACTGAACCAGTTGTATTGTATGATGAGTATTGTGACAACTGTACCTATAGCAACTATGACTCAAGAAACAACAATTCAGATTTTGTTGACTACCCAGATTTTGGTAATGGTAGACCAAGAAGTTTTGAAACAGAGGAAGAGAGTAAATGGGAACAAGCCAGATACAATGGGTGGTATAAATGGATATGGTACACAACCAGGGAAATGACAAATGTGGAATGCATAGCATGTTCAGCAGCTCCAACCGCGTTACCAATTGTAATTCCTGAAAAGAACAGTTTCAAAACATGTGCAGATGAACAAAGGCAGAAATGTAAAAAAAGAGGATTCGTGTCAACTAATCATAAAATTAGGCTTTTCTCATTACCAATGTGCACCATACAATGTAGATTAATTTATGGCTCAAAAAAGACACACAATTTAATGAGTCCACTGCCTGCTCGGGCTAAGGATAATGTGTGCACTGAGTTTGGACTCACAACAGCCTTAGATGGACCCCCAACAAAGTATAAAGTAGATAGAACGGCAGAGTATGAATGTTTCGCAAGCGGTGGGTTTAAGACTGATAACCAACTTGGGAATTATGTGGGAAATACTACGGTGAAGTGTAAAGTAACTTGGGTACTATCTTGGTTTCCACACGCAAACATGATTCCGATTTTTGTCACCAGACCGGTATGGTATGAGAACCCAGGCCCAAATGATCAGTCATGTCAAAATATAACAATGACAATACCTAATAATCAATTTTTGGCTGTACAATCTACGGCAGTAGCGGACAGCTATTGGATGTGTGGAGATGACATATTGCGTAATGTTCTGCTTCAGCAATGGATTGGCCTGTGCACATTGGTAAGGATGAAAGTGCCCGTTCAAGTAATGTACAAAGGTGTCCGAGAAGTACTCCAAACACAGGGTGCCATTAGATTTAAAAGATCATACATACCAGACTCTCGGGTCTATCTAGACGCAATAGGGCAACCACGAGGAATTCCAGAGGAATTCAAAGCTAGGAGTGAAATTAAGGCTGGTCTGGAGTCCATATTTCTCTGGATTACGCCCAATAAAAATGCGGAATGGATTAATTACGTGTATTATAATCAACAACGCTTTATCAATTATACCAATGAAGCCCTCAGAGCGCTCGGAGAACAATTACATGAAACAACCAAAATGTCATGGCAAAATCGTCAAGCCTTGGATTGGATGCTTGCTGAGAAGGGGGGAGTGTGCCACATGTTTGGAGAACAATGTTGTACCTACATACCCATGAACACGGCCAGAAGAGGATCTTTTACTACAGCAATGTCTAGAATTAGTGAACTAAGCAAAGAGTTGACAGGAAATGCAGGGAAAGATGTAAAGGCACTTGACTGGTTCACCACAAAGCTTGGGCATTGGGGTGCTAACCTGGCAAGAACGGGAATAACTGCAGTAATAGTTTTGACAGTGATATGTCTGTTACTTTGTTGCATCGTACCCATTCTGAAGAAAGTACTGATTAAGACTTTTGTAAGACAGATGACTGCGCTGGCGGTTACCAAAGTGGCAGAGGCTCAGCTAGCGCAACTGGTGGTCGAGCAGCCTGATCTATTTCCCAATCCGGACGATCGTGAGGACGATGACACCGACTCAGAGGACTCAATGAGCCGTGAGGTATGATTGACTGTGGGATTGGGAAAGGAGCTGGAATTTGAGCTGGACACCACCAACTGTATATCACAATGCGCTGAGGCCTCTCCACGAACTGTGCTAGTAGCGTGTGGAAAACCGCCATGCCAAGGACAGGACTGACATAAAAGGACAATGGACTTGGCGGGACTGAACAACAATGCACTCACTCACAGTTAGTCAGTGTTGGACTGCTGAGTAACACCAGTTAGTTATTATTAACAAGTGTATTATTTCAGTTATTTAGCATTAACTACCATGTCAGGATTATGTCACTCACTTACTAGGTTAGTTACTCTGTAGTCGCTGTGAGTTTACACTGACGCAGTTATTCAATGAGTTACCTGAGAAGTACATTAGATCATGAAGAATTAGACATGGAGTAAAATTTGTGATCTGTTCAATATTCACTATATCACAGCACTCAGAGTACAGTTTATGCCACACATATATACTATCTCTATAGACAGGTGTAGTTGGTAGATCATTGAGTTAACTCATAATAATAATAGTTACCAGACAGTTAGATAAGTAGTTGGCACAGGGTCAGCTATACCAACCAAGGGGACCCTCCAGCCGAGACGAGCCATCCATGAGGACCACGCCAGCCGAGACGAGTCATTCCTGAGGGCTGTAATCGAGGGAGCCAGATCGTGCGGGAGGACATCCATCCAGGAGGCAGGCTATGAGGAAGGGGTGAGATGAGCGCCCTCCTCCAACATGTGACGTGCCAAGTCACCACCTCGTTTCGGCGAAAGAAGCCCCTCATCACAAAGGGTCCCTCCAGATGACATCGTGCTGATCATCGGCGGATGATCGAAGAAGGGACTGAAGATGGCCTACACCATTCTTACAGAGGCACAATAATCCTCTGGGCGGTGATGATATGAGCAGAAACATTTCTCCCGACCTTGCCACACACCGAATCACTGCCCATAACACGTTCCCCACTTCCCCGTGCCCATTCTTCAGGACAAGCATGCATCAAAATCCCCACGAACTTAATCTTTGAACTTCTTTCGGAAAATGAAGACGGTGAAATGACGGGTCTAAGAGACATTATTATTTGTTTTGGGGGTTTGGGACCCCCAAAAGGGGGGAATATATTGTAAAATGATTCTTGTCCTGTGAACTCCAGAGTACCTTTTGTTCTGTGAAAGACAGTTGAACTCAGGCCTACGTGACTGAGGGGGAGGTCATCGTGACCGAAGTTATACAAGATATGTTCCAGATGTTATGTGATTTCAAAATGTCCTGCCAACAGGGCCAAGGAAGGATGAGGTTTGGTAATCCACGTCATTGTTATTGTTCACTGGGTCTATTTAAGGGTGAACGGAATAAACGGGGTATCCCTTTTCCCTCAACTGCATACAAGTTGTGTTGTGCCTCTTATTATTCCACAACAGTGCTGAAACCAATGCACGGAGTGAGTGAATCCTCTGCCTGTCTGTTTGGAGGCGAGAGATGAGGAAAACAGACAGGCATGCACTTGGCAAAATATTGAAGCCAGCAAAATGATCAAGTTCATATTAATTTATTGTGCGATTAATTTATTATTGTCCTCGGCCTAGTGTCCACAAAACAGTTTTTTTCTGAATGAAAAATCTTGTCACGTTTTAATCTCACGAGATCTTGGGACATACCTATTAACAAATTATTGCTGTTGTGTGGTTGAATACAGCCTATTTTTAGCCCAAAAAATTAAGCAATTTCAAGCACAAACATGGACAAATGAAGGCAAATACAAATACAGTCAAACCTGTCTATAGCGGCCGCTATAGACAGGGCCTAGGGAAACGGTCAAAGTGGCCGCTATAGGCAGGTGGCCATTATAGACAGGTTGGCGGCCATTTTGAATTTGTGCACGCACATATTAACATGTCTGTGATTACAAGCTTGTTGTCTTTGCAGATACATATAATTATACTGTTACATGTTGACCAGTAGAGGGCACTGTGGGACTGCGGATAAAAGTTGTAAAGCACTAGTAGGTTAATACACTGCTGTTAATAAAGCGATTAAAGTGCATCGGTGACGTGAGTCTCTCCTTCCCCCTTCTCCTAATAAACGGTGTCACTGTCTGCAACAAGCTCCAAAGAAGATGGCTTTTTTTATGTCGAACAACTGACAGTTTGTGTGGATCTTGTAAATGATTGTGACTGAGCTAGGACTCAGTAATTAAAGTCTACACACGATGGCTTCATTGCTTAAAAAAACGAAACTTTTTCGTGCATGAAGCTTCCTTGATGCTTGATTTCCTTGATGCTTGCTGTCAGCTCTTCTTTGTTGTTGGGTCTGGTGCCCCTCATTTTCCTCTTGAGAATACCCCATAGATTCTCAATGGGGTTTAGGTCCGGTGAGTTGGCTGGCCAGTCAAGCACTGTGATGGCATGGGCATCAAACCAGGTTTTGGTGCTTCTGGCGTATGGGCAGGGGCCAGGTCCTGCTGGAAGGTGAAATCTGCATCTCCATACAGATCCTCAGCAGAAGGATTCATGAAGTCCTCTAAAACATTCTGGTAGACTGTTGCGGTGACCTTGGATTGAAGAAAGCAGAGTTTACCAACACCTGCACCGGACATTGCACCCCAAATCATGACGGACTGTGGATATTTCACACTGGACCTCAGGCAGCTTGGGTTCTGTTCCTCACCCGTCTTCCTCCAAACCCTTGGACCTTGATTCCCAAATGAAAGGCACACTTTACTTTCATCGGAAAAGAGGACCTTGGACCACTGGCCAACAGTCCAGTCCTTCTTCTCCTTGGCCCAGTGGAGACGCTTCCTACGTTGGCTCAGGTTCAGAAGTGGCTTGACCCGAGGAACCCAACAGTTGTAGCCCATCTCCCGGATGCGTCTGAATGTGGTGGTTTTTGAAGCTGTGACTCCCGCCTCATTCCACTCTTTCTGGATCTCTGCCAGATTCTTGAATCTTCCCTGTTTGATAATCCGCTGAAGCCCACGGTCATCTCTTTTGCTGGTGCATCTTCTCCTGCCACATTTTGCCCTTCCTCTAGACTTTCCATTGATATGCTTGGACACAGCACTCTGTGAACAACCAGCCTCCTTAGCTATGAACTTTTGTGGCTTACCCGTCCTATGGAGGGTATCAATGATGGTCTTCTGGCCAGTTGTCATGTCTGCAGTCTTCCCCATATTGAACCCAACTGAGACAATTGAACCAAACTGACGCAATTTAATGACACCTGGGGAAGCCTGTGCAGGTGATTTGAGTTTAGTAGATGATTAGTGTGTGACACTCAGTTTAAAACATTTATGCCCTGCAAAATTTGGGCTGATTTCTTCACAGTATTCTAATTTTTTGAATTCCTATTTTCGTGGGTTTATTGAGCTGGAAGCCCAAATTATGTAAAAATAAACAAATAAATACTTGAAATCGTTTAAATTGTGGGCCCTGAATCTATAATCTATGAAAGTTTAACTTTTTGAATGGAATTATGGAAATTAAACAACTTTTCCATGACATTCTAATTTTTTTGGTATGCAAGAAATGAGGCTGCTAACAGAGTTTTGGCAAGTTGTTATTTTTCAAACCATGTTGTTCCTACTCTATGTGCACTTTTCTGATGTGTGACTGTTTCGGTTTTGTTTGTCTTGCTTTCTGTGTCACTAAATATATTAAGGTACTGATGTTGCACACCAAACATGCTTATTTGTTAATCTGAGTGTTCTAGCCTGTTTCTCTGAGGTGGAAAAAGTCGACTCGACTATGAAAATTCTTAGTCAAAGACATCCCTAATATAGAGATGGTTTATGTACGCCCAGGTTTTTGTATGATTTGTTTTTTGTCTAAATTTTGTCTCGGTTTTTGTTGCATTGCATGTAACCATCTAGTCCGTTTAACAAGTACTGTATGTATCCTTCCGTGAAATGGAGTGCCCAAACATAGCACCCTACATGTTGCTGACTCACTGTCCGTGCATGTTTTATTGAGTGTGACTGCTAAATAACCTGCCATGGGACCAAAGAAAGTGGCAGCAATTTGATAAAGAATGTGAGAAACACGATTGAATACCATCTGGCCAGGATGTACAGGAAGTCTGCATCAACAATAAATCCCATCCATTCCGCATCTATAATTATTTTGCATAGTTTTCTGCATGTAAATCTACAATTGTTCTCTATAAAAATGTATTTTTGGATGTCTGGAATGGATTCATTGGATTTACTTGATTTTCTCAACTGACCTAAAACTGTGGTTCCACTGTATTATGAATTGTCATTCAAGTGTAAAAAAAAGTTAAGCACTATTAATAGTTGCAAATGTCTTACTTTGGTTGATGGCTTGGTAGTTGTTGCAGGTCTCATCCGGGATGCCCCTGTGGTGTGCGTAGGAGTACACTTTCAGGTGATCTCCTCCATAGCACGATCCAGCCCCCCCACAGTCGATTACGTTCTGGACCGACAGGTACGCTAACGGCCATGCCCCCTTGCGATTGATGTTGATGCGGTCTAGGACAGGATAACAGCAATTTAGCGTGTTATCTTTTGATCACTTTTTGACACAGGCCTGGTCCCATCTGTGTCGCTATGGTTACCGGCGAGGGCGCTGGTTGCTCCCATGGCCCAGCAGGAACCGCAGTACTGGGGTATGTGCTGGTTTCTGGTGGCGCTCACGTAATTCTTCCCGTCAATGTTCCTCCAGTCCCATGTCAGAGGAAGCTCGGACTCATTTGTGTGCTCGTGTGGCCGAGGATGCGTCCTACAGTAAAAAATTTGTTTATATACATCTGTCTTTTGTGCGCCTGTACGGAGCCCCCGAGTGGACATGGAGAAAAAAAAAACTGATGGGTTACAAAAAAAGGACACATTTTTGCAAGAGCTCGCAAAACCATTTACATTACATTACATTTACTTCTGCGTTCAGAGCGGATGTTCACAGTGAAACTTCAATACGAATTTTGCTATGTGGAGGCAAGCTATGACTGGAAGTTTGTTCTGTAGCTTCACATAGTTTCTTGAGATAACGCAACTTTTGTGTTCTCTCGCAAATGTTTTGCCAGCTATCGCAAAAGTTAGTCTTTTTTTTTTAACCCATCCATTTTTTTCTCAATGTGCATTTACTTGATGGCTCAAGCTGACAAGTAAAGGCAATGACCCGCACACAGCCATTGCTGAGGGCGGGTCATTCTGCCTGGGTGACAAGTCCGTACCTGATCACACGATTCCTGCTTAATGTGCTCATGACACCAAAAAAAGTTTGCAAAAAACAGTAACAAAATAAAAGTACTCAGTAAAACATTTTTGTCATAGTGCTGTCATGGATAAATAAACGATGAAATGAAGTGGTTATTTTGACACAATTTGTATACTAAATTTGTGTTAAATGTAAATTTGCATCAATGTAATAATGTTTAACTTTGACCTTGATATTTATTTCATAGATGGTTACGTGGGCGTCGTTAGCCAATGAGCTCTGTGGAAGGGAGTGTGAAGAAAGAACAGCCTGAAGTGAAGACACAGGAGCAACCCAACATCAGCTGCATAACCGAACACACTGGATTTGAGTCCTTGTCTCAACACCGACGTATTGGCAGCAGCATACAACATTTCATTCAGAAACAAATTTACATGCACTGTCACAGCATCTTTTTGACAGTGTGCAGCTGTCAGTGGCAAAAGTGTGTGTTGAACACACAACAGGTCCTTGAAGTTGTCTCCATCATAGTCCTTGCTGTAACAAACGTCTTCAACACTTGTCATAAGTTCCTTGACATAGTCTGCAAAATTGAATATTAACAATGCAATACATCGAATTAAAGACACGTTAACATGGTTCTACCAATGAATGTTTGGATATACATACCAAAAGTGGCATTTTCCAAAACTTTCCTGACGATGTAGTCACCTTTCCTTTATTTGGGAAAATGCACACTGTACACCTGTTGGCCATCCTTGGTACCTGCGTTGCAGCATCCCTTTGTGGATCTTCAAGCTGTTCTGAGTAAACAAGTGAACAACATTCACTGACATTGTGTTGTTATGAGTAGTTATTAATACATTGTGCATTGCTACATACTGTACATGTATACATCAGTTTTTCAACACTTACACAATAAGTGCTGAAGCACTCTCGGCTGACACTGGATCAGTTTGCAAAGCCAGAGCTGTCTTCACTTGTTGACAAGCGCCTAATATAACACACAAAAACACAATAATAATAATAATAAGCAGGAATGTTGTTTTACTGCTGTGACTGCACAGAGATATATGCAGACTATAAGTTACAATGTCAGTGAGCAGTGACTGAGGAAAACTGCTAGCATTGAAATTTGACATGAAAACACATATTATTCTAAGATTAGTAGAATATATCTAGCACAAAAATGTGGATTTACTTACTGTCAGCTTGGCACGCTTTTCCACGGTTGTACCGTCTGCATCGGTACTTGGTTTTCACTTGCCTGTATGAGTTCGGTATCGCAGCGAATTGGGTCTTTTGGAAACGTGAACAAGCTTACGCCTTCTGCTCAAGTGTTTGAGCAGGAGCCTACCACAAAACGTTCAGGCATAATATAAAAAAATATGCATAACAACAACAGAAATTCAACAAAGAACGAGCCACCACAACACAAGCAATGGAGGGGACGTCCTGGAGCTGACATCACTTACGCATTCTGCGCCAGAATAAGGGGAGGGACTGTCTTTGCTGTCTTTAGTGACAAAACCTTTAAAAAAGTCATAATTCGAGCACACATCTAACATAGGAAAAATGCCTTTCAAAATAATACGATTAACATGTGTTTTGGTGTCATGAGCCCTTTAACTTTCCTTCTTTTACTTCAAATAAATGTGGATGTGCGTCTACTTCCTGTCTGTGACATTTCTTCCGGTCACCTGCGCCAAGAGCCAACATATAGCAGAAATCGTGTGATCGGGTATGGACTAGTCATCCTGGCAGAATGATTGTTTTGCCATTGCCTTTAATCGCCATCTTGAGCAATACAGTAAATGCAATGACAAAAAGCAAATTGAAAATACAAATACAAAACAGGAAAAGCAACGACAAAATGGAAAAAGAATATGACTACATTTTATTATTGATTCTCTTTACATTGTTATTCCTTGTTTTGGTACTGCTGTGATTCCATAGTCGTCAATTGACTACACATTTTATGGGATATTGTTTATTCTCCCTATAATAAGAAACAAACTGAAAGTCAACACAAGATTTGTTGCATATCTGGTCACATGCCCAAGTGCCAGCAAGGCAGACAGGCGATTCTGGTGCATGCTTATGAAAATAAAGCACAGTGAAACATTTTTATGATATTTTAAGTCGTTTTGTGGTCAATATGTGCATAAAGAATAAGCTATATATGTATCTATATAGCATATATGCATTCATGCAATATACCTGTACTACTTAAAATAATTTTCAAGTTTAAAAAACAACTCAGGCCGCACGGTGGTCTAGTGGTTAGCATGTTGGCCACACTGTCACAGTCAGGAGATCGGGAAGACCTGGGTTCAAATCTCCGTTAGGCATTTCTGTGTGGAGTTTGCATGTTCTCCCCATGCGTGCATGGTTTTTCTCCGGGCACTCCGGTTTCCTTCCAAAAACATGCACGTTAGGTTAATTGGAGACTCTAAATTGTCCTTAAGTGTGAATGGTTGTTTGTCTATATGTGCCCTACGATTGGCTGGCGACCAGTACAGGCTGCACCCCGCCTGTCGCCCAAAGTCAGCTGGGGCTCCAGCATACCCTCACGGCCCTAATGAGGAGAAGCGGCATAGAAAATGGATGGATGGAAAAAAACAACAACTAATTTTTAAGGTGTGGCGGCTTTTATTTTGCAGTGGCGCACAGCTACGATCAATTACAGTCAAACTTGTCTATAGCGGCCACTAGAGGGAGTCTGCAAAAGTGGCCGCTATAGACAGGTTGCCTCTATAAACAGGTTGGCGTCCAGTTTGAATGTTGACCAGTAGAGGAAAAAAAAAAAAAAGGCAAAAAATAATAATAATAATGTTGACCAGTAGAGGGCACTGCGGACTGCGGATAAAGGTTGTACAGCACTACTAGGCTTGTTATTATCATGGTTCATGGTTTTAATCCTGAACATGCATGAGTCAAACAGTAGCACATCACATAGTACAATTCACAATTTTGCATGTCCAAAAAGGAGTAGGAAGAAGCAAAGCTTATTTAATCCTACCCCTCATCAGTTTCACATCAGTTGCAATACATTTATTCACCTCTTGTTCTTCCAAGTGTACTTTGTAGGTCTACATGACAATGTAGTGCAATCATAGCCAAGGTTTTTACTTACTAAAAGGAAGCTAGAGGCTTAATAATAACTGATAGAATATATCCACGACCCACAGAACAAAGCTGTGCTAGTAATGTCTTACGCTTGTTTTTAATACTTGACTTTTTATACGGCAGAGTGTCATTACAGCTTTAGTTCATCAGGAAGTGACGGGAAGTGACGGTGGGCGTCCCGAGCAGGAGAGCAACGCTCAGTGCTAGCTGTGAGTTTCGAGAGAGTTGGGAAGTGTGTTTATGTTGGCGTGGATGTAAAGTCTTGCAGTGTTCTCCGCTGTTAATAAAGCGATTAAAGTGCATCGGCGACGTGAGTCTCTCCTTCCTCACAACAAGCGGCATTACAGTATTGACCAGTGCACACCAGGAAATAAACGGTGTCATTTCTTACAGGCATTGGCTGGACAGCAATGTAGTGGGGCTTGTTTAACCTTTGCCTTGTGGGCAAGCAGGAAGGAGAGACGATGCTGAGAGATGTGTGTGTGTTCTGAGCTGCTGTCTGGTGGCCGCGTTCAATAAATAAAGTTGGCAGAAGCAACAGGAGAAGTTTCCTTCTTTGCTTCAGAGCTGAATAAAACTGACAAGTTAACAGACTAGTAGCGAACGGAAAAGAAGACGGCTTTGTTTGTGTCGAATACAGAAGATGAGGACTTTGATGGATTTGTGGATGAGGATTGATGAAAAATAACGTGAGTACATTCTAAAATACTTCAATTAAGTACAACCGAACTCAGTTTTGCTCCCGCTGCTGCATGCATGCTAGCGTATGTTTTTTTTTTTTTATTGTAGTGTCACTGGGAGCACGTCCTGTTCCCAGCCTAATTAGCGGTAATGCTTCGGTGCAAATGGTGCAAATGCTCTTAAAGTTACATGTTTGACCAGGAAATAGCAAGCTCAAAAGAAGACAGCTTTTTTATGTGGAACAACTGACAGTTTGTGTGGATCTTGTGAATGATTGTGACTGAGCTAGGACTCAGTAATTAAAGTCTACACACGACGGCTTCATTGATTGAAAAACAAAACTTTTTCGTGCATGAAGCTTCTACTTGAGTTGGTAATTTGGCCGCTATATGCAGTCAGATATTGACCAAGGGAGACCAAATGGGTGGCCGCTGGCTGGGTTGGACAGGTGACTGCTATACACAGGGTCTATAACATGTAAATTTGCTGCGGGGGATTTTTCAGTGGCTGCTATAGGCAGGTGGCCGTTCTATAAATGTGGCCGCTAAGACAGGTTTGACTGTATATGAAACTACACTAGTATGGAAAAAATGTCAATCTTTTTTTTTTTTTTAGAAGGATTGCCTGAGGGGCGCCGTATGCCTGCACTCTGACAGTACACGACCTTTTTTTAATATCATAATTGAACCTCTTTAAGATGGTAAACTTTTATGATAGCAACCAATAATGGAATGGGAAAAATAATCTTTTCATCCGTGTACCTCTACTTGTGGGAAAATAAACACAATAAACACAAGGCATTTCTTGATAGAAAAACAAAGCTCGTTCTATAACAATTTAACGTCAGGAAAACATATTAAATGTGATTTAGCAACAACTTTTGTAACTGAAGATTACCAACAGTATAAGCCTATAAGAAATAAGAAAGGGTCAAAGTCAAGACATCGTGTTCTATTTATCAACTTACCTGACAAAGTCCGGCCTGCTGTCTTGTATGGGTTTGTAACAAGGTTCATTTAAGAGCTGAGAAGAGCTTCTGTGCGGGAGGTAAAACAACAAAAAACAGCAACAACGTAGCGGCGACACAACAATGGAGGGCGCCATGTTGAAACTTGGAGCTCCTCGATCACGTGACCACTCGACACCAGCCAACCGGCGCGCTCTCGTGGCCAGAGGGGACATGACAGCAACAAAGTGAGTTTGAATGTCTACTGTTTTACTGTACGTTTGACAGTAAAAGTGTGGTAAAAATAAAAAAAAATGTGTATTTTTCTACAAAAGTCGTATTTATGTCAAGTTGTCTTTGACTATAGCTGTCATTGACCCTTCTTTTATGTTGTCGGGGTCCATTAGCGACTTCTGAATATGCAGGCTCAGCAGGAAACTTGTACTCAACAAACTTGGTTCCCGATTAAAATCACATTACTACCTAATGGAGAGCCCTGATAGCTGCTTGACAAGGTAAAACACAACAGGATGAGGCTCAGATGTTGTGTGTGTGTTCATGACGAAAGATGCAATTAAATTAAATGTACATTTGGCTGCCAATGAGGCATGATTGGGTACGCTGGATGAACCCACCACTCACCACTGAGTACATCACCTCCACTTTGCTCTGTGTGATGGTGTTGAGCATTTAGATTGCGTGTGTTCTGTGCGAGGAAGTTTGCAGCAGCTATCCTGAAGATGACACATTGTCAGGTTGTGAGTCATGCTGGGAAATGTGTTTGGTTTTAAAGTTTGCTTAAAGTCACTTCAAGGCAAAGAGCAAATTATTTGCTTAAAGTCACTCTAAGGCAGGGGTCTCAAACTCGCGGCCCGCGGGCCATTTACGGTCCACCAAATTGTACCTTGTAACTGCAGCCCGCAACATCCGGGCAAGCTCAGTGTTACTTACATACTTACAGGGGCAAGCAAACACCAACACTGAACTAACAGTGATGTTATCACATGGATGTATTGTGAATTGTATCGTATCGTGAGGTACCCTGAGATTCCCAGCCCTACTCCCAATACTTGATGCGGCCCAGCCTCACCCAGACTCTACCTCCACTGGCCCCCAGTGAAATTGAGTTTGAGACCCCTGCTCTAAGGAAAAGTGCAAGTTAGCAGCACATGACCATCAGCGAAGTTAGTGCCCCATTCACCTTATTTTATTGTTTACAATTTATTTGCATCTGCAACATGTAAAGTGACCACAAACAGGTGAGGTAAAAAGTAACAGACTCTTGTATGGGGGAGGACCTGTAGAAAAACAGTGCCACTGAACTTTGATGACCTAAAAGGTCATCACTGCTATTCCAGCTATGAAATCCTCCCCTGCCTCCAGCCCTCCCAAACGCCTTCCTGCAGTGTGAGAGTGCTGCAAAATCTCCCTCCTGCAATTCAATGATCACAACAACAACTATCAACATGCTAGCTCCTCAGGGTGTGGCCGACATGCTGGCAAGGTGCATTAGCGTGCCCATATGCTATGAAGCTAAATGACAACAATAAGTAGCCATTTTAAAGCCATTATCCTGCAATAATGAGCTAATGTTAGTCATTGCAAGTCCACTATTGAAGATCAGTCCATTTGTCCTGTACATTCTGTTCCAGCGTCTCTAATGAGCTGGCTGAACTGAACATCCCCTGAAGTGGAATTAAAATAGCATTCCAACAGAATAAAGAAAGAGCATTGAGTATCATGTATATTACCATGTTAAAGCTCCCATATTATAGTATTTTTCAACCATTTTAAATAAGTCTGAGAGGTCTCACAACAGTATTGCTGGGGTGCCCATAGTGCGGCCCGGGGGCCATTTGCAGCCCACGGCACAGTCTAAAATTTCAAATTCAACAAGACAACTAAAAAAAAAAAAACCCTGCAAAAATAGAAAATTAAATAGTAACTTTACGAGTATAATGTCAACATATTAGGAGAAAGAGTAATTTGACGAGAATAACGTTGTAATATTATAAGGATTTTAGTGGCATAAAGTTGAAATATTAAAGAAAAAAGACGTTTTTTTTAAAGTCGTAATGTAAGAAACAAACAAAACAAAGAATAAAGTTGTAATTTAAAAAAAATGAGGTTGTGGAAAAAGATATAATGTTTTGAGGATTAACTGTAAATACTATGGGAACAAAGTCATGATTACAAGAAGAAAATTTACAAGAAGAAAGTTGAATACTTGGAAAATAAAAAAACAGCAGAAATGTGAAAAACAGCTATAATTTTGCAAGAACAAAGTCAAAATATTAAGAGAAAAAAGTCGTATTCCAACAAGAAAAAAAGTAGCTATTATGAAGAAAAATAATGTCATTATAGCAGCATAGAGTTGAAATATTAAAGAACATTTTTATATTTTTAAAAATTGTAATATTATGAGAAACAAAATAAAGTTGTACATTTTGGAACATTAGATTGAGGAAAAAGTTCAAATTTATGGGAATAAAGTAAAAAATACTATGGGAATTAAGTATATATACTGTATACATAATTTCTTAGGATACTGTATGTACATGTGTTGGTTTAGGAAATATCAAAGTGGCAAAGTTGCATCCTTTCATTTTTCACTATGTGGCCCTCACTGGAAAAATGTTTGGACACCCCTGGTGTATTGGAAGTATATTGTCCAAAAGTCTTGATGCGGGAATGTAGACAGTTTCTAAGCCATACTGGGAACACACGGTTTTGTGTGTCTAATAAGCTGTTTGTCTCAGACAGAGTGCTATCATGTAGTTTTATGATATACACTGCACTTGTCCAGCTTAATAAATGCCATATATCACATACAGCAAAGTAAGATTAAGAAGTGGGACAGGAAAACACAAAGGTTAGCAACACTAGCATCGCTATGTGAGTTAAAGCACTAACATTACACTCACATTGTAATAGCAACATCATGCTACAGTAGGGTAGCCTGTTTGCTGAAGAAAAAGAAATCTCTCTAAACTTACCGCTCCCACACAGGCTCTAGGGGAACATATTACTTAGTTTGAACATCATTAAAATGTCCAGTTTGCACAAAAGTTCTCCTTTCTGGTCAGCTTCACACTGATTTTGGGGCTGACCAAACATCAAACACGCAACTCATCAGTGTGCCCTTTTAAATAGTTGGGTCCATTTAGGCTAATCAATAAGTCCCTCTCAAGAATGGGATAAGTAATGGATCAAAGACAAACGTTACTTAAGATTCACATCTATCAGAGGCATCGGATCAGCACGTATCCTCCCTGCCTGGCCTCAGAGCACAGGCCACAAAACAAGGTCTAACATGATCGACTCTTGTGGTCTCCGTAGTGTCCGACCAGCGGTCCTTCCCATCTTTGAGCCTTTGAGTTGTTTATTTGTTTTAAATCCATAACAAGTGACCTGGCCAAGCGACCATTCATCACTTCACATGAGTACTGAGATTTTCCATCATGCTTTGCTCCCCACTGACTTGATGCATGGCAGAGGAAATTCAGTTTTACTCAGAGGATCAACTCTTTGTCAATACTAAGCATTCATAATATGAATCACTCGCTGTACTAAACAAAAAAAATACTTAGTGTGTACTGTACGTACTGCGGTTTCCTCCCACATCCCCAAAACATGCATGTTAGGCTAACTTTAATTTCTAATTTGTATCTACAGTGTGTGTCCTGTGACAGATAGGCAAACAGCCCTCTCGCCCCCCAAAGTCCGCTGAGATAGGCTCCATGACTGTGACTTTTACATCCATCCATCCATCCATTTTCTATGGCGCTTATACTCATTAGGGTTGTGGGGATTGCTGGAGCCTATCCCAGCTGTCTTTTGGTGAGAGGCGAGGTACACCATGGACTGGTCGCCAGCCGATCACAGTGTGACTTTTACAGTATATGTATAATTATGATGTTTTTTTTGTAAAGTAGCTATTTTACTGCAAACAGATATACTTTGTGAAATCAAATGTGTTTATATTTGTTTTCAACTTCCAGTATTGTTGGTACAAGGAGCACTTCCTTTGCAGTCTCATTTCCAACCGATAGATGGCGCAGTTTCTCCCCGGCGCAAAGCAGTTTTACAAGTTTTTGTCATTTAAATGGGCAGGAACAAACATAGAGGTAGAACAGTTCAGGTCATGCGTGTGGATTGTTAATTTTGTTGAATTAAGGATGGGTGAATAAAGTCTTAAATATCCTAATCAAGTAGGAATTAAGGCTATATTTATGACGTAGTTTGTAATAGTTCAACGTGTGCTCCAGGTCCCGCCCTTTTTCCGCCAATCAACCAATGAGGCGAAGTCAAAAACAGGAATACATTTGATTGGCTGATATAGACGCCAATCACAAACTACCCTTCTTAAAACGCTCCACCCATACGCATTCGGGCAGAAAGTTGAAATCCAGGATAGAAGACACGATGAGCGCAAGTGGCGCTCTCGGAAGTGTTCAAAACTAAACCATCTTCGACAGCACTTCAAATTTGTTAAAAGAAGCTTTGTCTGAATCTCAACACCACTTGTTGCCTCTTCCTGCCAATATATTTTTTAAAACTTTTTGGGCACACCTGAGTGGCGAACATGACCTGAAGAGTAAGTTTTGGAGGATGAGCTTCTCCTGATGTTGCTTCTGATGACGATGAAGCCTGGAAGTGGCCTTCTCTCGCCGCCGTGGACAAGCCGGCGCTCAGGTGTCTTCTTCGGGGAAAGTAGACTGACGGGGGAGCGCACACACGCCTGATGATGGTGATTTAAGACATTCTTCCCCACTGTTGGGATGCGATGGTGAGCGAGTGAAGACAGAAAGACAGATAGTTTCTTATCGCCATGGCCTCGGAGGTGGTCTGCGGGCTGATCTTTAGGCTGCTGCTGCCTGTCTGCCTCACTGCTGGTGAGTTTTTAAAGTCATTTTCTTCATCCTTGCCATGTTGAACTGCTCGGTGGCGTCTGGTGGAGATGGATGGAGGATGAAGTCATGGCCCAGTCACCCCACTTCCACTACACCCACTGATAACATCGTCAGAAGGGTCATTTCAACGCAACTTTAGAGATTCACGTCAGCGTTAACGCAAATGTGGCATTTTCCCCTCGTGACGTGAAGGCAGTTGTAGACACAACGCCTTGGCTGGTATTACGAAAAATGAACATTTCTGTAACCTTCTGTAATATCTCTCTATCATATTTGTAGAGTTGATAAAAATGAAACAAAAATAATGTATTAGCAAATTTGCTAATTTGGAATACATGAGAGCAGGGGTATGCAAAGTGTGACCCATTGGCCATTTGCGAACTGTTTTTTTTTTTTATTGGCCCATGGCACATTGTATAAACAAAATTAAACAACAAAAAAAACTGAAAATGGGAACAATACACAACAAAAAGGCGCAATGTAATGTCAGCTTGTAGTACATTATTAGATACACACAGATATCCTATCTTTGTACAATAGAGGGCAGACAGTCCACCTCTGCGCATGCCTTCCCCTGCCAATTTGGAATAAAAATGAGTGTTGTAACACATGGATTAGTTCTAGTTGGAATATCACTTGCTCTGTCTCTTAAATTACCATCGTTCACTGGCGAACAACGACGCTAACAAGCTAAATAGCCAAGTTGTGGTTGCTCACAGAGTTGACATCACTTCACATGATCGACCCTGACGATGAGCTATAATATAAAAGCAGGGGTGTCCAAAATGTGGCCCAGCAAAAATAGACCAAAAGGTAAAACGTAATCAGAAAAAGCTGAAAGGCTGAAATGAATAACTAATAATAACCCAAAGCGTTTTTTTAGCCTTTTTACAATATATATAAAAAAAATAATCAAAATGTCACAGTGCCCTCCCTCAATAAAAAAACTTTAAGGATATGAACACTTTTTTTACTAATGGTATCTGAATCTCTAGAATATGTTAAAAATGAGAAATGCCAACGTAAAAGTGGACATTAAAGCTGTGCTGCAGCGTATCCGTAAGAACCTGATGATGAAAACAACAGGGGAGGGGGTCATAGGTGGGAACAGTAGTGACCACGCAGTAGTAACACTGTAAATTAGCAGCATTAAGGAGCAATGTTGTCAACCTTTGCATCTTGTTTTTACACAGAAATAGATCGGTGACGTCCGTGAAGCACAAAGCACACAAGGTCAATCAGACCTTAAATCTGTCAGCACGGTCAAACCTTACTTTCAAATATGAAGCCGTTTATATTCCATGGCAGGTTCATTACGTTGTATGTGCATTGACCTGTCGAGGTCAGCAGGTGAATGTTTATTTATTTGAGAGTGGAAAAGTGTCAAATCCATCACTCGCAGACGTTTATTGAAAATAAACACTTGTCATGTTGTCATTTAACCCATAACAACAACCCTAAACACTCATGTTTCTTTTACTTGCTGCTTCTTCAGTGTTTTGTGGATTTGTTCATGTCCTTTAAAGTGGTGGCGACTCACTCTTTTAGATGATGTTCAACCGCTTTTTTCTCTTTGAAGGCGTTGCGCAGTAGGGCTGCATGATTCTGCAAAAGAGATTACGATTAGCACGCACCCACCATGCCAGGACCATGTATTTTTGTGGAAAGAAATCACACCCTTTTTATTATTAGGCTGGCAATGATGTAATTGTCGAATTTGCATAATTGGTGGTGATGCTTTAGCAGAAAGTAAGTGGGGAAACACATGAGAAGCAAAACAAATGTTTAGAACTACAAATGAACTTTTTTGTCACTTCATTTTGGTGTTTTTTAAAAAAATATCACAATCAAGACTGAGTATGATGATTGCCACGTTAACACAATCGCAGAATTGGGCAATAAAAATGGAATTTACTGTTAAACGCGGAATCTCATAGACATTGACATAATGTGAATGAATTGTTGTCATCGTGAGGAGAAGGAGCATTCGTGTATTTACTAGCCGGACTGCTCAATCTCGATCCACATTTTTTGTTTTCAGATCCAATTTTTTTTTTAGTCTTGCTGATCTGATCCAATACAGTACCGATTGTTTTATTTTTTGTATTTATTTTTTGCTTTTGTTACAAACATGAATTTGTGGAATCCAATATGATTATGAAAATAGCTCTTCAAAGCATTAAAAATAATGCAGCCAAAGTATTGCTGAATTTACTTTATTGTACTTTATTATACACAGCATGACCAACAATATTGTTTAGCTTTTGTTTAGCCTCTGTGAGTCAGGTCTCTAATCCAATAAAAGTCCATCCAATAAAAGATAATATTGGAAAAAATGGGCGTGCAAAATACTTTCAGGGTAGGACCAATCATTTGACATGGTTATAGATCAATTTGTGGTGTGATTTAGAATATATTTTATTTAATTTTTTTAACAAACTCGCTTAGGGCACTATGAAATCCATTTTTTCAGTTTTATTTGCTTAGAATTCAGTTTTTTTGCGACACAAATTTTCGGTACTTTTGTGTGTTTATGTTGGAATAAAAGCAAATTATTATTATTATTATTTTTTAAGATATTAATCTCCCAATATATAAACTTTAATACACTTTAATATATGAAAACAACATCCAGCTGTTTGCAATGTAATATCACAGTTGTTTCAGAAATGTCTTCAACATGAAACTTAACTATAACTAAAACCCAGCTCTTACATACTTATATTCCTTTCCTCTACCCTCTGGAAAAGCTGTGTAGTGGAAGTCCATGGAGGACAAATAACTTTAAAACAAATTAGCAAAAGAGGATGGAGTAAAAATAAAGAAAGGTAAAGTATTGTACAAATTGAAGTACTGTAATATAATCTCCAAATGAAAGTGACGCAAACGTCTTTGCAGTGAAGTACACTACTACGAACGCTAGGTGGTGATTGTGGTCATTGAATGGCTTTGTGTGTAGAAGAAGACAAAGCTACATCCGATAAGGGTTAGAGAAGTTTTCCTTGTAGAAGCCGTTGGTGTAACGGATAATATAAATTTCTACAGCTCTTTGGTGTTGTGAGTAATGTTTGAATGTGTGTTTAAATGCCATCTGCTTTGGTTCATGTGGTTGTGGTGCTCCTGAGAGTCATAAAAAGGAATCGTCATTGGAATAGGTTAACTTCACTATACAAGTTGTCTGCTACGTAGTGAATTATTTGTAATTGCTGGATTACATCTTAGATTACATCTAAATTGTTGTATATGGAAGTTCCCGGCTTAATTTACTAAATAAAGTATTAGTAAAGATGTTGGATGTGAATGTTCTTTCTCACATACTTGTAATATTATCTACCGACCTGTTAATGTTGTATACTTACCACTGACTAACCAAATACACATGTATGATTTTTAGTTGGGATGCTCCGATCAGGGATTTATGCTGCCGATTCCGATACCAATCATCCATGAGCGAGATCAACTGATACCGATCACAGGCATATCAAGTGTATATTTTAAAATTTACTATTGGCTATGTGATATGAAAGGGGAACCATAAAATCAACTTCATTTAGACAAAAACATGTTTTACTTGCTTTTCCAAGAGAACATTATATCACTGCTGAAACTTAAAGGATGAGAAGCCTTCTTTAAGGAGACTGGATGCGAGAGCACACAACTTGGTGGCGCTTTTTTTTGGTACTCATCCCTAAACATAATAATAATAATTATAATAATACTTATAATAATGTTGCGGCCATAACCCATGGTAAACTAAAACTAAACTCTGAACCCCTGACACTTCCTGTGCAACACAGGAATATATTTATAGCAACACACACAACCACAAGTCTTATTTATGTCTTAAATGTCTTATTTTGTCTTATGTCAACTATATTGTGTAATAGGAGTGTAAAGGTAAGGATAGGGTTATTTCATGATAACGATAGGGGTATTTCATGTCAAGAGGGCTCTGATAATGTTAAAACTATATTTAGAAGGTGGTTAACAGGTTTTTTATGCTCTAATTACCAAAATATTCAATTTTTAAATAAGGAATCCTGCTTCGTGGAAATTTACTTGTCGCAGTCGCGTCTGAAACCAGTTAACCGTGATAAATGAGGGATGTCTTGTAACTCTAAATTGCAATTTTTTTGTGCAGCCCTATTACACACACACATTGTGGGAACGCGGCCGCAGCCTCAATGAAATGGTGTTTGTGTTTAAATGTTTCAAGCGGTTATTTTGTGGTCGGCCGCAAATGCAAACGATGCCGCTGCGGACCCGAGTCTGAGGTTGTTTTTTTAAGTCTATGAGTAAGACCAACTTAGTCCCACTGTAATGCAGCACTCAACAGCCCGATGCACCGCAGCACCACCTCTTTATTTCCAGAACCAATGGCGAGGTCATGCATGGGCTCCATTAATTCGTGGAAAGCCGTTTTAACAGTATGAATTAATAATGTGCTTGCTGGGGAGAGAATTGACTTCCCTTTTATCGTAAACATACCTTTTAATAATTTATGGTTTTTCTTTTTTTTTCTTATTATTTTTTTCAAATTGCAAATGAGCACTCTTCCGTCACCGCTGATGTGCATGGGAGCTGACAGGAAGTAGGAAAGGTAAAGTGGAATGTATGCGGCAGCAAACAGCGACGACAGCCAGGATGAGTGCTCTTGTCACTCCTCACCTGAGGATGGGGTTGTCCATTCTTTTCTGTCCTTTTGTCCACCAAAGACTGACTCTATTTGATGGAAATGTAAATCAGCAAGTTTGTTGTTTCCAGTTTCCAGTGTTGTTTTCATCAACAGTGACAATAGCGAAATTATTTAGTTGACACAGCTTTTTTTCATGAAGAAAACGAGATGGTGATGAGCTAAACGTGGCTCTTTGATGACCAAAATATGACGGGTCGTGAGTGAGTTTTTGTTGACGAGACTGGACGAAAATGTTAGTGGGCGGTCTATCAGACGTTTAAAATGCATGACGTTTCTGCCTATTGTATGCAATCTTTCTGTCAAAAACTAAAACGTAGCAATGCATCCTAGCTTAGCATGCAGCACACTTCCTGCTCAACACGCCTGTGGCCGGTGACACGGGCAACAGGAGCGCTTTTGGTGCATGCACGACGACGCACTGATTTGTGGATATACTTTAAATGTAATCCATTCGAAAGAAAAACTTAATGCATGTGCAGAGAGACGACGGTAAATGTGGCTGCAATCTCAAGCAGCAGCTGAAGGCTCATCACGCTGATATTCTTTTGAAGGTAAGTTCCAACAAGTTGTGTTAACATATCATATACATACAATGTTCAACGACAATTGGCTTGTGATACATTTCATAGTAAGCCAAGTCCTGGCGCAAACTTAGTGCTAACTTCAGACTAAAGTTAGCTTTTTTGTACTAACGTCAATTCATTAGTTTATGTGTGTGTTACTGTTATGTGACTGTAGAACATGCAGGGATTTTTAACTGGATAGCAAGTGTAATGTTGAAACATGGATGTGGAGGGTAGCAGTTCAGACCTGTTGCTGTACCCCATTTGTTTAAATCAGGGCTGTCAAATGATTAAAATTTTTAATCAGATTAATCACGGGTTTAAAATTAATTAATCATGATTAATCACCATCTCAGAACATGTCTGAAATATACCTGTTATTACTGTATTTTATTGAAAGAAAGATAAATGACAGGACAGGGTTATAAATATATATTTCTATGTATTAACAGCCCCAAATTAGCTCAACATTTTAATCAAGTTAATAGATGGCACAGATGTCTGAAAATCTATTCACCTAACAGTGGTTTCTTTAATAGCAGAGTATTTGAATCAGACTTAACTATGTTATAATGAGCAATGAGGAGGTGCGTTCAAAGACTCCATGTCATTTACGTTGACTTCACATGTTTTGAGAGAAGTTTCTGTTATTTCCGAGCCTACATTGCCACATTGCGGTATGTTAAACAGGTGGCGCTTATGTGCTTTTGCTAGCTTTGGGCCATAAGTCACAAGGGTACATCACTGACGTCATACAGACCCTACCGTGGTGTGCTTACAATAAAGTTGGGACACACGCAAAACAAACTGAACAGTACAGATACAATATAATTTGGGCCATTGCTCAGAAAGACTTCAGTACCGTTAATTTATGGCAGTACATAAACGTAAATTATTTTTAATTAAACATTTTTAGTTTTAGTTTTCCTGAGATTTTTTTTTTTTTTGGTGGGTTAAATTTTTTTGTCTCCACACTGTTCACCACACCCGGATTAGTAAATACAGTAATTGCATCGTGACGGGAAACAAATTACTGAGTGAAAAACAATGTAATACACAAGGCACACCTACGTGAGGTGCTGTGAACGGACATGCAGACGGAACCACGTGACGCACCATACTATACAGTAGAAGAAGAAAGGACGCATGCACATAAGTCCGTTGTCTTCCGCTTTCCAAGACTCGTCTAGACTTCCGACAAAGTGGAAGTACATGTGCATCATTTTGGGAGTATAAGACAAGAAAATACCGGGAGAATGTCGACTGCAGCAAGTCATGATACTCCAAATAAAGATATCACGTTTGCTTGTCAAAGATCACTTCTGGTGATGTGACGGCGACGGGTCGCTGACATCATCGTTGTAAAAAGCAGCGGATTGCTCATCTATGCGGAAATGACAGGCTGGCGTTTTCAGATTTTTCCACACTGGAAGCCATTTAAAAAAAATACTGTTTCAGGGCACCCATTATCTGTGTGGATGAGAGGTTAAAATGATAAAATAATATTTGCCGTTTTGACCTGAAAACATTTGTGTGGATAGACCCTAAAACTATCACATGTAGCACTGACTAAAATGTGACTAAAACACAAAGCATTTTTATCCAAAAGATGAAGACGAAGACTAAAAATAAAATTTCTGCCAAAAAAACATTGATCAGATCAATCCCCAATAACACCAATGTTGATGAGAAGAAAAGTTGACCAGATCTGCAGCGAAATTGTTTTTTTTTTTGTTTTGTTTTGTCTTTACCCACACCTCTCTCTTCTTATGTTATTATGACGTAAGCGTACTTGTTAACAAGCAATCAACAGCGCAAACTGGACTCATCGGCCTGTGTAAACATGACAAAACGTGGCGCGTTTGAGGCCAAAGATAAAAGTTGGCCCTCTTGAGTGACGACTGAGTGCAGCAGATGTTATCTGGGACTCAAAGCACCTGCTACTTCCTTCCCGTCTGCAACGCGCCGGCTGCACATCCAAGTCCTAAAGGAGCAGGAAACGACTGCTGACATGACGTAGTCTCTTTTCTTCAACGCCCCCCCCCCAAATGTGCATCTGACAGCACCTGTTTTGAAAAGCATACAGCTGCCTGCAGGGCCTTGTGTACACAACACCCAAACAACAGGAGCAGCCCCCTCATCCCGACCGCTGCAAGCACACACGCACACTTTTGCACTGTTTGGGTCGGCACACAGCTGTTTACTGGAAGTCAGGCACACAGAAATGCCGTTTTGTGTATATAGTTGTCGCCGTTTTGAGCGGTGAATTGGTTCCAGACCCGACCGCAATAAGTGAATTTCTGACAAGTAGGAGTAAATGGAATATTTTCGTAGTTAAAGCATATAAAACCTATTTATGACTGTTTAACATTATTAGAGCCCTGTAGACATGAAATAACACCCCTATAGTCACCTTTATACTCCTATTACCTAATATAGTAGTCATGTATAGAGACAAAGACATAATAACTCGTATGTTAGCGCTGGGAAAATTCCTTGTTGTAGCAGCTGGCTTTGTTGACATGACATTGCACATCTCTTACACACAATCTACGGCAGGGGTCACCAACGTTTTTCCTTGTGAGAGCTACTTTTACAAAATGAAAATGGCCAAGAGCTACTCATTTTTGTAACAGTTATTTTCAGAGCTTATTTTAAACCCAAACAAAGCGAATATGCTTGTTTTACCAGAACATTAACAAAATGTAGGTGTCCACAACTCACATTTTGTATTTCAGAATGCATTTCTTTCTACTGTTCTTTCATTATTAACTGAAAACCTGAATGAAAAGCAGGCTTGCAGGCACCTCATGTGGTTGTGGGGGGCTACCTGGTGCCCGCGAGCACCACGTTGGTGACCCCTGATCTACGGGATCACTGCAGGGACATAAGAGACTGCCACCGCTTAAAGCACAGCAAGCTACTGAGCTAACTAGTTAGCCTCTCCAATTTATTTATTCTTAAAGAAAGGGTTTGAAAGTGAATAGTGAAGAACAAAAAAGTAAAAAGCAAAAACTTACCACTTCCACTCAGAATGGGAGGAAAATTTATTTGACTCTATCATGTTGGACACACCATGGCTGACTAAATGCAGTGTGAAGGTAATGGAATGTAAGCTAATGTCTCATCAATGTAACATTACTGATGCCTGGTGATCAGAATAGTACGTATGACTTCAATATTTTTTGACTAATAGTCCATAGTCAACCACGAAACAACAATCATTTATTAATAATTTTTTTAAGAACCGCGAAAGAGTGAGAGAACGATAAAAAAAAAAAAATGTAACCGCGATGTAGCACGGGACGCTGTATTGTGATGTTTTGTATGAACCACTGAAGCTCATCACCTCAGAGGAAGACATTTGTAATTACTGGTCACACCTTCACACTTGAATTTTCTTTACTCATGTTGATCAGCATTAATATAAAAAAAAAGATATTTTGAATAGTCTACAGTCTTCTTTCTGAATCTACACTTACATCACCTACATTTCATTTGTTCTTCCTTGAACTGAAGAACTGCGATTGGCTGGCGACCAGTCCAGGGTGTACCCCCCTGTGCCCGAAGTCAGCTGGGATAGGCTCCAGCATACCCCCGCGACCCTAATGACGTGAAGCGGCATAGAAAATGAATGGATGGATGAACTGAAGAGTCCTTTCGGGTTAAAGCTGAAAACGTTTTTAGTGGTAGTTAGCATTAGCTGTCAAGTCAACTTGATTAATACTCATTCTAACCCAAATTTTTTATTTAAATAAGGAATCATGTAAATCCAATTAATCTGTTCCAGAACGCCAAAAATGTTAACACAAAACACTTTTTCATAGTTTCCCATGCCAAAAACAATTGGATATGCATATAAATACATTTAAATGATGAATGAAAGGGATAAATGATAGGTTACTTTTACACGAAGGTGGTGTCCATGTTGATCTTGCCGCCACGTCATGTGTTTGCCAACAATCACGTCTTTAGTGAAGGTGTAAGTAAGTAAGGTGAAAGGGGTACCAAAAATGTGATATAGCAAGCAAAACTGGAAGTTATTTTCTAACCAATTTGTGTATTATTTTGGCTGATCTTTCAAGGCACACAGAATATTGTGTTCTATGGCAATAGGCTATATAAACGTGGAATAGGGGTGTAACTAGGCCTGTCACGATAGCAAATTTTGCTGGACAATAATTGTCCTACAAATTATTGTTGATTATCGATATTATTGACAACATTTTTTTAGACATTTTTTTATTAATTATATGGCATAATAATGACAGTACGTTGTATCAAAAGCAATAAACTTGAATTTCTCAAGGGTATTTAACATTGTAATTGTAAAGTCAAGAGCTTTTAAATGAATTAAAAAAAACAAAAAAAGACGAAAAAAAACTAAAATGGACTGTCACTTTTAGCAAAAATTGCACTTCAAAAAATCACAATCAGAACCAAAAAATAATTAAAAAAAATAGACACTGTGTCTCTGTTAAGAAAAAAACCCACTCCAATAAAAACTTGAAAAACCTTTGCTATGTCGCGAGCGACGGTTTATATTTACTTTGCCAACCAAACACCTCAGTCCCCGTTGGTCTTATCGCCCTTCTTCCTTGTCACTACTTTTGAACAAATGCGACGTATCGGTTCGTCTGTGTTCACCCGCTCACCTTGTTCATTTTGTGTAAAACTGAATTCCTACACTGGGGCTGTGGCATTCATCTTAGAAACCATCGCTTCTGTGCCTTCATTCATGTTAGCGTATGCTAGCTCCATAAATAAATACCTGGATACTGGACAGTGCAGGTGAAGTTTCCTAGATTCCTGTTGTTTTTTGTAAGGGAATCAGGTATCAATTAATTATGGACATAAACAAACAAGCAAACAGCAATTCATGGCAAATACATTCACATTTTATTTGAATCAAGTGCAACCAGCACTTGTTGAATTAACAGGTTAACCTTTACTGCTCTCATTTTCAATATTCAATACTTTTTCTATAAAAGTACAGTAAGTGCAACCTACATTTCAACAGTAGGTTTACCTGCTACTTCTGGTTTTACTTGTCAACATAAAAATAATACAATATTAACATCAATGTGATGAGAGGTAAGTGTCCTTGATTTGAGCATGACGTCCAGCTACCTGTCGTTATCGCCACTCGTTCAGTTTGATGGCACACGCTGACATAGATAGGCTTAGCATGTGATAAGCTGTCGTCAATTGACTACACATTTTACGGGATACTGTCTATTCTCACAGTAATACGAAACAGTGAAAGCCAACACCAGATGTGTCGCGTATCTGGTCACACATGGGCAAGTGAGAGCCAGCAAGGCAGAGAGGTGATTCCGGTGCATGTTTATCACAATAAAGCGCAGTGAAGCATTTTTATAATATTTTAAATTGTTTTAAATAATAAGCTGTATATGTAACTATAGAGCATATATATCTATTCAAACAGCATATTGCTTAAAATTGATTTCATGTTTAAGAAGAAAAAAAACATAATTTTTAAGGTGTGGCAGCTTTTATTTTGTAGTGGCGGGCTGCCACGATCAATTGCATGTAGCGGAAACCCTGAAACTATGCTAGTACATGTGGGGGGAAAAAAGATCAATCATTTTAAAGTACCTCACTTGTACTCGCTACCTTTTAGTCAGTGGGTAGTTAGCATTAGCCGCCTTAGCATGAGTCAACATTTTATTTGAAAATTTGTTAGCCATGTAAAATATCACTTCTGTTGCCAAAATGAAAGGAGCTGTTGAAAAAGGTTAATTTTAAGTACAGTTTTGCACAGGGGTTGATGGTCTGAACATTATATTCTTATTTTATTAAAAAAAAAAAAAAAAAATTCCTCACTTATCGCCTGCAGTGCAGTGCAGTGGTGAGGCTCCACACCTCCTTAAAACCCGTTGTTTCTGTTTTTGGGCCCAAAGTCTTGAACTCTATCTAGTTTGTGGCCGGGATAACGTTTGACCAAGATGAGACATAAGCTCGGTTCAACAGCGAGAAAGAGTGCGTTTTTTTGTTGTTTTTCTTTGTTCATGCGATATGTGAAAACAACAGGCGTTTATTTTCCTTGCCGCTGTTAAAAATCCTCCAACGGTGAGTCACAAGGCAGTCAGGAAGAGTGCGGTCAAGCTACAGGGAGCTCAGCCATGCAGATAAATACTTAAAGACTGGAACTAATAACAGTTAAATGGTTGGCGTTTGTTCAGCATCACATTTAATGATTAAAATAAAGTGAGAGCAGAAAGACGCGAGACCACAAATATCAAGCTCCGCTCACTTTCTAACCTTTTTTTTTTCTTGTTTGTTTTAGCAAGATAGTCTGCTTTAGAGTTATGCAACCGTGGCAGAATATATATTCTTAATCATTAGATTAGATTGAGCTGTCTGTGTCAGGAGTGCCGGAGCCAGTGAGCAAAGGCAGAGCTAATGTTGCTGAATGGGATCATTGAGTTTGCAAAGATAAATAAAAGTAACTTTTTTTTTTGAGTAGTTTCCGACCTGTAAAGGCTGTGCTTGTTGATTTTAGGTACAAAGAGAGAATTTGAGTGTCGCTCAGCACACACCTCCACAAGTATGCAATCGATGTAAAGAAGCAGGCGGCTTGCCACTTTGTTTGCATGATGAATTCAAGCACATTTCAAGGCTTTTAAAGTGTCCTCATCTCCTTTGGAGTTAAGCGACATTTAGCTGGTAAAAGTCCCTGATTGCGACCGACGCCGCCCCCAATCAATAGATCAATACATCAATTTAACACTGGTCATCATATACAGTCTGAAGATGCATGCGTCATTTGTAGTGATGCATCCTTTACTTTGGAAACAGGAAATGGCTTTATTGTTTCGCTAATGTGCTTTCGGCAGTAATGTGTCCACTGTTAAACTGATTAAAACATTGCTTTCGTACTCTTTCCCGTACCTGCTTAGCCTAGCTATAGCATGTGGGCAGGGGCGCTGTATAGGGAGGAAAGTTAGGACAATTCCAAGGGCCCCTCACTGACAGAACAAAATATGTAAAAATGAAAATAGGATTTTTGCTGACAACAGCTGCCCGGTGGGGCCCAATGTGATTTGTTTGTTTTCCCATGGGGCCCAGAAAGTGATGTTTAAGCCAATGTAGATTGGTTATTGCTGAGTCGGTGCAACTTCGATCGTAGCGACAAAAACAAACACATGTACTAATTCCAGTTCCCCCACAGTTGGACTATTGTGCTCCTCATTCTCCACTTTGCTGCAGGGCTCCTATTTCGTGCTGAGTTTCACCCAAGGAAATAATTACCTTAGTTCGTTCCACTAATGAGGCAGAGAGCATGGTTTTAAAAGATACGTTATTTTACTACAATTTGTTTAAAAACATTAAAAGTTACTATGTGTGATATATCGATATTTTTGAAATATTGATATTTCTTTGAAGCGCGATACCAAAAACAAACATATCGTTCATATCGATCTAGACTGCATTTGGGCTGTTCTGTTGTATCTTGACACGGAGGTCTGCCTCACTCATCACTGCTGTGTGGGTCAGGGCTCCTTAGCGAGGCTACTGCCCCGCCCCCCTCCATGCTCCGTGCTAGATCTGGTGACATTCCAAACCCTCTTGGCGACATTTTGTCAAAAGCGACTAGCGACAAATCTAGCTACTTTTTCTGGCGCCGTTGGAGAGTTTCTGGTATTTGGGAACATAAAAGTGAAAGTAAGGCTCCCGCTTCACATTGCAGTGCTGATCCAGGCATCCTCGAGGCACGATGTCACCGGGGTGGATATCATCCTGTTTTACAGAGCGGGATCTCAAACGGAAATGTTGGTTCATCTTCATTAAATGAGTGATTGTTACACTCAAGCCTTATTTGGACTCGGTACTTACAGTACCTGTCAGTGTGTCAGAAGGTGTGATGGAAGATGTGTGATGAATAAAGAAGTCCTAACTACAAGATAAAAAGTGGAGGCTGGAGGCGAGTCTGGATGTAATTATTACGCTGTTTAGCCTTTGAGAGGCGCTAGCCAAGATAAAATACTAAAATAATTCAAAAACAGGGAAATCAGTCATCTTATTCAGAAATGGTTTTGATCCTAACAAAACAAAATGTATTCAGTGAGATTTTTATATTAGTCATTGTAAATGACAGATTACTTGCCTGCATTAATGTGAAGGGTGATACTGAGATCTGGATTGCAGCATAAAGGCCAGATCTGGCTCACTGGCAGTGGTATTGATGCGTACGATGTCACGCGGGTGAGAGCCAGTCGTGTCTGCACGCGGCTCTTGTTAAAGTTTATAATCGAGACTGTCTTCTCACACAAATACATCGATCCAAACAAGCTCAGCATTTTCTTAGCAAATGTTTGAATCTCTTGGAACCTGCCTTTATCCAACTGTCGGTGAAAGTTGGCGAGAGAGAGAGCTGGTGGTTGTCGACTGCGGCTCTCGGCGTCACACTGCAGCTCAGTGAGCTCTAGCTGCAACTGGTCAGGAACAGCATCGTGGGTCCACTTTCATTTTTTTGTTAATTGTCGCTATTTTAGAAACTGTCCGGAAAAGGTTACACAGCGACATGGAGCTGGACAGAGTGCTGCTGTCCTCTTGTTGGTAAATGTGAAATTGCATTTACCATGTATTTTACGCTGGTCAACAGGGGTTGGGCCAGACGTTAGTAATTTTATGAGAGAGGCTGCGGGCCGAATTAAATTTGACCACGGGCCGGACTTTGGACATGTCTGCTATACTGTAGAAGAAGAAAGGACGCATGTGCATAAGTCCGTCATCTTCTGCTTTTCAGGGTTGAAGTGGAATTACATGTGTGTAATTTTGGGAGTATAAAACAAGAAAATACTGGGAGAATGTTGACTTTGGTGAGTCATCGAGGAAAAGGCTTCTTGAGACGTCATCTGTACTTCTGTGAAGAAGGTGTCGGACGTTTCGCTCCTCATCCGAAGAGCTTCGTCAACGAACTAATAAGTGCTGGTATCCTAGGCCTTACATACAGTAAGAGTGGGCGGAATTGGTGTGCCAACACCCTCCTCCTATTGGTTCCTGACACTAAGCCTGGGCGGAGTAGTGGTATAATCCTTTCCTGCTATTAACACCTCCGATAAAAGGGAAGTGTCGCTCCCTGAGTTGGGTTAGCTCTTCGGATGAGGAGCGAAACGTCCGACACCTTCTTCACAGAAGTACAGATGACGTCTCAAGAAGCCTTTTCCTTGATGGACAACTCCTGTACAACTGAGAGCCTACACAGACGCTTTGGTGAGTCATGACACTCGAAATATTCAGATATTATGTTGGCTTTTTGGGGCGCTGACGTCATGGTTTTAAAATCCTGCCGATTGCTAGTCTGTTGAGATACAACGAGTCGTTTTTAGATTTTACCACTCTGGAAGCCGTTAAAAAAAAAAAACTGTTTCAGGGCACCCAGAACGCTGTTTCTGTGTGGATGAGAGCCGGAAATGATAAAATACTTTGCCATTTTGACCTGAAAACGTTTCCGTATATATACCTGTAGTATTATGGTAACATGCATCAGCACGAGTCTTATGTATGTCTTAAATGTCTTGTTTTCTCTTATTATGCCTATTTGTTATTTATTTTTGGCCTAAATCAATCATTTCCTTATGGCTAAATGATTTAAAATACAAATATATAGCATTCAGAAAATTCATTGATTGATACATTGTGATATGTAGTATTCTACACTTGTCACTAGGTGTCAGTAATGTTACATTATGCTACGTTGATGAGACAATAGCCACTGCAGGAAGTACTCGAAAAGGAGCAACAACTCCCGATGTGAACATGTACGAGTCTATATTATGTCTTATTTTCACTTATTATGTCTACTATATTGGGTAATAGGAGTGTAAAGGTGACTATAGGGGTGTTACTTCATGTCTAGAGTGTTCTCGTAATGTTAAAGACCATATGTTGAAGGTCATAAACAGGTGTTCTATGCTGTAAACCAAATATTCCATTTATAAATTAGGAGTTCTACTTTGCGGAAATTCACTTATCATGGTAGGGTCTGGAATCAATTAACCGCCATTATTGAGGGATTACTGTATATGTATTTCTGTTTGTGTACATCCTAGTGTCACACTGACTTGCTTAGAAGAAATAAACTGTGACAGGTCTCTCCAATGGCGTTTCCATGTCAAAGGGCTCTGACTAACCTGATAAAGTTTGTATAACTATGCTTCTGTCCCTTCCTTTGGGGAGACACTTGCATCAGACGGCAATAGGGTTTGTGTCGACTTATCTCCTAGTTAGAATATCTAAGACACACAGCAAAAGGGCCAAATGTGTCATGGAACATCATGTTTTGTCGTAACTGAGCTACAGACACAGTTGTTATTATGCTGTCACGTTTTGCAAATTGTCTTGTATGTCAGCTGACCGTAGCTCTTCCCTAGAGCCCAGAAGTTGTCTACTATTTGTGTGTCATCTGGATATGGCCGTGGCAAGCTCGTCATTTCCTGTCTTCAAGGACAGAAAATGACATACTGTCTCCAAGGACAGTACGTTAAGACATCTGGGGTGATACGAGCAATGATTTTGCTAGTCCCAGTAATGCTGACCATTTGTGAAAGACGGTTGTGAAATGGAGTCAACAAAGCCAATGCATGCCTTCTACGAATGACAAGGCTCAGGATTTTATTACCATAACCCATGTTTCTCTAGTTGACCATGCGTAAAACTGGCCACCTTCAACTCACTGACGTCTCCTGTTTGTGTTTGTGCAGCTTGTGTCTTCAGGTACAATGTCCTGTCCTTCATCTACCTCATCTACCTCCTGCTTATTCCGCTCTTCCCCGAGCCCACGTGCACAACTATGCAGGGTAAGAACCACACAAGCCTCACAGAAAACTAGTCAGCAGCGGATCAGCTGTGCCTGTGCTGGTTGCAGCCAAGTAATCCGCTGTATTTTGACTCCCATCATTTTTTTCCAAGACATGATTAATTGACAATTAATCCACACAATCAACAGAGCTTAACTAATCAGTTCATTCAATAGCATACACTTCCCTTGTTAACGTTGTAATTGTGAATGAATTCAGAAGACTGAGAAGCATTCACACATTCAATTGTACACCATTTTTCATCTGTGTATTCCTCTACTACTTCTTCTGCCTCATTTTTTGCTTGTTAACTCCTGCCCTGTTTCTCAACCAATCAGCCTCATATATGGCACGTTGGCTCTCAGGGCTTTTCTTTTTTTTTTCTTTTTTTTGTCCTGTCCAGCCATTAGCCATTATTGTTGATCTAAATGCCCTTACGTGCTCAACAGATTTGCTCTGCCAGGGAAAAGTGTGAGATACACTTCCTATGTTATACAGAATTTATTTGACTTGGATGTTTTTTTGTTATGCAAATTTGGAGCGGCCAGACCGAAACAGGAGGGGATAGAGAAGAAGAGAAAAGAAAACAGAGGGTGGAGTGTGTGGACAAGAGGGGGACAATAAAGAGAGACAAGGACAACAGCAACAACAACAATTGTGACAATAATAACAAAACAACAGAAACAAACAGTATTACATCAGCAAATGTCTGTGAAGGCTATAAAGACCATGACGGAAAGGACAAAATAATATCAACAACCACAATAATACGGCATTGAAACAGTTATACACATTAGTAGTAATAGTAGTAATGAAATTATTAACTATGATAGTGAACAGAATGACAATAACTGTACTGTACACAATTGTAATAACTAGAATCATATTGCCAATGTCACTGTCGTAAAACCACCAACATAATAACACCCTGGTTAACTCAGTGAGTTATGTGGGGAAGTACGTATGTACTTTGAGTGTGCATGTGTACGTGTGTACAGGTATCTCTGTATGTGTGCATGTCTTCATGTGTATATACAGTACATGTGCGCGAATGTGTGAACGTGAAATTGTCACTGAGAATGCATGAAAGGAGAGGGACTGCCTTCCACCACCCAGCAAGCTCCACCCCACACAGCCAGGCCAAGCCATCACCACCAGAAAGTCACCGGGCCCACAGGGGCGGGCAGAACCAAGACCAGCCCACAAAGCCCTGCCCCCCTGGCAGACCAGCAAGTGCGCGCAGAGAGGCAATCCCAACCAGAAGAGAGACCGACGAGAGACCACACCCCACAAGGGCAGACGAGCACCGGGGGCCACGCACCAGCAGGCCCAGAGACGCCCCGGCAACCGGAAAGGAGCCCGACCACGGCAACCCCCACCCCCAGGGAGCGACGCCCGCCCCAGGCCACCCCATGCCCGACACAGGATCGCCCCACCTAGGGAGGAAGTAGACATCGCCTCCCCCCAAATGACGGAGGTCCGGGTGGCAGAGATGTAACACCCAGAACCTGCCCCCACGGAGCAAACCCCTGTGTATCCCCATTTAAAAGGAATACAACAAAATAAATAAATACATCGATAAAAAGTAAATAAATAAAAGCATACACACACACACACACACCGTGGTCGACCACCCGACACCCAGAAGCCCCACGCAGGGGACCCGGGGCGCAGCGGAATACGGGACCCTGGGGTCCCAGACCCCAAGCCGCCGAGAACGCGGACCACTAGGGAGCAAGAAAACCCCAGGCCCCCCCATCCCAACAGCTGGATGTTACCAGCAAGGCAGGTGAGGAGGAAAGCCAGCAAATGAGCAAGCGGGCACGCAAACGGACGAGCAGCAAGGCAACCCACCACACCACACCAGCCGACACCCGTGGGGCAGCAAATCACCGGAGAGGGCGTGCCGAGCCCCCAAGCCGAAGCCAGACCACCTCCCCTGCTCCCGGAACCAATGGCGCACTACCCACGCACCGGAGCACCATGGTTGATGGTTGCTGGTTCGATCATCACTTGGTCAATAGATTTCAACAGTTTTTGTGGACATTCATTCTACGTTTCACTTCAGCTTCAGAATTTCAGCATTCACATGCAATTTCTATTGAAATAGTTAGCATTTTGAATTTTTCCAGAGAAGAATGCATGAATCTTTCAACATAAACAGGAGGTGGGACCCGAATCATTGGAGGTCTGTGCTCTAATGAGTGACGTTGTATTTTTTTTTTTTTGTGGCAAAAGCTTTGAACTGATACCAGCACAAACGTGTGGATGGCCAATGAATAACCCATTGGAGTGTAAATCCAGATAAAAAGTGTGGATCAAGGATTATTTGCCTTTTCAGGCCGATTTTCCGCATTTTCCTAGTTGGCTGACATCCTAGCTTCCTCTGTGATATATCAGGGTGTTTTCCTTTGATTTTCCTTGAAATGAAATGGAGTTTGACCCATGAAAATTAAAATTTTGCTTAGTGCTCCAGCTGTAATAATAAAAATGATCTATCGAAAGCTGCCATCCATTAAATTCTGCATAAATGTAATCTGCTTGAACAGAATTAATATTTTAGGAAAAGGCAAAACAAAAAATTTCAACCACGAATGAGGGAAAAAAACCCAGAATAGATGTTTCAGAATGTTTGTCCTAATATTTGACCACTCCTGTGAATGAAAACAACCACTGAGGTGGTTGCAGGTCTTGCAGTCACCGGGTTGGGCTGCCTCCAACAGAACACCTTCCAGAGACTCTTCACCTTTCAGTTATGTGAAGGAAAACCCCATGCAGCGCTCAGTAATACATAAAAAAAATTTGGGCGGAGGCCGAGAGGCGTCCCCCTCGTCTCCAGCAAGGATAACAATCAGGAAGTAAAGCACAGTCGGAGTGGGCCACTTTGCACTCTCATCAATAGTTAAAGAGAAAGCCAGAGCGTACTGCTCATGGATTTGATCCATGATCCATGTCGGCATGTACACTCACTGGCCACTTTATTAGGTACACCTACACTAATCTGACGACATCCAGCACAGCAAGCATTCACTGAAAAATATGTTTTATATTGTGCTTGTGGTGGTGCATCAGTGTACTGCGTCATGCTGACCCTCTCTCATAGCTAAATGAGGTTGCCAAATTAGAAACACCTCTCAGAATGACAGTACATCACAGCATACTACAACCACAATAATGTACCTTTTAAAACATATTTGTTGCCCTATCCTGCTCATTTCAGGAACTTTTAAAATAATATTGGATTCCGGTGGGGCACCATCGTGGTCTTTAATAAAATGCAAAATAAATATCAAGTTGTTTACAGGGGAAATCTGCATTCGTCTGCTCTTGACCGACATGCTTGGATTCCACTGCCACCTCCCTGATGATTGTCATTGGTCAGGGGTCAATTGTCATTGTCAACAACAATTATGCTGGTGCAGTTTTGTCAGAATGCAATATGTAAAATGTTGCTGTAAGCTGGTATAATACACGCCAGCATACAAACTTTAAAACTGTTCTGTCTTGTGATACTTTGTAAAGAGAATGAGCACTTTACTTTGATGATCCACTTCAAGGACTTTCAGCAGTTACGATGGTCAAGTTAATTCAAAGCAAATGCTCAACGTGAATAATTCATGTCATGTACTTTAACGTACCTTAAAAAGACACAGCAGAGTGCCATGCCCCAGGATGCAACAATCCAAACACAAACACAGGACAATGTAAAGTGCTGTTCTTTTGAGTTGTATGCTCTAGTCTAGTGTAGCATTTGTGACCTTGATATGGATTTGAATTGACTGAGTAGTATTATCCATCCATCCATCTTTTATGCCGCTTATCCTCACTAGGGTGCCGGGGGTATGCTATCAGCCTATCCCAGCTGACTTCTGGGTAAAAAAATTGTAGTTTGCAGTGTTGATAAATTGGTAGAATAGAAGATTATTTTTTTTTAACAGCACCTCACAAAAGGGAGTACACCCTACACCTACACATATCTGCAAATATTTGATTATATATTTTCATGAGACAACACTGAAAAAAGCCACTTTGATCCAATTTAAGTTAGTCTGTGTATGGCTTGTGTAACAGTGTGAATGTACTGTCCCTTCAAAATAACTCAATACACAGCCATTCATGCCTAAACTGCTGGCAACAAAAGTGATTACACCCCTAAGTGAAAATTTTCTGATTCTTTTTTGGAGATAAAGCAGAAATTAGCTGAACAACACCTGTTTGAGAAACCTCTCATGGGTTCTCTTGGGATCAACTTGTGCAACTTAACTGCAGTTGTAAAACAAAAAATTACCTGAAGATGACTTTCAGGCAACCAAAAACACCCAAACCCTATGTGCTGAACCTTTCCACCAGTTAGCTTGCAAGCCAAACACTCCCCATACCTCCCGGTTTACAAGCGTTCTTTTCCCAGACTTTGTGACCGCCCGGGGAATCGCTTTGGGAAATTAGCACAAATTGTTAAACGTTTAATACGCCTTCCGCGGTCTGGTGAGCACATTTGATAAGGTTTGGTCACCTGAGTCAGGATATTGTATAAGTGGTTGGTGCTCCCCACATGAAGAATAATACTGAAGATGTTTCTCCATGGAGAACCAACCAGTACTGGCAGCAGGAAGAGAGACACTATGAGGACCCATAACAAACATCTGACTATAGCGTGTTATCACCATCGCCATCCATCCATTCATTTTCTATGCCGCTTGTCCTCACGAGGATGGCGGCTTTGCTGGAGCTATCCCAGCTGACATCGGGTGAGAGGCAGGCTACACCCTGGACCAGTGTTCACAGTAACTGTTGAAATGTTACCAAATACCTGTAGGTGTGCTATAAAAGGGCCATGTGTGGAACAGCTGTGGCTGCTCCTCCGACTGTTCCCAGCTTTCCTTCACTGGCTGGCTGCTATTTGGAGGGCGGCTTTGCGAAGAACATGTGGCTCTCAGGAAGATCATTAAGTGTGACCACCAACGGGCTCAAAATCTATATCCTCACCAGAGGGGAGTACTCGCTAGCACGCAACTCTGCTCGCTCACTGTGTTATAAAGTCAAATTTAAACAGCATTGGTCTCAACCAAAAGATTTGTTAGCCCTGAAAGGAGTCACCTCTGAAAATGTTCAGTGTACGACAGGGAGCTGTGGATACCAGCATTTTGTTGATGTTCTGACAACCCTATTTAATGACTGAGTAGGTTGGATTGAAGGCTGTTGAAGTGAGACGTGTGAGATGTTACATTGCTGGTAACGTGCGCTGGTATTTCTGAGGTTTTCATTTTGTTTGGTACTTTTGGGACATTTTTGTTTGTCTATTTTTAATAAAATTTTGCCCTGTAAATATTTTTGCGTGTACAATCTCTTTCACTATACATACTTTCACACTGCTTTACACTGTGGGACTTTTTTTTTGGAGTGTAAATAAAACAAAACTCGCCACCACCAGTATCGACTGAGCCATCATAATTTTTTTTTGGTACAGTCTTTGAGCAAACCGTGACACATATAAAAGGTAAGAACACAAATGTTTTTCAGTTAATACAAAATAAATAACTAAGAAGTATCTGAAAACAATTTGAAAACTTTTTTTAACCAAAGTGAATTAGTCTCTTCTTGTTTTGGTTATCTTCTTCATGAGAAACCTGTGTTAACATTTAAAAAAACGTCAAAGGAGTTAGTTAGTGCCTCACCAGCCATGAACCTCACCGCACGTCACTGATAGAAACACATATGAAAACATGAAATCAGTAGTTTTCAACCTTGTTCAAATGAGCTATTTTATGCCCGAAGCCTTCCTTGTACTGTAGATCTAAACTCATAACGTGAGTCTTCATTCAAAGAAGAGTAGCATTTTTACTCTGCATGTTATTTAGCTGTATACAAAACTAAGAGATGGTGACCTCACAAATGCTGTTCCCCTCCTCTGGCAGGCCACACAGGGCGTCTGCTGCTGTCCCTGTGCTTCACCAGTTTGTCCTTCCTGCTTGTCCACGTCATCTATCAGATTACTGTCAACAGCCTACTGGCCAGCAAGTCCATCAGCTCCGACTTCAACTGTAAGTACACTATGCAGCAGCCTCTGAAGATAGAACCCAAAGCAACTCACAGAGAACCTCATGAACTGTTCATCATACATCATACGCATTTGAACAGGCCGGCAATGCTCCTTAACCTCGACCCAAACAACACACTCATGGTGAATAAAAAAAGACCCATGGTTAATCAAAACTGCATGAAACCATGGAGCCCAAACTTGTTGTAGACCATTAAAAATGATGTGTTAACATGGTACATAAGAGGTACACAGACCATTAAACATGATGTGTTAACATGGTGCATTAGAGGTACACAGATCATTAAACATGATGTGGAAACATGGTTCATTAGAGGTACACAGACCATTAAATATGATGTCAACATGGTACATGAGAAGTGCACAGATCATTAAGTATAGTGTAAACATGGTAGATTAGAGGTCCACAGACCATTAAATATAGTGTAAACATGGTAGATTAGTGGTCCACAGACCATTAAATTTAGTGTAAACATGGTAGATTAGTGGTCCACAGACCATTAAATATAGTGTAAACATGGTAGATTAGTGGTCCACAGACCATTAAATATAGTGTAAACATGGTAGATTAGTGGTCCACAGACCATTAAATATAGTGTAAACATGGTAGATTAGAGGTGCAATATGCGGTACATAAACTTCCTATGTGTGAACTACAAACATGGAAGGTACTTCAATGTTACCATGCATGTTTGAAAAAAAATAAACTAAAATGAAATGTGATATAAACATGATACAGTAGTGTTTCACAGATCATTCAATGTGTTGTAACCATTTTACATAAGAGGTGCACAGACCATGACATGCATGTGGTTGACGTGCATTGTGGGTGTCCGTGGGGCTTGTTTGACACGATATCAGCAGTGAGTCACTAAATCGGAATCGGGCACTTAGACCCACAGTGTAAATCCAGTTTAAAGTGGTTTTATTAGTTGGGTGAGGTTCTGATGGGAATATTTATGAGGAGTTTCCCAGTTTGGCAGCTGAGTGTATTTTGGGGGAAGGGAAACTGCTTAGTTGCATTTCTGTGTTTCACAAAAGTTTCCTACATTTGGAGTGAATGCCTTCCTTATCTAACGTTTCTACATCTTGCATTTTGCCCCCTGACACCCTTTTCCTTTCGGCAGCCCAACGTAAACAAGGAGACCTCCTTTACAGAGAGGTGGTTATCCTCCTCCTTTCTATCGTTTCCTTTCTACATGTAAGCCAAATGCACCATTAGAGCGGTAAACGGAGTCTCGTGTGACGGAGGAAAGCCTGGCGAGCTCCAGCTGTTCCGTGGGTCATTGACTGGTCACCGCCTGAGCCGATTCGCGTGCGAGTCATCAGTCATTGCTCTGTGTGCTGACTCCACACGTGGAGGGTGACTGCATTTACAAATAGTTTTTGGGTTGGTGTGTTCATCGACCAAGACATGGGTGGAGCTGGCTAAGAGGAGGAGGTGGGGGTGTCTTATCAAACCGTAACCGTCACTTTTTTTGTTCGTTTTCCTGCGATTGTGCTGATCAGCGACCACGCCCATCTGGGAGGCTGACACAGACCATACAAATTTGTCATCTTTTTTGTTTGTTTGTTTTGCCAGTTGGATGGTGTATTTGTGACACTTAGTCAGGGATGTGCTTTGCCAAGCTGTTAGAAATGTGGTACAGCACCTCCCGCTGATTCTTTCCTCACATCTCATCCATCCTTCACCGTGCCACATTCCTGCTGTGTGAGATCATGTTAGTTGATAATACAGTGATGTTGACATGTTTTCAATGTAGTGAGTCCGTGGGACCAAGAGGTGATGATTTGAGTGGGTCCCCAATTTTAAAAATGTCAAGAGATGCTAGGGTATGCCCCATACAATTTGAAATCTTGCATCGTTTTTATTGTACCCCTCTGAGATTGTTTAGTTTGGGGCTAAAGGAATCACCGAATCTGGTTCATGCATTATGGCTTTCTAAAGAAATGAAAAAATCTTGGGCACAAATATATAAAAACCTAACTTTTGTCATTATATTATTCCTTTTAATCTATTTTTGCCATTTTTGCTGTTTTTCTTTTGTTTAATGTGCCACGGACCAATCAAAAATGAGCCATGGACCGCAAATGGCCCCTGCGCACTTTGTACATCCCTGCTCAACTCTGTGAGGAACCACAACTCTCGTTAACTACTTAGCTTGCTTCCTTTTGTTCCATCGTCACCATTGAACGGGTGTCATTTAAGAGAGAAGGGGAGTGTTACCGCAACTGGAACTAATAGTTTACAAGTAGGGATGATCTGATCTTCAGGATCGGGATCGGCTGCCGATCTGCTGTATTTCGAAGATCGAATAATATCGGACCAGACCAAAACGCCCCACAGGCCAGGTCCACAACCGCAGCCCCATCCCCGCCTGGCGGACAGGTGTCACAGCACAGGCAGGAGGCACACTCCACCCGTGTATGAGATGGGATTGTGTTTATTATGCAGTTTAAAAAGAAATTAATAAAAGAGGACCGCTCGGTGTTATTTTACTGACATGCTTTTATTTTGGAAGTCTGACTTAACTGGCTACAGGATTTGTGTCGCGAATGTTGCCCGAGTGTTGGCAAACGGGCTGGAAGTTGTGCTACTTCCGGTACTACTGGAGGGGAGTTTTTTTCATGAACGTTAAATGAATTCAAAATCATGGATACTTGACAGGTGGGTGATTTGAAAAATTTGATGTTGGAGGTGCCTTTGACTTGTTAAGCAACAAGAATCCAAATATCTCTCCTCTATACAATAATTCTTTGTTTATGCCAATTAATTGGTTCCAGACCCTACCGTGATAAATGAATTTTCGCAAAGTAGGATTTCTTATTTATAAAATGAATAATTTTGTAGTTAGAGTATAAAAAACCTGTTTGACCTTCTAAATATGTTTTTTAACATTATCAGTGCCCTCTAGACATGAAATAACATCCCTATTGTCACCTTTATACTCCCATTACCCAATCTAGTAGGCATAAGAGACAATAAGACATTTAAGACAAAAATAAGACACATATTTGGCAAAAGACCTTCAGGAATACCATTATTTAATTTTTATTTAAATGTATACGTGATCATTTGCAGCATTGAGCATGTTGATGGAAGTGTTGATCTTACAAAAGAAGCAAAACAAATTAGAAGTCAAGTGTGAGTCTTCATTTTCCATGAGCGACATTTGTTAATCACACTGAGTAACAGCATTTCATCTCACAAGATAATCTCTTAATGGGGTTTTCGGTCTTTGCTGGCAGTCAGTGAACAGTTCATTAAGTAACTTTGGGAGGAGAAGCACTTTTGCTGTTGAATGATTTCCTCAGGCTGGAGGCTTTGTCATGATCAATCATTGTTGCTAATTCAACTCCCCTAGAGGCTCCACTTGAAGCGCATGTTTGGGTTGGAGTTGTGGGCTCCTGCTAGAGCAGACGTTTGCTTATGTTGTTTGGCTATCACAACATTTGTGATGAAACAATTTCAAGCTTGTAGCAACTGCACATTTCATCCACATTCAACTTTGACACTGTTTTTGCTTGTGTGCTTAATTGTGTGTCTTTACTGCCATCGTTTATTTGTGTCGAACACGGTTACCGCATTTCCTCAGACACCATACCCCAAATAATGGAGGAGTGCTTGAAAAATAAATGCTGTGCCTCAAATTGAAGCCCATGCAGGACAAACACAGAAAATTGAAAGAAAAAAAGAAAGAAAGAAAGAAATGTACATTATTTTTATATTATATACTACAATCCATATTATAATGCAGAGATGTCCAAAGTGTGAGCAAAAATGGAAAAACATATAGCATAATTTCCCGTGTATAAGTCGCTACTTTTTTCTCACGCTTTGAGTCCTGCGGTTTATACAGTGATGCGGCTAATTTATGTTTTTTTTTACAATATTAAAAATATCCAAATGAACCATGCATCCTTTTTATTTTTCAGTAAGTGACCCTCCCCCCAAATGTCTGATACTCTCTGCACGTACTTTGTTCATGATGCATTTACTGATCCCTACATTAGGGTCAGGGTCAGTAATTAGGGGTGTCTTGTTACAACGAGGGATGTAAATCTCTTTTTGATAGATGATTTGATTCGAATCTAGATACACAAGTTATGGTACGATTCAAGAACAATTTATTTTAAAAACAAAATGACAAGATACGATTTGATGCAGTGTACATACATTTCGATTCGGTGTGATTCGATTCTATGGTTAATGTTTGTTGATGTAGACATTAATCTTACATTATAAAATAAAGATGCCAATTATATAAAAGCGGCATTCTTACAGTATTTTCTAATGTGTAAAAGAGAACATCATATTCCCAAGCATGGTGTCAGGCACCGGAAAAAATAAAGTCAACAACATGTCAAATATATTTATTGTTTAGACACAGACCAAAAAAAGACTTGCTGAATGAACATCTTTTTCTTTGATGGGATCAATATTTCTCTATCTGATATCTGTATTTTTATACTGTTAAATTTTGAACATTTAAGTTTTAGCTTGCCTTAAGCTTAAGCTTAAGGTTTGTCTTTTGGAAAAGAAAACAAACTTACTGTATCACTTGGACACAACTATTTTGATGAAAAATATATGGAAAGAAGTCGAAGAGCAACCTCTAGAAGGGTTTGTTTACTAGGCGTTAGATGAGAGCTGCGCCTTTGCCAACGTCACTTCGTTCAGGGCGTTCAGTCTATCATGGCTGCCACCACGTAATTTTTTACAAATTTACCGTTCGCTTTCAAAAAACAAACAACGTAGAACATAATTACAAACAATATAAGACATATTTAAGCAAAGGTGATAAATTATGTGAGTGACCCTTTAAGTGGCCCCAGCAACTAACCCAAACTACGTTCCTCATCATGACCAGAACTCTGCTCACGAGACAACGTGGGGGGGGGGTAAGTCACTGTTGATGCACTACACAGCTGATGGGGACCTCATGCAACTTGCAGTGGTGTACAGCTGCACTACATCATACTGAGTGATGGTTCTTATTGGTTATGTCAAGCTTGATCAATATCTTGTGATATTAATAGCACTCTTACCTCATGGTGTACCTAATGATGTGTCCAGTGTGCTTTCTACAAATACACAGTATGTCTCAACACTGCTTTATCAATCATTATTTTCCTTACAGTATGTGGCAAATAATGATTGTCATACATGTTTTCAACACATTGATCAAACATTATGATCAATGTACGCCATTTGCTTCTTCATTTATTCATAATACTTACTAAACATTTTGACATCTTCCCATGCAGGTTCCTCATGGGAGAAATCCATACGGCAAATTGGATTCGAGAGGTAAGAGACTAGAGGTTTTTTTGCAACATCTCTAACCACAAATGGTGATTTTATAATAGCGTTATTAACATATCCAAGCCACATTTATTCTGTCTTTTTAAGTGTGTCTGAAGTAAGGGTGTGTTTTGCTTAGCCAAGCAGAAATTCAACTGACAGATGAGCAATCTATTTTCAAGAACTGTGAGATTGACTGATGCTTTTCTTACGCAATGCCCATGTGAAGACACTTCCTTGTATGAGCTTTCAGCATGGCAACGATTGACTGTCGTCAAAATCATTGGTATGAGTTTCAGACATGCTTGATAAGTTCCATTGGGAACATCACCTGGTTATTTACTTGCACAATTCAGCATGTCCGAAAAGGAGAAGGAGAAGGAAGAAACAGAGCTATTTAATCCTTATTTAATCCTACCTTTTTCTCTTTGTCTATTACTAATAATAATTCATTCACACCACATCTTTGACATGTTTACACTTACAAAATTTACTTTGCTTACATTTTTTCATTTTAATTTTGTTCACTTCCTGTGTAAAGACAAGATAAGGTGTTGAAAAATGTAAAAAACAATTAGCAAGTAGGAAAAAAAATGACAGTATATACCGCTAGCTTATGCATTGATAAGGAAAAGAAAGGAATAAAAAAAAGGTTGAAAATGAGGATTCAAAATAAAAGTTAAAAAGTAATAAAATAGGAGTAAATTGATAATGAATAGAAAATACGTTAGAATAACTGAAAACATTAAACAAAGACAGAATAAATATGTAAATATGTAAACACTACAGTAATAATTGTGACTGAATCTCACAACTTATAAGTAGTTTTGGTATAAATGAAGCAGTAACAGTAGTGAATAAAACAGTAATGATCAAGTAAATGAAATGTATTGCTTAATATCATTTGACATAACCTATGTTATTATTGTAGTGTTGTTATAGTCAATGGTTGAACAAAAAAACTCATAAAAAAAGCTAATATTTCTTTTTTAATGTTTTGGACATAAAGTCTTAAGACTTTTGTGACTTAAGTTTGTGAAATTACACTTTGCCAAAGTAACTGCAGTGGGTTCACAGGGTTTGCATTTCAGGACCATCTATGAATGGCCAAAAAAACACGAGTAACTGAGATGGCCAAAACACACCGACTCACTCCTCCCACTCCAAACCTTCCTCTTAGCTTGACACTGATGGGCTCCTCTGATTTTGGATCAGCATTTGCGATAAAAGTGATTGTTGTAATTATTACATTCGATTCAGCTACACAACCCTCTCCCATGTCTCTTCAATTGCCATTGTTCACTTGTAACACAATCCTGGTTTAAGCCCTAAATATGCCTCACACACTTAGTAAACACATTTTTAAGTATAAAATGTAGAGCTACTAGAGATGCTCCGATCGAACGCCCATCGATCAATATCTGCCCATTTCCGTAAAAACAAAACTTGTGATCACCGTATGCCGATAAATGCCTTTCAAAGCCGATCACAAAAATCGATTGGTGTGCGGTGGCAAACCCTACATGTCTGCTGTGTCACGTATTGAGCTTGACACAGGCCACACCACATGTGTCAGTGGAGGGCCGAGACACTGCAGATGAGCCAATTCAAAAAACAATACAAGCAGTTGATGTTTCCTAAATACAAGGCAGAAGAATCTTGAACTTGTGTTATTATGCTTTATTTATTATTATATTGATGATTAAATGTATTGTTCTGTCATGCTTTATTTATTATTATTTATTAATTATTATACTGATTATTATATGGAATAATATGATATAGAATACAAGAAGTGAATAATATCTACTGTACAAGATGTGGAATGGATTGGGGGTAGGATTAAATAAGCTTTGCTTCTTCCTACTCCTTTTGGACATGTGGAACTGTGAAATGATTCATGAGATGTATTCCATTGGAACCTGCATGCATGTTCAAATCAAATTAAACTAAAAAAGACCAAACCAAACTATGGTATGTTCAAGGACCCCCAAACAAAGTGCAAAATGTCAATGCTTTATTAAAAAACATCATCAGTGAAGCATACAGACATAAACATGTAAAAATTGGGGGCTTTTCAACTCTGGTAAATGTACACTGTGCATTTTACCATTATCATAGATGTAGAAATTAAGAACGACTTATGG